>NC_141902.1:96318468-96643779 GCF_057802395.1 Ceratotherium simum simum | reverse complement strand
GGACTCTAATCTATTTCATTGGTCTGTTTGTCTACATTTGTGCCAATACTACTGCCTTTATTTCTGCAGTTTATAATGTCTTAACATCTGGTAGTATACATTTTCCAACATGGTTGTTCTTCTTTAAGTTTACTTTATTCTGTCATTTGCAATTCTATAGACATTTTAATTATCCATTTTCGATTTCTACACAAAATAGTAGGATTTTAACTGATATTGTATTAAATCTACAGGTTAATTTGTGCAAATTGACTTCTTTATGATATTGATTCTTCTAATCAATGGATGTGGTCTATCCTTCTCTTTATTTAATATCAATAATATATTGTAGTTTTTAGTGTAGTCATTTTGTATATCTCACCTGTTAAACTAGCACATGCTTCGTCTCCACCTTTTGAGACCATCACGTGATTTTTCTTTTATTTTTAATATAATGACATTCATTAACTGATTTTCAAATGTTAAACCAATCTTGTAGCCCTGGAACTAATCTCACCTGGTTGTGATGTATTATCTGCTTTATACATTGATAATAGGATTCAATTTGCTAATATTTTGTCTGTGTTTATGAGAAAGATTGGCCTGTAATTTTCTCTAATGTAGTTGGTTTTTTGTAACAGAGTTATACTGACCATTACAAATACACACACACACACACACACACACACACATACACACACATTCAACTCTTTCTGCAATCGTGTTTAATGAGAATAGAATGGACATGTTAAAATCATAATTTTAATTCATAATAAAAAGTCTTACCCAACTAGAACTAAAAAGAAACATCTTTTATCTGATAAAGGGTACTTACAAGAAGCTCACACCCAGTACTTAACAACCAAATATTCAAAACTTTCCCAGTGAGATTGATAAAGATACAGAGATGCTCACTAGCACTACTTTTATTCAATAGTACCATAACTCCTACCAGGGCAGTAAGGCAGGAAAATAAACAAAAGTCATCATGATTTGAAAGGAATAAATAAAACTGTTCTTATTCACAGACACATGATTGTAATGAAGAAAATCCAAAATAATCTGCAGATAAAAAGTTAGAATTACTAAGCGAATTTAACAAGTTTACTATAATGAGGTTAATATCAAATCAGTAATATCTGTGTATAGCAAATCATTGGAAAATTAAATTTAAAAAAGACATATTTTGCAATATCAAAAAGTACAAAACAGTTAAGAATAAATACAGCACAAAAGAAATGTTACCACATGGAAATTCAGGAAGGAATGAATTGCATTGGATATGATAAATATTAGGGTAAATATAAAGAATATTTTTCCTTTCTTTTATTAAATCCTCTAAAAGTCAATTAACTACTTAAATAACAATTAAAACAGTGTTTTGTTTTATAAGACACAGAAATAAAATGTTTGAGATAATAGTACAAAGGACAAGATGGAACATAAATGAAATTATATCATTGTGGGTTCCTATAGTATGCATGAAGTATTATAATATTAATGCAAGGTAGACTGTGAAATGTTAAGGATACACATTATAATCCTTAGGGCAAATACTAAAAAATAATAGAGGTAGTTGAAAAAATAATAGAAAACATAGAATAGAATACTAAAAATGTATTTGTGAAATCAGAAACAAAGAATGGAGGAAACAAATAGGAAATACATAACAAGATGATAGACTTAAGTCCAACTATATTGATAATTACATTAAATGTAAACGGATTAAACACTCCAATTAAAAGAGATTTTCAGATCAGATAAAAAGCCAGATACAACTTCATGTTGTTTACAAAGAGACATGGTTTAAACTTAAAATTGAAAATAGTAGGATAGAAAAATATATACTATGCAAAGCATATACATAAGAAAGCTTATGTAGTATATTAATAATAGGAAAATAGATTTCAAGATAATAAATCTTATCATAATAATAAGAAGGTTAGTTTATGAAGAAGATATAATAGTCCTATAAGCATATTACCTAATAATAGACCTTCAAAATACATGAAGTATCATCAGTAGGAATGAACTACTGTTAAACCCCAAAACATGGATGAATCTCATAATAAACAACACACAGAGTGAAAGAAGCAGAAACAATATGGTACATACTGATGATTTCATGTATGTGAAGCTCTGTAACAGGCAGAGTAAGTGATGTTAGTAGAAACCAGATCAGTGGCTGCCCAGGGCAGTGCGTGTTGCTGGGGATTGACAGCAAAGTTGCACCAGGGAACTTTCCTGGGTAATGAAAATGTTCCATAGATTCAATGTGATGGTGGCTACACAGGTGTATACATTTGTCAAAAATCATCAAACATACATTTAATATCTATGCATTTATTGTCTGTCACTTATACCTCAATAAGACTAATTTTTAGCAAGGTAAAAGGTAGTGGAGAAAGCCCTGCTCACCAAAGCCCAGTGAGTTCTCTTCTCTTTGCCATCTTGGCCCCTCAAGTTCTGCGTGCTTTCCAATGCCCGCAAGCAGCTCTTTTGTTGTTTATTTGTTTTTGCATTACACCTGAAATTTATATTTGTTCCCAGGGGGACATTTGGTCTCATGTGAGCTCTTCCATGATAGCTGGAAGCAGAAGTACTATTACCATTTTTTTTTTAATTACTAGAAAAATTAAACACTTTCCATATTTGGAGAATGGGGGTGAAGAAAAGATAAGTGACTTACCCCAAGATCATACAACTTCTAAGTTGAGAATTAGGATCAGAACTCAGCCAATCTTTTTAGAGTCCACACTTTTAATGACTGTGTTTATGGAGAGGATAGATTCTGACAAGTGAACATGGGAAGCTGGAGACACAGCTGATGGGATGGCCCATTTACAGATATTTTTTCTGCTGCATGAATTATGAGAGGGAGTGAGGCCAGTATTTTCAGAAGGTAAAATCATTTCTCTTATTGCTGCTGCTGAAAAATGTTCTGTTTTTTAACGACCTTTTGGTATTCTAAAGAGGCTTGTGGGAAGGAGCATTTTGGCACCACCACTATCTTCTCCTGTAAACTAATTGAAACCTTATTCAAAGCCAAGCATAATTATGAAGAAAAATCTTCTGCCAAAAATGAAAAATGCATTCCATATAAAAGATTTTGGGGTTATCTGAGAATAGATAATGGAGTGTTGAGTGTATTATGTCATTTTTGTTCTAAAATTTGATTCAGTTTAGTGAACTTAACCTTAAATACAACTGCCAGACACTTTTCTACTGCTTAAAAAATGTTCAAGTTGAACAAGAAGTCAGGATGCTCCCATCCCAGGAAGTTTTCCATCTTAGCTTTGGCTTGTCCAAGACAGTTCCACAACCTTGGCTTGAGTTTGTAATAAACTCTTAGATTATGTCCCTTTACTGAACATGGCTTCCAAAAGTAATGTAGACAAAATTAATATTTTTGTAGGAAATACAAATTCTGTCATAGGGCTACAGTGAAAGGTATTATAATACAGAGGCGAGAAAGTCTTCTCAAAGATTGATTTCTATTTACCAGTTCAACAATGAAGGGAATGAACTCATTATGTTTCTCAGCTCCCAAAGACTCATCATTTCAATTCCTATCAACATGTACATATCCTGGGCAATTTCATCTTGTGCATGCCTTCAGCTACCATCTGTATCAGAGGGTCTTAAGCTTAAGTAGAGGAATCATCAAAGGGTCAATGATCTTCCTGGGATTGTATTCAATAACTTATATGTGAATTGTCTGTTTGCCCCCCGACCCCATTCCTTGCTTTTTCCCAGATCTGCTCTCTAAAGCAGAGTGAC
The DNA here is from genome assembly GCF_057802395.1 of Ceratotherium simum simum. Classification (NCBI taxonomy): domain Eukaryota; kingdom Metazoa; phylum Chordata; class Mammalia; order Perissodactyla; family Rhinocerotidae; genus Ceratotherium; species Ceratotherium simum. The sequence continues at coordinate 96,640,020 of NC_141902.1, read as the reverse complement.
TGACCACTGGCCTGCAGGATCTGGTTCCAGGCTTCCACGTCAGCTCATCCCAGGCTTGGGCAGTAAGATGTACTGGCTGGAGAATGGAGATCAAAGGGAGAGAGAAGACAGAGTATTTCTCCCTTCCTTCTATCCTCAGGTGACTTCTCTAGCAGGGCCTGTGTCTCCTCCAGGGCTTCAGTCTCGGTAGGACATATTTGCTATGGTTTCAGCTTCTGTCTGATGAACTCAGCTCCTTTGTTCCAGTGACATCACCTCCACTCTGTCCATCCCATCAGGGAGTGGGAGTGGATTCCTGCTATCACTAATCTTGGACTTACTTCACCTCAGTCTGTTTGGCTACTTAGCCCCTCCATTGTTTACATGAGTGTTCCCTGCATTAAAATTTCTTTGTGGATAATTCTTGAAGTAGTTTCTCTTTTTCTGGTTAAATTTTGTTATAGGGTACTGAGTGGTACCTTTCCTGTTATCCTAGCATTGCTGCTAAGGCACCGACATAAAGACAAAGGGTGTTACATTCTGAAGACAGTCCCAGAGAGCTGCTTGCAGTGGCCATCAAGCAGTTCTCAGGGCTTCCCAAGGGCTTCTTAAGAGGCAACAGAACCTGCCTAACCATCAGCCACTATCTCATCACCCACTCCCAGCCTAAGGAGCCCAGGGGAGAAGGAGATGGTCTTATCAAGGAAAAGTACAGTGTACATGGAAAGAAAATTTCCCTCCTCATACAAAAGAAGACTACAAGAGAATAATTTGTGGATTTGCAAGAAATGAAGATTGGCATTTTTTTCCCGTGATGGATGTCAGCTAAGGCAGAGGAATTGCTGCTATGACCTTATACTTATCTGAGCAACAACTATAAGAACAGGAAAGAGATGACAGGGCTGAAAATGAGGGCAAGGGAACAAGAATATACTCCCTTTCTTTGTAGAGCTAAGGCTATGTGAGCTTCCTGTAGGTCAAGTACAAATCAATGAAGATGACTGTGTTGGAGTCATCTCGCCAGAATCCACCTGGCAATAGGCTGCCCATCAGGTGAGGGCACCGAGGGCCAGGCTGTGGTTTTAATCTAGGGAAAGAAGTCAGATCTGTGCAGTAGGGAGACCCTGGGGACCCCAAAGAGTCCACACACACCTCCTGAGCACCTCAATAGCCAGTCAGGGTAGCCCAAGATTCAATGACAACAAACAAGGAGAGGCCTGTGACTTTGCCCAGCAGAGTAAGGAGCTTTCTCCACTCCCATCTCTACACCCTGCCTGGAAGAGGGAGGAGGGGAGGAGCATCAAGAGCCGCACCCACCCCTCCCCCTGCACCCAAACCCTCCCACAGAAAGCGTGGCTGATGCCGGGGATTGTGGGAGCTTGCTCTCAGATGTACAGTTGATGTTTTAAACTGATGCAAGCTAAGTTCTCAAAAACTAAGATGACTAAAAAGTTAAGGAATCTGCTCAAGGTATCACTAAGGAGTAAGAAAGAGGGAGTAAGTAAAAGACAAGCATGAATAGAAAAACAAGTTTATGTTTCCACTGCAACCATTTCAGATTCTTCAATGAACCAATCATACGTATGTGTGTTTTCTGGAGAGAGAGTGCTTAGCTTTCATCACTTTCTCAAAGGATCCATGAGCCCCAAGCCACCAGCATGCATAGTATTGACTTCAGATCTTTATTTCTTGCTTTGATATCTCTCTTGAACACCAAACTTGAATTTTTAATTTTATACAATTTACTTTTTTCCTGTGATCCTCTTTGTTTCCCTCACTGTACTCATCACCATCTGTTATTATTTGGTTTTCTACTTAATCCATTTATTGTCTGTCTCCCTCACTAGAACGTATGCTGCATGAACACGGGGACCCTGTTGCCTTGCTTGCCATTTTATCTTTAGAACACAATATAGTGCCTGGCACTAGTAGGCGACGAAAGTGTTTTCAGGGAGTGTCCCATAGACATGTGAAACCTATCACATCATATATGATACTCCTCTCAGACCTGCTCTTAACTCTTGATTCCTCTAAATTAGAAAACCATCTCCCGCCCCATCTCCCACATGCAATTTCTAAATCTTGCCATGTGTACCTGAGAAATGGTTCCTTAACCTAACCCCGGCTCTTCACCCATGCTGCTTTTGGCTTTAGTTTTGCTTCTCATCACTCTCACCAAGCTCACCAGTCTCATTGCCTCTGGTTTCCCATTCCAGTGGGTCTAAAACTCTGATTCTAGAGTTATTGCTCTGGAATGCAAACCTAACAACATCAATCTTCTGCTTAAAGACCTCTGTTGCCTCTACTTCCTGATGGGATAAAATCCAAATTCCTCACCTGGCCTTTGTGACTCAGAATTTGGGCCCTGTTCATCTCTCCAGCCTCATTTTCTGGCACCCCCTGAAACCCCCTACACAGGTACTTTAGTCTCAAACATCCCGTGGCCTCCTGACCTTGACAGCCTGCCCCTGCCTCCCCATCTCTGGCTTTGTTTCCCTCCCAAATTACCCTTATTCCTCCAGACTCAGATCAAAATCTGTGCTGCTTTTCTTGATTCCCTGAGGTAGAATTATTTGCTATTAACCAAGCAAGTTTCTTATCACCTTTGAGGCTGACTGCTCAATCTGTAAAATGGAAAAGATGAGCATGATAGAGAAGCCAAGGACATGGTCAAGTGTATATGGTAGAGAGGAAGGAAGCCTGACTTCATGTGACAGTGCTAATATTAGGTCTCTATTTTGCAAAACTCAGTCCTAGCTCATGAGTGAGTGCTTCCGTCACCTAGAATAAGATCTCATAGAACCACCCAGCCCTCTTTTCCCATTTCCAAATGTAGAAAATGAAGTTCATGAAGACCAAATACATGCCAGGCACTATTTTAAGTATTTTGCACATATGATGCCGTTTAACCTCTGCAGAACTCCAGTGTAGGTGCTATTTTGTCCTTATTTTACCATTGAAGAATGAGGCACACAGAGTAATTTGGGACTTCAGAGTTGGCACTCTAAACCCCCATCCTGTCCTTCCCGGACCTCATGGCAGGGTGAGGCTTGCAGCTATGTGGCTACCTGCAGGTGGTGGGGTCACGGCCTGAACATGGTCCCTTACTGCCCAATCCAGTGCTCTCTGCAGCCCTTCAAAGGGTGAACTGGTTTCTGGGGAAGACAGAGATTCATCCAAGTAGATGACACTGTAATGAGAAACCAGAATGGAAATGATGAGGGACACCAACTGCTTGGCCTGTGGCTTCTACTGAGCCAGGCTGGGCTGGGGACTGAGCTTCTGTGCTTCAAAAGCCTCTAAGCAAAGCACATGGATGTTCAGGCCGAAAGAACATGTGGAAACCATACACTTCCTATTACCAAAGAGGCTCCTTGGAGGGTGGAGTCAGTCTACAAGGATCATTACGTTATCATCTGTAGGATTAGCTGCACATGTCTTCTTCCTCAGACCAGAGCCATTTAGGTTTCAAAAATGAAAGGAGCTCACTTTGACCAGAATGCATCTTACAGCTCTTCCCTGATGATAACAGGATGGAGTGGGGTGGGCTTCTTGTTGCAGGGGAGGAAAGTAAGAGGGGAAGAGGATCCTACTCTAAGGGGGGACGTGGCTCAGCCCTGTCTGTCAGCCTGTGCACGGGGCTCCAGAAGTGTCGGCTCATATTGCCTGGTAAGAGGAATGGCTACTCCTGCTTGGAAGATGAAAATAATGGAAGATTTTGAAACAGACAAATACCTGTTTCACCTGGAAAACCTTAGTGTTAATGATTCCTTCAATTGTATGTGGTCTGGAGTTTACAAAGCACATTCATATATACTATCTCATTTGAGACACTAATTATAGGCAACAAGGTTATAGCTCAAAACATGTGTTTGTGTGTTCCGTGTATTTCCCTCTCCCTCTGCCCCCTGCCCCCATCACCATCCTACACAGAACCAGAAGCAAATGTCTAGTCAAATAGCCCATTTTCTGCTCTTAAAGCTGGATAAGACCAGAGATGAGCAGGAGAGTGAAGAGGCAGAAGGTAACTTGAACAAGAGAGGAGTGGAAGAAGCAGGGTCTTTGGAGTAGGCGGGTGAGAAGGGCTCTTCTTTCAGGAAGACCAAGAAGTGGAGTCCAAGGGACTTCGTGCTGAGCTGTCTTCAGTGGAGTCCCCTTGCTGGCCAGTCCTGTGGACAACTCATCGACTAATAGTCTAGATGTGTGTAAGGTCCCTTAGCGTGAGGTGGGAAACTTGGACAACTTGTGTGGAAATGGGATGAGAAAGGGAAAAGTTCACATAAGTTGAAGCTGGACGAGGTGGTTGGAATTTTACTGCGAGCTAGGGTAACGGAGAACACACTTACACATGTAGAAGGTACATTTACACCTAAAGCAGGTATAACAGGTATTATCAACTATTCTTAATAAATGATGAATCTGAAGCCAAAAAAGTGTGGAAAATTTACCCAAGGTGTAAAGTCAGGAAGTGGTGAAATCTGCATGCATACCCCAGTCTTCTGAGAATCACTCCAGGGGATTTTCTACTGCAGAAGGTAACTACCGAGGAAGTGGCCAAGGATGGGGAGGTTGGAATTGGATAGCCATGCACTATTCTCTGCTGCACTTAGCCAGATATGAGTGACTCCAGAAGTTCTCGTTTGCTTTCTGCTTTTACAGCATCTGGGCCAGCCAGATCACCAGGGTGACGGGGTTAAGATGGTCAGGGCAGACTGAGAGTTGAGGTAGAGACCAAAAGTCTAAAAGACCAAAAATTTAGACACAACCTTACTGGTTATCAGGAAAATGCAAATTATAACAATACGGCAATACTGCATCCAACAGAACGAGGCTGGCAAAAAACATTGGTTTGATAATATCGAGTGTGTGAGAAAACATGGGTACTCACAGCTAGTGAGAGGGCCTCTTTGGTAAGGCATTAGAGGGCCGTATCTGTTAAACTAAAAATGCATATGCTCTATATCCAGTAATTCTCAGTATCTCCATAGAGAACCACTTTAAATGTGCAGAAGGAAGCATGTTTGTTGCTAAATAGTTTCTGTCACAATGAAAAACTGGCACCAGTTATCAATACCTAAAGTAAAAAAAAAAATTTTTTAATGTATTTTTTTAATATGATAAGCTTTTTTTCTTTTTTTGAGGATGATTGGCCCTGAGCTAACGTCTGTTGCCAATCTTCCTCCGTTTTTCCTTTTTCTCCCCAAAGACCCAGTAGATAGTTGTATATCATAGTTGTACCTCCTTCTAGTTGCTCTGTGTGGGATGCCGCCTCAGCATGGCTTGATGAGTGGTGTGTAGGTTCGCACCCAGGATCCAAACCAGTGAACCATGGGCCACCGAAGTGGAGCACGGGAACTTACCCACTATGCCTCTGGGCCGGCCACCAAAAAAATATTTTTAATTAAAAAAAAAACTATTGTTCACTTCCTTGCTACTCACACCAAGTAAAAATATAAAGACAGAATTACCTGGACTGTCAGAGAAGCTTCCCCATGAGATAGTATTGAGTGGACAATGCTATATTAAAATACCATTTACGCAGACACGTGAATCAATATTATAAAATTCTATATAGACTTCTATCTGTCTAATTCCAGATGAAAGGTCTGAACAAGTCGGGATTTTACTGTGAGCTGCGGTAGTGGTGAACACAGGCAAGTTTACATCTATAAAGTGTAGCCACCAAACAAAGCTCTGGATTGGAAACAAGGATTGGGACTGGAGGTCAGAGAGACTTTAGCTTTATCTGTAACGTCTGAATTTTTTCAATAACATTATATTCGTGAGCTGCTAATGTAATTAGGTGTGTGTGTGTGCGCATACATACACAAACATAAAACATACATATACGTGAACGTGATCTCAGGAGCAGTGGGCAGGAGCCTGTGGCATCCCAGCCGTGGGAGGACTAAGGAAGAGGGTGCCTAGAAATTCCTTGCAAGCTTCTCTTAGCTTCAAAACTGAGTGGCTTTCTTTGTTCTACCTTGCTGGGCTGGGTCCCCTGGATTTATTTTATCTTATTGTTGTTTTATTTCCCACTGTAAGAATATCATGAGGTCATCATAGAACACTTGGGTAATACAGAAAAAGTAGAAGGGAGATTAAACAGGCCCCCCCACCACTACAACCCAGAAGTCACTGTTGTGAACCTGTGGTTGTATCTACTTTCAGAACTTTGCTTTAGTACATTGTTGACATGGTTCTAATCAGATGGCATAGATCTAATTGCATATATTGATTTTAATACCATTTTTATGACCACCAATGTAGTATGTGTTCACTGTAATATATGAGTTTAAGGTACAAAATTTGGGGGAAAATAAAGATCATAAAGGAAAAATAACAAATTACTCAGGTATTACCTCTCACAGTAAGCATTTTCTTATATTTTTCCATGTAATTTTATATACACATAAATTTACATATACATATAAATTATATTATGTTATATAAGTTTTATATCTGTTTTGAAGGCAAAATGCACCTACTGAGTTTTAAGTATAGTTACAGGGATATCAGTAAGTACTAGGTAAAAGATGATGTGAAGAGAGTCTTGATGAAGGTTGACATCTGCCATTATTTTTATTAGTTTCCATTTCTTTCAAAATGACACAGGATATTTAATATGGTTTTTATATGTGCAGAGTACCAGGATTCCGATTGCTCTGTGCAGCATTGCTTTTTATTTTTAAAAATAATTTTCCTAGAATAGAATTATTCCAACACTATGCTACATTTAGTATTGTTTTTGTTAGGAATAATTAATTACTTAAAAAACAAATCTTCCATTCCTGAACAAGGAAAACTGCCAGTCAGTCTAAACTGCCATGCTCTTCCTTATTCCTTAGTTTTTACATTTTTATTTATATTTCAGTTGACTGTGCCTTGTGGTTTCAAGTCAAATTTTCACAAGGGTATGTAGGCAATGTATTTTCAAGATTTTTGTTTATTTAAGAATATCTTTCTCTTTCTTTGACAAAGAAAGCGAATTTGGTAAAAAACTTGGGATCTCAGGTTTTTGTTTCTCTTCTTCAGATCTTAAAGTACTGCCTTATTGTTTTGGGGCATTCAGTCTTGTAGATATTATCTCATTTTTTGTTCCTTTTACTGTAACTTTTTTTCTGTTAGGAAGCTTACCAAATTTTCTCATAATTATTAAAGTTTTTAAAAATCATGTTTTCGGGTTCTTCCTTGTGAAGAATTCTTTCTTTGATGTTTTCCCAGCATAGGTCCTTTCATCTCAATTTTGTGAAGCCAGGATTCGCGTCCTCGGTTGCGCGCTCCTGTGTTGTGTTCATTGGTGCTTTGGCTCCGGCTGCCCTGCTTTGCGCTCTCAGGGCCTGCGCGGATGTCACCTCCCGTCCTCCTCAGGCCCACCGCTGCAGCGTGCGTGCGTGTGGGCGCTGTGCTGGGTCTCCCCTCTCTGTCGACCTGGCTCTGGATCGAAATCCCTTTTCGGATGAACCCTGGGGGCACGCTGCTGAGCGCAGTGCCGGTCCCAGCGCAGCCCTGCTGGCCAAAGAGCGCGCCTCCTAACACTAAGTTCTTTTCTCTGACACTCTCAACAAGCTGCCACCGACAGAGGCAGCAGCACGGGCGGTGGCGTGCGATCAGGAGGGAGGTCAGCGCTTCCGGGGAGGTCGGTGAGACTTAGGTGGCAAAACGACAGTGAGCATAGGAGTGGCGGGGCAGCCAGAACCGCGTCGGAACGCAAGGCCCAGAGGGAGCGCGGAGCTCCGGCAGTGAGAACGGCGTCTCCGCCGCCCGACCCTCAGTGATAATACCGGTCAGCACCCCCCGCGCTCGCTCGAAGAGCTTCGACAGGACCCTCACGACTGTCCTGTGGAGCGCTGTGGAGTGCACGTACCATTGTTATCCCCATTTTACAGGCGACGAAATGGAGGTAGAGAAGTAATCTTGCTCAACATGGCACAGTCCGAAAGGGGCAGAGTAAGGATTTAAAGCCAGACTGTGTGCTCTGGATCACTCACCGTGCTCCAAACCTCTCAATGAAATAAAATTGGGAGAGTGATTCCTGGGAAAGACGCAACTTCTTCCTCGTTAACCGAGTAGGTGACCAAACCACTGATAGTCAGAGTACAGAGTTACAGCGAGACATCATATGGGTCATATGTGTTCTTCTTCTTTCTTTATTTTTCGTTGCTACCAGCCTCTCCCCCTCTCCTCCCTCACCTTCTGCATGTTGCTTGTGGGGACTGCTCCTCCCAGCATGCAAGGACTCTTGCTAGTCTTTCCCTGCTTTTTGCCCAGATGTTTCCTGGAAATTGCTGTCGCAGAACGGATATAGAAGAGCAGGATTGACGAGAGTGAGGGTGAAGAATTGCACATGCACTCAATCCTGCGTGTCACACAGGAGGGCAACAGCTGAGCATTTTCCTTGTGGATATGTATTCAGTCCTTCCATTTCAGAGCTAGTGGTGGGGAGGAGGGGACCAACAAAGATGGGGGAAAACAGAGTTGCAAGTACTTTTAAAGCTAGATAGGTTCATTTTGTTCAAATTGAAGTAATAGAGGAATATTGAATAAATGAATGAATCGATGAATGGACGGGTGAATGGATGGATGAGTGAATGAAATGATCTAGTCAGGCTACAGATCATGCCTCCACTTGTCTCAGCTAATATAATTAGTTTTTCCCACAATGGTTGACTCTTTCCCTCTGTCAGTGGAAACTCCACATCCAACCTTCTCCCTGACTCTTCCAGTCTTTGTCCCCATCCCTGTCCCCAAGTCCCTATTCTTTGTGTAGTCCTCACTACTAGCTGAACAGTAACTATACACCACTTTATAGCTTTCAATGTTGTGTGCGTGTGTCTGTGTGTGTGTGTGAGCTCCTCATATAGAAATGTTAGATGACTGAGGGACCATAATTTATTTACTGATTCTCCTCCCCCACTGCTTCTAGCAGAGAAGTGAATATACAATTAAGCCACCAGCTACTGAGGACCTTCCCAGGGTTGGGACCTTCCACAAGATGCTCCAGGAGCATTGCCATATTTAATCTCATGAGCCCAGTAAGTAGGTATTTATACCCCAGTTTAACAGCAGAGGAAAATGAAATGCCAAGACATTAAATGATTTACTCAACCTGACACTTAATCCTAGTCAGCCAGACTCCAAAGGCCACACTCTCAACATCACACCTTGAAGATGCTTTCACCCGAAAGGACACTGATATGGTTGAAACAGAAGAAAAGGTATTAAATTATAAGTGTGTTAAGCTTTTCCTGAAAGAAAGTTCTGTTACACAATTCTGCTAAAGAAACTTTTATTTTTGGTGGTCTGACCATTTCATCTATTTCCAAGGGATCCTGTAGAATGGACCAGCTTCTGTGCTTCGGTAGAGCAGAATCTGGAAAATGGGTAGACAGAGCTGAGTAATTACCAGGAAAGAGACTTGTTTAGCCTGTCTCCATTTAAAAAGTGAGGGAGAACTGCTTCCATGAAAAGGAAAAACTGAGAAAGAGCGGAAGGACTAAGCTGATTACTTGATTTGGTCTTGGAGCATTTCGCTGAGGGGTCAGACTTGAGAATGAGGAGTTGAGAGACTTGGGAGCAGCTACAGTACCTGAGAGATGCAACTGAGAAGGAGGAGAGGAGGATGTGAAATCCTGTAACTGGTGCTTATAGCTGACTTTGCAAATGAAAGTAATGCCTTCAAAGGGAGTTGTCTAGCTCCACAGAGCAGCTGGCTCCGGAAGGAATCAGATTGGAACATTTTCATAAGAAAGAGGAAGGATGAAGATAATCATCCCGGTATCATTTGAAACCAGGCTGTACAAAAATACAAGAGCTCTCTTTGGGAATGCTTTACAATGGAGAGAGTATAACACCAAATGCAGCAGATGAGATTCTGGCGAGGTTTGGTTCAATTTCTAAAGCAATTCTTAGTAAAGATTGGTTAGAGGAACAAAGCAGGGATACACATTCAACTCACTCTACATTATGCATTATTTTTGTTATGAAATATTCTGTACATCAAAGCATATGTACAGGTGTGCAGAGGTGCAAACAATACATGTATACCTACATAGCTAAAGAACTAGAATATTATTGACACTTTTGAGGTCCCTATGTATGTTTATTGCCCTAACTCCCCAGAATTAACCTCTGACCTGAATCTTGTGCTTTCCTTTGCCTTTCTTTAAATCTTAACACATAGGTTGGTCTTGATAAACAATAGATTTTAATTTTGCATATTTTTGAACTTTATATAGATGTCCTCATACATCTATATATGGTACATGATATATGTATTCTGTGACTTCCTTCTCCACCTTGAAAGCATACCCTATTTTGATTCATGCAGCTGAAATTCTCTATTTTCACTGTTGTGTAATGTTCCATTCTATGAATGTACCCAAATTTATTTATCCATTTTCCTGTCAAACATTAAGATTGTGTCCAGTTGTTTTTACTATAGTAAAAAGATGACATTACACGGTAGTTAGGGTTCTCCAGAGAAACAGAACCAATAAGATATATGCATATATATATCTATACATATATGTGTATATGTATATATATAGAGAGAGACAGGAGACAGAGAGAGACAGACAGAGACAAAGAGAGACAGAGAGAAAGAGATTTGTTATAGGAATTAGCTCGTGAAATTATGCAGCCTGAGAAGTCCCACTATCTACTCTCCGCAAGCTGGAGAACAGGAAAGCCAGTGGTATAGTTCAGTCTGAGTCCAAAGGCCTGAGAACCAGGGGGGCTGATGGTGTAAGTCACGGTACATGTCTGAAGGAACTCGGAGCACTGATGTCCGAGGGAAGGAAAAGACGGATGTCCCAACTTAAGCAAAGAGAGCAGATTTGCTCTTCCTCTGCCTTGTGTTCTGTTCAGGCCCTCAGTGGATTGGATGCTGCTCACCAGCTTTGGAAAGGGCCATCTTCTTTACTCAGTCTACTGTTTTAAATGCTAATCTCTTCCGGAGACACGCTCACAGACACACCCAGAAGTAGTGTTTTACCAGCTGTCTGGGCATTCCATAACCAGATCAGGTTGACACATAAAATTAACCATCACACAGTCTTAAATCTGTCTCCTGGCATGTGGGAGACCTTATCAAGGATATAGAGTATATAAACATATAATATACGTGTTTCCCCATCGCCCTCAGTCGACAATGCCAGACTGTTTTCCCAGCTCCCATGCCTCTACCAGAGTCTGAGCCCTGGGCTCCCATTGGCAATGTCTAACCTTAAGATTTTGGCCAATTTGCTGGGTGTGAAATGGTGTCTCATTGTGATTTTAATCTACAAGTCTTTGACTACTAATAAGGTGGAGCATGTTTTCATATGTTTATTAGACATTCATGTTTCCTCTTTTGTGACGTGTCTGATTGCTTGCTTAGTTTTAACATTATGTTGTTTTTTTCTTATTCATTTATTATTTTATTCCAAAACTTAAACTTTTTCTGTCATTGTTTTGTGAACAAAATGACCAAAGTTCCCTATTTGTAACTTTATTCTCATTTATCTTATGATGTCTTTGATCAATAAAAGTTTTAAATTTTAATGAATTTAAATTTTTCTATCTTTTTTTATGGAAAATAATCTAAACATTCCAAAGGGCTTTTTATGAGATAATCATATCATTTATTAATAATGATTTATTTTCTTTCTTTCTAAACCTTGTCCTTTTATCTTACTGTGTGGTTAGCACATTTTTAAGGTAGAATTGGTGATGGGTGTTTCATTTTTCCCTGATTGTAAAGGAAATGTTTTTAAGTTTTTACATTAAAGGTGATGTTCACTATAGGGTTTTGTTTTGGTTTCATGTACATAGTCTTTATCGAGGTAAAGAAATATCCTTCTATTCCTAAATTGCTAAGAGTATGTGTGTGTGTACGTTTTTTGCCTTTAAATCAGAACTTGATGATCAATTTTATTGAATGCTTTTTTTGGCCATTAGTTGAAATGATCATTTTCTCCTTTCTTCTAAGGAGTGAATTACATTTCCTAAGATAGTGAATTACATCGCTATCTTAAAATAGATTTTTTTTAATGTCAGTATGTTAAATTAGATATTTTTATGTTAAGCCAAACTTGCATTCCTGGAATAAACCCAATATACCAATGCTCTGTTTTTTTTTTTTTAGTGCCTTGGGGGATTTAGTTTGCTAATACTTTATTTAGGACTTTCGTATCTACGTTTATGAGTGAGGTAGGCCTATAATTTTCCTTTTTCATTCTATTCTCAGGTTTTCATTATGGTAGTCTCAAAATATAGTTGAGAAATGTTTTTTCTCTTCTGTCTTCTGGAATAGTTTATATAAGTTTGAAAATAACTAGTCCTTAAATATTTAATAGAGGTTGCCAATAAAACTATCTAGGCCTAGAGTTTTCTCTGTAGAATTATTTCTTTTAAATTTTTCCTTTTATTTTTAGTACTCTCTTTTTTGTTTAAAACTGTTAGTATATTTATCTTATATTCTATTCTGATAAGTCCAATATCTGAGGACACTCTAATTTTCCCTTAAAATATAAGTGTTTTGCAACAAGAGACTTTTTCAAGACTTTAATCTTCAATATTGTGGAAATGATACATATTTTTCAAAGTAGTTTCATCAAATGGCCCTTTTATATATGTCTCTGAGGTAAAGTAAATAAGTATTATTAAGTGAAAGTTTTAAATGAAATGCTTCACAAGTGTAGGGCACTGTTACTTTTACTTTTGCTGAGGTAACAAATAAAGAACCCAGGGCCTGGAGGTGTTACGTGACTTGAAATTTTCTCCTGGTCTGGGACGTTTTGCACCCGTACTGTGACTGAGGCTGGTCTTTCTCCTGACTTTGTTACGGCCTTTGGATTACAATATTCCTCTATCATTGATTTTCGTAAATTGTGTTATTAGGCTGGGAATGACTTTTTACTTACCCCAAGAAGATGACCAGAGAGAACTAAAAAGAACAGCTGAAAATTCTGCCTGGTGTGGGGATGGACTTTTCTTCTCAAGAAGGAAAACAACGAAGTGTGCCGAGGTCAAAGTTCATTGGCCATCTTCCACTTGGGTTTGATTTCGTTGGAGATCCCTAACCTTCTAGCTTTTCTTTACAAGCATTTTTCACATGTATTATACAAATGTTTTATATTCATGTGGTGTTTTATAGGTTTTCTATAATGTAAGAATTTCATCAATGATGAACTAGAAGCTCAGGAAGGTAAAGAAACTGATATTGATTAAATTATAAGTACACGCCCAACGTACACCAATTATCTAATCCTCCCAGCAGTTGTGTGAGTCATGTGTTGTTATTTCTACTTTATAGATGAGGGAAGCAGAGTCACACATCTGAAAGTCATGGAGCCAAAATTCAAATCCAAGTTTTCTGTCTCCAGGCCCAGTGCTCTTTGCATTGTTTTACACGACTCTCCTATAATTTCCCAGGCTCACACTATTTGGTTAGGTGGTACAGCCAAAACTAAAACTCTGTTTGATTTCTAGTCCAACAAGCTTTTTACCACAATACTCTGCCTGAACTAAAATAGCAAGCATTTTTCCTGAATATTTCTATCAGTAAATAAAAAGACTTAGATGGATATTATGGCAGAGACTACTAGGTGTTCCCCAATATCTATTGCCCCATCTCCGATAGCAGTGGAACCAACAAGTTTTAGCTGGGCTTGTGGCTACCTTGAGTAAAGTCTAGATTTCCTGGTCTCTCTGGTAGCCATGTGGGGTAAGGTGAATGAGTTCTGCCAATGGGGTATCAGTGGAAATGGTGTGCATGACTTTGGGAAGCATTCTTAAATGGGGGATGTGAATTATCCTTCCGTTTTCTCCTCCTTGTGGGCTGGAATAAAGATGTGATGGCTGGAATCACAGCAAGCATTTTGGACTACAAGGAGACCCTGGAAATGGAGGCCATACCCAGTAGGACACGAGAAAGAAGCCTGGGATCCTGCACTGACAAAGCACTGTGTCAGTCCTAAACTGTCTCTTTCCATTTCTTGAGAAAGAAATAAACTGTCACCTTGTTTAAGATATTTTGTTTTTATGTTTTTCCTTGTTGCAGTCAAAGTTAATTTTAACTAATAAGCCTTACAAAAGAAGAATCTAAAGTAGTTATTCCCAATCCTTTTTTTTTTCCTGGTGGGGAAAAACAAATGTTTGCTAAAACAAAACTATTTCTTCATTATTATTTCTCTTTGGGAGTTGGAAGGCTGGAACGGGGCCTGGAAACGATGTCTTGAAGCTTTAACATTGCCACATGGGTTATGTCGTAAAAATCAGAGCTCCCGGATAGCTTTGTAGAAGTTCAAGAAGAATGAACTACAAAACCAAAATGTGATGTAATCCTCAAAGTATAAAAGGCCTACACTCTGTCCCTTATCTCAATGAGAAGAGTGCAGTATTGACCCTCTTTTCAATACTCACTCGCCAGCTTGGGGTACACAGATCGCCTGTGACAAACGTCTGCCTTTTCTCCTAATGACTTCAAAGCTTGCCCGATACACACTTCTTGTTCAGCAGAGCAATATTTATGCACTGCTGACAGAAGGATGGATTCTATAACATATCACGTAGTGATTTGATAAACACTTCAGCCTGACGTGAGTATTTTTATGAAATATGCAATTAACAATTTTCAATAACTTAGCCCTTCTACAAAGAATATATCAATATTTCAATGGGATCGTTCAGCAATTTCAACCCGATAAATGACATTGCATCCTTTAAAAATGGAGGCTATTAATATGGATAATTTATACTCAAGGCAAGAAATATATGATTAATAGGAAAAAAAGGAAGAAAATAAAAATCTACAATAATCTCATCACTTAGAGCAGCAGTTCTCAAACTTGACCCTGTGCCAGAATTATGTGTAGGGCTTGTGAAAACAGAGAGTACTGGCTCACCCCCAGAGTTTCTGATCCAGTAGATCTGGGTGCAGTATCTGACAAGGTCCATGGTGATGTTGGTGCTGCTGGCCCCAGGCTCCCACCATGAGAACCATGGACTTAGAGCAGTGGCTTTTACATTAACGGTGTTGATCTTTTCAGTCTTCTGTCAGCAATACATAACCGTTCTTGTCAAGGTCACCAATAACGTCCACATTGCTGAAACCGGGGTCACCTCTTGACTCTTCTCTTTTTGTCTTATCGGCAGATTTAGACACATTATTCATTCCTTTTGATACACTGTCCTCATTTGGCTTCTGAATTCCTCTCCTTTCTGTTTCCTCATTTCCTGACCTCAAATAAAGAAGTGCTCCAGGGCTCAGTCCTGGGATCTATTTCACTCATCTACACTCACTCCCTTGATGATCTCTTCCAGTTGGTTGCATGACTTTCAGATACCATCTCTATGCAGAAAATTCTCATATTTGCGTGCTCAGGCTGGCCATAGTCCCTGAACGCGTATACAGACTCCTAGAGCCAACTTCTCACTCAGTGTCTCCTCTTGGATCTCCAGTGGACATCTCAAACTTAATGTGTCTAGCACTGAACACCTGGCTCTTCCCCATCCTATTCCTGCAGACGTCTCTGTCACTGTAAATGGCAGCCTCAGTCCACCAGTGGGCCAAACCAAAAATTTGTGGTCGTGTTGACTTTTCCAATTTTTTTCAGCATATTGGGTCAGTTCTTCCTTCAAAATGTATCCAATATTCCATCACTTTTCTGGCTACTACCCTAATGTCTACTACTAGCCACTAATGTCTCAGAAACTGCACTAGCCTTCTAGGTGGTCTCTCCCCTTTCACCTCGATTCCTCCTAGAGTAGCAAGAGAGATCCTTCAAAATGTATATCTGATAACGTCATTTCTTTGCGTAAAATCTTATCATCTCTTCAGAGGAAAAAGCAAAGACCTTATAATGATCCACAACATCCCAAGTGTTTTAACCTCCACTGTCCACCTGACATTTCTCTCTTGCTCAGAAAGCTCTAGCCACACCGGGCCCTTGCTGTTCTTTGAACATGTCAACGACATTTACACTTGTTGTTCTCTCTTCCTGGAATATCGCATGATTTGTTCACAATATTTTTGGATTTTTAACTTTTTTTGATGTGTGGAGCCTATATAAATTGGAAAGGCCTTCCCCCCAACCCTCTTACCCTGCTTTATTTTTCTTCATAGTTTGTTTCTGACCAACAGAATCACCTGGTTCAATTGCTTATGATGGAACTCCTTCCACCACACTGGAACCTTTATCAGGACCGGAACCTGGTTGGGTTTACTGGTGTCTTCCCAGGGCCTAGGAAAGTGTCTGCAACCTAGGCTCTCTGATTACATGAATGAAGAACTTTTATTCAATGCAAGCTTTGTACCACATACAATTTGGCCACCTGATGATAATGATAATAATAATAATAATGATAAAACAAAGAATAATGATGCCTGAAGTTTCCTGAGCACTTTGGCATATTTACATATAGTACTCACTTAATTGTCACAATCTTTCAAGCGAGATACTGTTATTTTGCTCATTTTGCAGATGAAGAGGGGGAAGTTTAGAGAAATTGAACAGCACACCTGACGTTCCTGAAGCCAAAGTCTATATTCTTAACCATGTCAAAGTATGGCCTCAAGGAGAGCTCTTTGTGTACATTTGCAAATATTTTCATAAAATTTAAAAATGTAACTAGTGCATCAAAAGTTATGCAAACTTTTAAGAACTTTCTTATCAAAATTTGTGATAATTATATATCTAAGAATCAGAATGTTAATAAAAAATTAATTTATCTAAATCCACACCAATTTTGAATAATGTTGACTTGACTAGTGAAAAACATCTTATTGTTGTATTAATTTGGATCTCTTTGCTGTTTAGGTTGAATACTTGCCAAGATGTGTATTTGCCATCATTGGTTTTCTCTGTGTCCTAATTTCATATTTATGACTCTTCTCAAAAGAATGTGTATGTTTTCAACGATTTTTTAAAATTTTCTTACACATTTAAGAAACCAATCACTTATTGCATATATTTGTAATATTTCCCTCAGTTTTTGTTTGCCCTTCCATCGGGTATGTCACATTTTTAAATGTATGCAAGTTTTTGATTTTTATATAATCAAATCATTCAGTTTTTCTGAAATGCTTCCTGATATTTATGTCAGAAAGACTTTCACATGTAAACATGGGCTTATAATTTCTCTCATTCATTTATGGCTCCATTTTAACATTTACCTCTAAACCAGCTGAGATTTGCTTTAGTGATCGAGTTGAGGTCCAGATCTAACTTGTGTGAATATGTGGTTACCCAATCGTCTCCAAACTATTTACAAATCCTCTAGATCAAGTCCCTCCCGTGCTGAGAGAGAGAGAGAGGGGGAAGGAGACAGGGATGCTCTTGCATAAGTATTATACTAGATGAACTTTATTGTCTTTTTCTTTCTGGAACTAACTCGACTTGTTTTTTAGTCCAATTACTTTTTTTAGGTCATCATTTTGGCTTTTTCAGGTACATACTCTCATGATCTGTATTAACAATAGCATATCTTTATTTAATTTATTTTTTTATTTGTTATCTTGGCTAGCGTCTTCAGTATAATGGTAAGTATTTTTAGTCATAGCAGAAAGTACATAGAAAGAAAATCACCAGTAGGGTTTATTTCAGGAAGGCAAGGTTAATTTGATGTCATAAAATTTGTTAACACATTCAATCACATCAGTAGATCATAGAAAAATAGCAATTGACAAAAAAAATTTAATAAAATTCAACTTCTTCCTGAATTTAAAATCAAGATTAGAAATATATTTCTATTATATTTAATTTGAAAAATGTCAACCCAAAGGACGATATTTTATTTAAAGATACAACAGCTTAAGTCAAGAAGACAAGAATAGTTGCTTTCTAATTTATTTGTTTTTATAACATTTTCCTGATCGATTTCTCTTTTTTCCTCTTTCCACATTTGAAAGTTATGCTGTTCCTTTCTATTTTAAAGTAGATATCACTAGTAATTAAAAATTTTTAAAAACACTTTTAAATTAATGCCAAAAATTAATTAGTATCTATTGATCCTCCCTTAAAAGTGAGGCATTAAGCAGAATTTTACTCCCTCCTTCCTTACCTTCTGCCCTACGGAGCAGTTTCTGTGGCCATGATGTCCAATACTAGATCTCTACGATTCATATTAACTTCATTTTGACTCCTGAACCATTTATGTCAAGGCCTTCGTGATCTGGTGCCTGCCTCCACTTCTGCAAGCCCATCTGCCCCACTGTCCCCTTGGTGCTCAGTCTCCAGCTGCACCAGCCAAAGACCCGTTCTGGAGAGGCCCCGCCCACTTTCCCACCACAGGGCCCTTTCGTGAGCAGTTCTGTCTGCTTGGGATATTCTTCCCTTTCATGCCTTCTCCTAATTAATTCCCATTCATCCTTCATATCTCAAATCAAGCATCACTCCTGCATACCCTGATCATATTTTGTCCTTTTTCAATTATGGTGTTTACTAGAATTCATAATTATATATTTATGTCTGGGAAATTATATGTTGTTTCTTTTCTCTGTTAGTCTATACATCCACAGGGGCAGAGACTGTGTTCTGATGATCGTTTTATCTCCCAAACTTTGTTTGTGTGAATAAATGAATGATGCATATCTTAAATATTAATTTGCATAATCATACTAACAGTGATTTGAACCTACATCTGTATGCTACCAACTTCATAGTTCATCAGTTGGAGACACTTCTTTGTTTAAATGGGTGACGGTAAGAATGATGAGACCAGTATAGGGTCGCACCTTATTATGTATCACCTTTCCTCCCAATCATGCAGAAGCCCTCTATGGGGATTCAGGTTCATTCTGTGAGGCACAAAGGTTTTTATGTCAGTATTAGAGGCAAAGAAATACTCTAAGACAAGGAGGGTCGGTGAGACCAGTTTACAAAGTGTGGGATAGATCAGAGAATGTGTATCAGATTTTCTAAGCACTGGATCATTTCTCAGTCCCTGTCAGTGACTGTCAAATTAGTTTCCAAGAGACATTGCTATGGGCTTCAGAGAAAATTTACTTTATGCATTTCCAATTGTTTATAATTAGCATGCTATTTTTTTCATGATTAAAAATAAAATGTTAACCAAAATAGAATGGCTCTTCCCAAGCTTTGGACCTTTTGTGGAATCTAGCTCTACGAAAAGTTCAATGTGAAACTCCAGCTCCGAGAGGATGTTTGTTTCCTGTTGCATTGGGTTGTCTTGTCTGCGGTCAGAATGTCCTGCCATGACTGCGGCAGTCACGGGAATCCACCTGCAGAGCTGTGCTGGGGCTGCCTGGTGCCAGGCTGCAAGAGCTGAACGTTACATTTTCAGAAATTTTGCAAGCCATTTGTTAAACCCTCAGTAGCTTGAAATCAGCCACGGTGGAAGTTTGACACCATGGGAATTGGCAGATGCTGCAAATCAGGGCGTTTTCTCCCTTCGAGAGCTGACTGTTGAATACTCACCAGCACACCCTGAAGCAGGCTCAACCAAGGCGTACTCTCCTGGGCAGTTCAAAGGCACAGCCTTCAACTCTGAGTAGCCTAATCCTTTAGACATTTGGTTAACCAAGAGAGAATTTGGAATGTTGCCTTGCTCTATGAATGCTTTATTATATTAGGTGCTTGACGAAATCAGAGGGCACTTCCTTCTGTAGACTAGACATATTTGAATATTTTAATGAGCAATGAGGCAAAATTTCAAGATGCCGAGAACCTTAGAGACCAATCAAATGGTTATACAACTGCTCATTTATTTTCTATACACACACACACACACACTCGCCTTACAGTGTGTGTAAGAAGAGTCAAAACTCTCTGCCTGAGTAGTCAGCCCTCTGCTTTGAGATGACTTCTTATTTCTTATATCTGAACAGAGCTAAAACTTCCTCTTTTTCTTGTGGGACAGATACCGAGGACTTAGGTCATCTTAATTCAAATAGGAAAGAAGTTCTTTTCCCCTAGTACCCCTCTAAAGGCAAAAATGATGGGCAGTGATGTTGTCCAATTAGAACACCATTACCAATGATTGGCAGTGATACCATTCAATCAGAACATTACTCCCCCAGCTGAAACGAGATTAATGGACAGGTCCTTTTCTCTTCTTTAGTACCTGTGGTAAAGAGCAAGCTGGTACATAGTTTGAACAGAGTTCCCTTCCAGAAAGTTTGTCAGCTGTTTCATGTTCATTTGTTCCTAAAATGTAACATTGATCTTTCTGAGAACTATGCACACAGATCATTATGGGTCTCAAGTTGAGAAGAATAGGTAGCAGTCACAATTTGTTTTCTTATCTTTTCCCCAAGAGGAAAACACACATGCACATGGAATATGCAATGAATGTCAATGGGGCTCCAGGCCTATAAAGAGGAATTTGACCACCGGTCTCCTGGAACATTTGCACGGCGTGAACATTGGTTCTTTCTGGCACCAATATCAGCAATGAGAATAACCGGTGCACAGCACATCCAGGCAGTCTAACTCTACTTCCATCCACATTGCTGTTCAGTTCTCATCTGTAATTTCATTGCGTATTCCCCAGAACTTCTTCAACTATTCCCCTATCCCAAATCCCAATCCCTCTCTCCTCTTATTGTCTAAATAAAGAAGTTATCTAAAGTACAAGCCAGAAAAATAAGAGACATGAGAGTGTAAACAGCTGCCTTCCTTAGGAAAGAGGAACACTTAGTTGAATCTGTAAGCTTCAATAGCAAGATTATTATGATCATTTCTTTTTGGCCTCTAATTTTGTGTTTTTATTTCACCATTTTTATTTTTTAGAAAAATATTTGTTTATTTAATTGGTGCATGGTGATCTTTGGAGAAATTGCTCAAAAGATTTAATCACAGCTTGTTTTGCTCAATTGAGATTAGGGCCAGTTGAAATCTTGTTTCGAGACTCATTTTTAGAATCCTCAATTTTGACGTGTTTGCTGCATGCTTTCCATATACAGAGACTCACATCCATTTATAGTGTGATAGCCATGTCTGGAGCAATCTGTCCCTGTGCAGGGTTGTGTCACTGTTCTTTCCTGGACTCCGTTCCAATGCACTTCTTGCATTGGCTTCCTGCCGAAGCACAATATCTCCAAGGAAACCTGGGGCTGGTTGCCATGGACACTCCCTTTGCTGATAAGTCACATCACACCTCTCCACTTCTAAATACACCCACGAAGCAAGTCCTTTGGGTGATCAGACAATTCTATTCATTGATATTTCCAAAGCTCACAAGCTCAGATCCATTTCCTGTGCAAGGAACAGACATACAAAGGAGCTTTGCAAATATTTGTCTTTATTTCCTTTTCCTTTTCTTACTGTGCTTGCTATGCCCTCCGTTACAATGTTGAAGAAAAGAGCAGTGAAAGTGGGTATCTTTGTCTAGTTGCTGATTTTAAAGGGAATGCTTTTATAATATTTTCTCATTTAGAATGATACTTATTATAGGTTCATGTTTTCTGTTCATTGTTATTTTTGAGGAGAGGTGGTAGATACCCATTATCATGTTACAGAAGCATGATTTCCCTAATTTACTAGAGTTTTGTTTGTAATCACACATGAGGGATGTTAAATTTTCATACAGAGGATTTTTAAAAATTCTCTTTCATTCAAACTTATTTAATTATGTTATTCAAATCCTCAATAAATTTACTTATTTTTTTCCTCTGTTTGGTCATGGGTTTCTGAGCTGGGCGTATGATACATCTGATTACAATGGCTGATGTTTCTATATAGCCATGTATTTCTATTGTTGTTACATACATTTTGAGGCTATTTTGTTAGATGCATATGTTGTTCATGCTTATTATATCTTCAGAGTATATTGCTTCTTTTTCCGGTATTTAATGTCCCTTTTTGTCTCTTTGATGATTTTGACCACACTTATTCTTGTGTTGGATTTAACCTATTGCCGAACTTTCTTTGGGTTCATATTGGCAGGAGATATTTTTTCCTTCTTATTATTTTCAACTTTTTTGTGTCTTTTTCAGCCTGCCTTTTGAAGAAAACAATGCTGAATCCTATTTTTTTCCATTCTGAGTGTCTCTCTTTTGCAATATGAGTTTAGATTATTGACACTTGTGGTAATCAACGGTCAGTTAAACTTTTTTTCTGCCACCTAATGTTTCTCCACCATCATACTTTCTTTTTATTTCTTTTGTATTCTTTTTCTGCTTTCCATTGGTTTGAAAGTTATACATTTCTTTCTTTCTGGTGCTCTCTCATAACTTGTTAAAATTCATACTTATTTTTTCCTACTGTATTTCTAAGGCTCATCTATGTATACATATTTCTTAAACAGGAAAGGTATCTTAGTAAGCTCTCACCTCTCTCTGGCTTCTGCCTTTCCTACTTACTGATGCCACCACAAACTCCAAGCCATTTTGTTATTTTTAATTTTATTGATTAACTATTGTAATTAAGTTGGAGGGATAGGATAATTATTTATGTACACTAGGGGAAACTTACTCTTTCTTTACATGTATCTCACAGGGTGTTGAATTTATTTTTCTTTTTGTTAATGTATTCCCTCCAATAGGTTGTCAAAGAGCGTCTTTGGAGAACTTTCTTAGGCTTTTTTCTGTCTAAAAACATGTTTATTTTTTCCTCACAATTAAAAGATAATTTAGTTTGATATATGAGTCTAAGCCCTAAGTTGTCATCATTCTACAATTTGAAAATACTACTCCATTGTCTTCCGGTATCTGTTGATAAGCGTGAAATCTGTCTGATTCTTTTCCTTCTAGGTGACCTACTCTTTCTCTTCAGAATCTTCTAGAACTTTCAATTTGATTTAATCTTCTTAAATTTCACCGTATTATGACTAGATTGAGGTAGTGTGCATACGTCCCTCTATGTTTGTTCTTATCTATTCTAGTATTCACTTTACAAAACATTTCTTTTTTTAACTTAATTTTAAAAATTATTTCTTTATAGGAACTTTCTGCATACACGAAATACAGACAAGATTATAATGAATTCCCACGAATTCATCACTCAGTTAGAACAAATATGGCCAATTTTGTTCCATTTATGCTCCTCCTACCTCAGCACTGCCATGACCACGTTAATCCCAAGCATCATAACTTTTCATTCATAATAAATTTAGTATCTCTGAGTAAAAAGGACTTATATTTTTAACATACCCATGACACCAATATCTCACGTAAAAATACTCCAATAATTTCTTAATATCATTTAATACCTAATCTGTGTTCAGATTTTCCTGATTGTTTCAAAGATGTCTTTTTATAATTCAAAATAGGATACAAACATGATCAAAACCTTGTATTTGGCTGATATGTTTCTTAAACCTTTTTAAAATCTATAACTGCTCTCCCTTCCCTATTAGCTTTTTCAATCAAAAGGTTTCTTTCAAGTTTTTCTAACTTTGAGAAAGTCTACATAATATTTTTCAATTATTCCCAGTTTTGCCTTCACGGTTCTCTCTTTTTTGGAGTCGTGTTAAACAGGTGTTGACATTTCTACTCTGATCCTCCATCTCTCGACTTTTCCTGTTTTCTATTGCTCTCTCCTTTCCTAATGCCTTCTGAGACAGTGTCTTCACCTGCTCTTCTGCTGACTAATTTATTCTTCAGCTGTACCTAGTTTGCTATTCGATTCATCCATTGTGTTCTGTTCTTTATTCCAATTCTTATATTTTTCGTATCTGGTGTTTGTAAGTGGTTCTTTCTTACAGCTGCTTGTATTCCATGCTACCAAAATTCTCCATTGTTTGACTAATTTCTACATTTATTTTACATTGCTGCTTTTTTCTTCCCCGTAAAACCTCAACAGTGATGATCTTTCTTGTATGCAGATTGTCTCAGATACCTTGAAATTTTTTTCCCCCAGTTCCCATTTTACTGGAGATAGCAGTTGGCTTGGCAGGTCGTGTGTACCCAGCGGCAAAACTCACAGGGAGGAAAGCGTGGGTGATGGGCCTCAGGGAGGAGAGCCTCGGGGCTTGCCCGGGCCCTCGTTCTGCGCCACTCCCCTGTCAGATGGATCCCTTCCATCTCTATCCGCCCTTTCCCAGACTTTGAAATGTTTTAAGATGTGTCTCCCTTGGTTGTGATCACCTAACTTATGGGATGCTGGGCTTGCTCTGCTGTTTTTCCGCCTCCCAACGGTGATGGTTTGCTCAGGGGTATATCTAGGAGAGACAAGATCCCCCAATTCTCTTCCAGTCTAGCCCTCTACCCACCAACCTGTGGTGCACTCTTCTGCTCCAGGTTGCCTCTTCCCTCCACTTGGAGTTCCCCCTGGGGTTTTTCATAGTTTATCAATCCATCCACCTCCCTCTTCCTGTTAGAGTACATTAACCTACTTCAGTACGAAATGGCCATCTTTGTCTTATATAATGCTTTTTGTTTTAAATTCTACATCGCTACAGTTTCAAGTCTATTCCTTTTATGTCCATTTATTTAAAATATCCTTATCTATCCTTCTATTTTATTTCTCCTTCCTCTTTGTTTGAGGTGTCTTTTCCATAAAATACATAGTTGGATGAGATGTTTTTCTATCACACCTGAAAGAAGTTGTCTTTTAACGTGAAGCTCTAACCCATTTAAAGTGTTATATAACTAAGATATATTGTTCTCAAGCATATCATCTATTCCTATACTGACTTTTATTATCTGGTTCTATGTTGTTTTTCCTAAGTATTTTAAATATGTTTTCCATCTTCTTCTCAAAGAATTTTTTCTTTGCCAGTATTTTAAAAATTACACATCCTAGTTTTACCTTTACTGATAATTTAAAATTTTTAGAAGCATTGTTAGCTGATTTATTTAGATTTTGTGTTTTGCTTATTTAAGAGAGGTGATTGTTAATGCTTCTATTTTTCCATGTGCCTCTTTCCTACTCTTCTGCTAATATAACCAGAAGTTTTAAATTCTAATCATTATTAATAAATTATAGTTCAAATCTGGCAGGTTCTATACTTCAAAAATTATTTTTTAAATACGCATTCATTCAGCATTACAATCTGCTTTACTGCTGTTTGACTTATGCTCTCTTGGACTAGCTTACATTCTCACCATCAGTTCTATTTCATCATGACTTCCTCAATCTTGAGCTCTTAATTTTGCTCCTTCCCTGCAGATTTTGGTGTCCATATCTAGGGGCTTTTTAAAAGAAAAATACTTGGATGCTATGTTTCTGAATCTTCGCATATTTGAGAATGTTTCTGTTTCCATCATTCTTGAAAGATGATCTTCATGGGAAATAATGTCTGGATTACATTCTTCTTCTCATAAAATTTAGTAACTATTGCTTTATTGACTTTTTGGTGTTCTGTGGAGAAAAAAATCTATAACTGTAACATAATTACAATCAAAGTTCACACAATTTGTCTTGACAAAATAACCCTAACACTTGCATGGATAAATGAATATGGAAGAAAGATCAAGACATTTATGAATAAACTTTTTAAATAAAATGTAGAATGAGGGGAGACCTGGTAATTCAAATATTAAAATATATTATAAAGTTCTAGCAATTAAAAAAAGACTGGCACAAGAACAAGCATATTTGAAACAGATTTACTATGAGTTAGCATAAAGTAAAGATAACATTACAAATATTGGAAAGAAAAGATAGAATATTTAACATGGCATTTTGACAACTTAGTTATGGTGCAAGGAAAACTCATTTGTATTCTTAAACTGACTGATGTATTTTATGATTTTTGAAAGCTAATTTAATGTAGAAAAACTAGATATAAATATAATTGTATAATATATAAATTTGCAATGAAGGTGGCCTAACCTTGACACCCCTGTGTATCCACCCTG
Organism: Ceratotherium simum simum; assembly: GCF_057802395.1. NCBI lineage: Eukaryota > Metazoa > Chordata > Mammalia > Perissodactyla > Rhinocerotidae > Ceratotherium > Ceratotherium simum. The sequence goes on along the minus strand of NC_141902.1, from coordinate 96,614,294 downwards.
ACTATGTGCAAAGTGCTATTTCAGGAGCAAGACACATGTGATGAACAAGACAGTTTGTGATCCCCACCCTGGCAGAGCTTATGCTCTATGACAAGCAAAAACTGAAACTTCCCAGAGAAGAAGGAATTCTGCCTCAAGACTGCAGCAATGAATCCTGCCCAAGTTTCCAGCTTGTTGGCCTGCCCTGCAGATTTCAGATTGCCAGCCCCCCAAATTATAGGAACCAATTCCTTAAAATCTGTTTACCCACATACACATGCATATACAAACACACATACACATATATATATGTTTTTTATTGGTTCTGTTTCTCTCTCTATATATATATACCTTAGTTCCATTTCTCTGGAGAATCTAATATACCAATAATATTATTATTTTTAACATGAATAATTGTGTTAAATCCCATATCATATCAGCAACAAGTATTTAAACAAATATAGTTTACTGTTTTATTGTTTGTACTATTGCTCTCAGACCAAATCCTTCCCACGTCTGAGTCCTTAGCTTATGTTCATTGCTCAGTAGATTGCGGTGCTTACGTGAGTGGCTCTTGAAGAATAAACACGTGGAGGGGATGATCTTGGAGTCCTCTCATGTGACAAGAGGGCTCAATGTTGACTTCATACACACTCTAATGACTCTCTTGTGCTAATAGCCCTTCACAGGAGAAAGTTTTCTAAATTTTAGGGAAAACTTCTTCTATTACTTCTTTAATCACTTCTTCTCTACCTGCTCCACTTTCTTTGTTATCAAGGGTAACCTCCTTTACTTAAAATCACTTGCCTGTAGATATTAACCACATCTACATAATACCTTCACAGCAGCTCCTAGATTAGTGCTTGCTTCAATGAGTGGGCACCCATATAGATGGACAAGACTAACCATCTCAACTGGTAATAACATTTACTGAGTGCTTCCCAGGTGCCCCACATTGTCTAAACCCCCATCTTAGTTAATCTTCACAGAAATCTTCTAAAGAAGGTATTAATATTATCTCTAGTCTACAGACAGGGAAACTTAGGCACAGAGAGATTGTGTAGCTTCCATAGAGTGACACTATTAGTAAGAGAGAACTAGGATTCAGCCAAGGTAGTCGATCTCCAGAGACCTGTCAATTAACCACTGTGTGGTACTGCCAATAACAGCCTAGTCTTAAATTTCCAGATCACACCTACAAAAAAAGGTAAGAGAGGGGCATGGAAAGGTAAGAGTGTTTGAAAACATGCTCAGTGTCTTGCAGAAATCTGGATGTTGATAAGAATATGCATTTCATTTTATTGTTTTAATATCAAGAAATGAAATATTAACCACTAATAGAAATAAATTAAGATTTTCAATTGCTAACAAAGTAGAAGAAAAATATAGACATCTAAAACATGAAACAGAATGAAAGCAGTGACCAAACATCTTCATAATCACAATCAACGTGAAGGAATTTAACTTCCCTATTAAAAATTAAAGACTTTAGGGGAAAATAGTAAAATATAGATATGTTTTACTATATTATTTTATATATTTTCATTTTTATATATGTATTACTTATTTTGTATGTTCCTATACTATTCACCACATTATATAGCATATAATAGTATACATAGTAAAATAATATAGTGTGTATTATACATATTAACACTGTCAGACATACCAGAAAGAACTACAAATATACTGAGATGATTTACCTCATTCTTCCTAGTTTTTGACAAATCAAGAGGATACAAATTGAAAAATAATATAGAGCATTTGGATATTATAACATTCAAACAAATTTTAGCTCTGTGCGCAGAAATATTTGTCATGATGTGATGAAGTATTAATAGTCTTATTATATAAAGATATTTTATAAATCAATAAGAAAAAATATGGCACCCCAATTTAAAAGAAGCTAAAGAGGAGAGAAATACAAATAAATAATAAAAAGGTACAAATTATCTAGTCTATTAACATTATAAATTTATTTTTTAAAAAATGAAATATTATTTTAGCTATAAAATTGACAAATATCTTAAAACATAATATGATTGACTGCAGACAGGACTGAGATGAAAAAAGAATTCCCATAAATTTTTTTGAGATAGTAAATTGATATAAATTTTCTGGAGTCCTATCTTGTATCAAGAGACTCAAACATATCCATGTTTTCCGACTCAATATTTCTAAGATTTTTCCCCAAAGAAATAAACTATTCAATGGAATGTTAATTGTATGAATAACACTAGAGAGATGCTTCCATCTATAGGACTAAGTCATGCTGGACGTTAAAATCATGTTTCTAAAGATTATTTAATAATGCAGAAAAATCGTATATAATTTAAAGAAAATAAGAAGCCTACACAACTGTATTTGTAGTACATATGTATTTTGTGAAAACTATATGATATATATGCTTTTAGAAAGTACATATGTAGATTTTTATACTCACGGAAAAAAGTACCAAATGAAAACACATAAAACTGTTAATGGTGGTCAACTCTGGATGATGGGGTTAAGGATTCTTCTTTTCTTCTCAATACTTTATTTTTCAAATAATCTCCTGTGGACATATGCTACTCTAATAATTATTACAAAATGTTATTTTTAAAAGTGAGTCATCTGGTTTGAGAGCATCTCTGACAGATGGTATGCCAGCCTGAACACTTCCAGTGTGTAGGGGTCTCAACATTTCCCAGATTATCCATTTCATTGTGTGACAGTTATAATTATTAGATAATATCCCTCATAGTGAGCCAAGATCCTTCTCTCTGTTAATTCCATCCATTGGTCAGAATGGGTCCTCTCTTCCATTTGGCAAGTCCTTGGATATTTCAAGACAGCTGTCATGTCAGCCCCGAGTTTTTCCTGGTTAAATCTCCTTAGCTTCTTTAACCATCCCTGGTATGGACAACATCTAGCTCATTGGCTTCCAAGTTGCAGAATTACATGTTAGATAAGAAAAGTTTAATTATCCAAGACAGTTCTCCTTTGCTGAAAAGGAAAACTCCAAGCCTGACTATGGCCATTTCTCCAAGCTCGGCCTGATCTTCATTTTACTCGGAATAACCTTATCTCAGAGCTCATCCCCTCCTCCTGCCTCCATCCCTTCTCCTTCACCCAGCCAGGTCTCAACCTCCTCCCCACTGTCAGAAGGAAACACAGGGCCTTTGTCTTGTTCAAGGCTGAACTGCAAGGTGTCTACTCCTGCTCTGCTGGTCTCTTTATGCATCTTCTTTAATCTCTCAATTTCCTATTTCCTTACATTGTTAACCAATATGTCTGCCTCTTCTCTCATCATATGCCCACCCTCACCCTGATCATCAGATATCTAAAAGTTTATGAAGAACCAACCATTTCTTCCAATTTCATTATACTTAATCTCAGAATAGCATTATTTTTCATTCTTTTTACCTTAAAACTGCAATTACATTTTAATAATTTATTATCAGAAGAAGCAAAGTTGAAACAGAATGCCAAAAGAAACAGAAAAGCCTGGATGTAATGTTGTGTTATAATATAAAATTTCTAAACTCAATTCTGATGGATTTTATAAACCACACAAAGTCACTTCTCTATATGCAAGAGAATAGTCACCTTAGGTGTCATCCCGTGATGTTTCTATCCAATGAAGAGAAAAATAGTTTTCAAATTCTCAAGTGTGGCAAACAATTCTACTGGCTTCCTCAAAATCTACTTCTAGGGATTGCTTGTATATTAGTGAGGGTTTTCTAGAGAAATAGAACCAATAGGATGTGTGTATATACAAAGACAGCAGGCTTGAGACCCAGGAAGAACCAATGTTTCAGTTTTGAGTCCAAAGGCAGAAAAAAATTGATGTTCCAATTTGAGTCTGAATGCCTCTCCTGGAGAAACTCCCTGCCCGCCACCCCCCCACTCCCCCCCCCCCGCCCCCACCAGGAGGATCAGTCTTTGTTCTAGTCACATCTTTAACTGATTGGATGAGGCCCATTGGCATTACGGAGGGCAATCTGCTTTACTCAAATCCCACTGATTTAAAAGTTAATTTCATCCACAGATACCCCCACAGAAACACCCAGCATAAAGTTTGTGTCTGGGCATCCCATGTGACCCAGCTAAGTTGACACATAAAATTAACCATCACAGACTGTTTATTGGAAGCAATCTAAATAATTGTGAATGGGTATTAGCTCAGCAAACAATAAAATACCTCATAGACTATTATATAGCTACCAAAAATCATAAGCAAATAATAAGAAAACTTCCTGTGAAATAAGATTCCATGAAGAAAAGCAGAACAGAAATTCATATATCTACAAAAGTACCCTATAGCCTGCCAAAAATAAATCTGCATACCAACAATGATTAGAAAATCTAGAAAAAAGATAAGAGTGATGGGGATGAGGGTATGAGATTTCTAAAATTCATAGTAAAATAATTTTTCTGTAAGTATGATACATCCAAATTGATGTCTCAACCATATGTTCCTAATTTCTGTTATGCTCTGTAAAATCATCATTAAGTGGTCCCTTGAAAAATATCTAGGGGCTTTTACTCTAAGATTTGGGTTGAAATCAACGGAATTCTCTCACCTAAATTAGTGAGGGATGTTTCTTTCCTTCAAACTCTTTTATTTCTTTTAAAAATGTGTCAATTCAAAGAGATTAAACAGATTTCTTTGAAAGTGTTCTTCGGGATAAGGGTCTTAGTGATCCCAGGAATAAAAAGAGCAGAGGTAAAAGTCCTCTGTATAGCTGGCTACCTACTTTTAGAGAAATCCCAAGTCTGACAATCACATAATATTCAAAAACAACCTCTGGAACTTCTCCTCTCTCTCTATGTTTCCATCCTTTCATAAGCCCTTCTCATCACAGAAAGTGGAAGAATGTCCACTTTAGAGAACAAGTAGTAACACAGGTTTTCTTATTTTTATTTTTTTAATTGAGGTCACATTGGTTTATATAATGTTATAAATTATCATTATATTTTGACTTCTGTGTAGACTGCATTGTGTTCACCACCAAAAGTCTAGTTTCCATCCATCACCAGACACATGTGCCCCTTTACCCCTTTCGCCCTCCCCCCACTCCCTTGCCCTCTGGTAACCACCAATCTGTTCTCCATATCTATGTGTTTGTTTATTTGTTCCACAGGTTTTAAATAAAGCTCATTTGCGAGAGTAGCAACTCCATTGCAAGCTACCATGGTGTTCTCAGTTATCTTCCCTGTCACAGGGGTAGGGGCATGTATGAGTCAGGGTTGCAACAGCACCCAATGGCTCCAATAAGGACACAATATGGGGAGACAGTCAACAAGGAATGTTGGGGCACCCTAAAAGTAATAAGAGCAGGAAGCTATTACACACCCAGGTCCAAGGGAGGCTAGGGGTTGGGGAATATTGTCAATACCCACTGAGAGCAGAGCTGAGGAAGAGGGGCCCCAGCAGGAGCTGCAGTGACTGAAGGACACAGCACTTCTCAGGACCTCTGTGCCTCAGGAGTGAGCAAGTGGGGAAGACACAGCCTGACTCCTTTCTTCTCTAGCTCTCCTGTGTCTTGACGTTGCCTTCCATTTGTTGGTCCCACCAGAAGCCAGCAGACAAGGGAACGATGGCACAGTCCATTCGATTGAATCTAGAGTCACAAAGCAGGGCAGAGAATGGCCAAGAAAGGTAGAGAATAGCTCTCAGCTTATGTGGATGTGGGGAGGATGACAGATAGAAAATAATCAGCAGTTTGTTCTTTGCTGAGATGCATGGAAGAGGTAAAAGGTTTCTCCAGGGCTTCGCTTGACTTTCGTTAGAAAATAACAGACTTCTGATGGCTCTTTCCAAAGTGTAATCTAATTTGAACACCTACCAAGATCCTGGCAACTTCAATTGTGTAAGGGTCGACTGGAGTTTAACGATGAGCTTGGTCACCATCATTCTCCACTGAGACACCTCCAGGGGAGGCTGGCCAGGAGGTGATATTAAATCTGAGAGCCTGGTACTTAACACCCAGCAGGAGCAGGGCAGAAACACTCAGGAAAAACCGGCTGCCTCTCACCCAAATGGAGAGGAGCAGAGGTCTCTTGGGCGGTGCTTCGTGAGTCAGCATTTATAATGGGCCACATTTCCCACAAAGGTGAAGCCCTCCAAGTTTTTCTTATGCTCAAAAACAACTTTCATGTTTCTGATCTTGGCCACCTCAATGAGAAAGGGAGAAACTGTTATCCCTTGGGTCAAACATGATGAGGGCAGCTACCCAAGGTTCAGAAGTTCCATCCGTGTCACAGACAACTCTCATCACTAAGTGAGGATGCTATTTCCATGTCTGACGCAGGCCCAAAGATGACACAGGCACTGACATTTAAATGAATTTCTTATCCTTGGTGTCTTTATACATTTTAGTGGTAAACCTGGTCCAGTTTAGGATATGCTTTAAAAGATGTTCATATTATCTCTGGATAGAGACAGATCTGCAGTGGAATATTATAGTCATATCTTTCTGGGTTTGGTAGGTGGCCCGCTTGCTACAGAGTTCTCCCACAAAGACCTGTGCCCGAGGGTTATCAAATCCTTACCAGATATGAAATATGAATCCCCAAATCTTCTTACCAGTAACTGTTTGTCAAGAGATGCCCTCAGTGTTCACAGCCTGGCCCCTCCCCACTGCCAATGCCCTCCCAACTTCCCTTCATTAGGCATTTCTTATTGTGCCTTCTGCTTCTGTAATTTTTTTGGCTTGCCCTTGATTAAAATTATTGTGGTTAATATTTTTCTTTGGAATCTCTGTCATCATTCAAGTCTGTGCAAACTGGACATCTGTTTGTTCACCAACTTTGTGCTCCATTTTCTGTTCAATTCACTAATCGTAGCCAACTATTGTTTTCCCAATCACTTTGAGCTTTGTCTCAAATATCTGCCCAGTTATCTTTTACTTTCATCCTTTACTTTCCCTTCTAAGAATTTACCTGATCTTTTTGTTAAATGGTATTAGAATTTATCACTGGTTCTGACAGAACTACTACATCTTATTTCCCTGACCATTCTCATTTTATTTTTATTTTTAAGGGAAAGTTTCACCAGTATTTCTGTCTGATGCACTACTTGCTGTCTAAGTCTCCATTGCATCTCTTTCTTTTTTTATCTCTCTTAGATTGCACTCAGCTCTCTACTATATAGGTTTGTAGCTTTCCTCATTTTTAAATTTGTCTAACATCCCATGTTATTACACCACTTTGCTATATTGCCTTCATCTGTCTTTCAGCCTGTCACCCCCTCCAATTCCAGCCATTACTCTAGTTATGCCTTAGCATGAGAAATTTTCTACCCATTGCTAACACTTCCTGTACTTAGAGAACACGAACTATACAGTAAAATTCTAGAAAAAGGCAATTTCTTTAGCTAAGAGTGAAACCTAATCTTGCATTCAACACTACCTCTAAATAACAATTATGACTCCTTAACTCTGGTCCTGCTCTCAGCGCTGCAGCCAAGTTGGATGGCTTGTCATTGGACAAAGAAGATTCCAGAAGAGAGAACTCCTGGAAGTTGTAAGTGGATTTTCACCCCCTCACGAGTACTTTACTGAGCCTTTCTTTTTTTTGCCACCCTCTGTGAGTTATCCAAACTGCTCCTTCCCTTTTCCAGTCTACAAATATTAAAGTGAGTTTCCTTATAAATTTAAAATTTCGGTTAGTAGAACAACAACTCAGGCTCGTGTTTTTTAAAGACTTAAGCCCACCTGACTGCTCTGGCTTGGATAGATCTAGTCCAAAGATCTTTCCGTTGCCCAAACAAAGATGGAATACTGAAGCTGTCTTTTGGGGACCTCTGGGATGAGCGCAGACATAAAGGCAGGAAGACTGTGGTCCTGGTATATTATCATTCCACCTCTGGGGAAATGAGGAAGAAAATAGGCTTCAATCCACTGCTTTCCAGCCCACCACGTGCAGCCTGCCTCTGCCTGATCTCTCTGAGGAGCCGGTCTGACAATATCTGGCTCCGGGCCTGAGATTTTCTATCCCTGGACTAACTGGTCATGAGATGCCCGTGTGTCTAGATATGGAGCCTTGTTTGACATTGAGTTTAGGTAGCCTTCCTGGTGAGGCTTGTGCGTACTTTGTACACTAGAATGGCAGGTTCAATGGGAAAAGGGTGAATTCACCCTGAGGGGTGGGGAAGATGCCAGCAGGGAGGTGTGTTGCTGTGTCTCACCTGTCAGAGGCCACTTCATGGGTGGTGTTTTCTGCCATGGGGAAAAGTCCTGTGCATTTTTCTGAGGATATTTTTTTAAGATCAAACTTTTCCAAGTAACTTAAAGCACGTGTAGTAGGTTTGAAGATGCAGAGTGATAAAACCCAGATGTGTGATATTCTTTACTTTTCTCTATAATTGAACTCTATGCAATTACTTTGGTTCTCCAGTCTTCAATATTGCTGATACCAGAAAATCGGATCTTGCCAACTCAGGATAAACTCAGTCACCTCCAGTTGGAAAGTCAGTCTGCTGGGTAATCATTCAGCCATTTGGAAGATCTTCTCAGAATTCAGCTCCTCTCTCTCCTTCCTTTCTCCCTGGGGATGATCTATATTCTGGGATTAAGGGTGAGGAAGGAGAAAGAATCTTGACACCATGGCAAATGTGGTGTCTGTGTCCACAATCCTTCTCCCTTCAGATTGTACTCCCACGAAGTGTTACTTATCCCAAATAGTCTCTGACAACCTGTTAGCATCCACTACTTTTTTAAAATAGACTTTGTTTTCTAGAACACTTTCAGTTTCAGAGAGAAATTGAGCAGAAAGCATATAGAGTTCCCATATAACTACTGCCACAATACGTGCACAGCTTCCCCCACTACGAACATCTGCTGCTAGAGTGGTACATTTGTTAGAATCAAAGAAGCTACACTGACACATCATTATCACCCAAAGTCCACTGTTTACATTAGGATTCACTTTTGGTGTTGCATAGTCTATGGGTTTAGACAAAGGTATAATGACGTGGATCCACTATTATAGTATCATACAGAATAGTTTACAGCCCTAAAAATCCTCTGTGCCCTAGCTATTGTAGAATTTCCCCTATGTTATCTTCAAGGAGTTTTGTAGTTCTGCATTTTACATTTAGGTCTATGATCCATTCTGAGTTAATTTTTATAAAGAATTTAAGATCTGTGTCTGGATTCATTTTTTTTTTGTCATGTAGATACCCAGTTGTTCCAGTATCATTTGTTGAAAAGACTGTCTTTTCTCTGTTGTATTGCCTTTGCTGCTTTGTCAAAGATCAGCTGACTATATTTATGTAGGTCTATTTCTGGACTCTCTAGTCTGTCCCATTGGTCTTTTTGTCTACAGCATTCACTTTTGATGTGCATCATCCTGCCATGTCCTCTAATAGCCAATGGCATTCACAGTGCCTCTTTGCCCCAAGCCCTACCCCAGTGGCGACTGTGATTCAATCCTGGGTGTTTAGGACTCTAGAACTACCTCTGCCCCACTGCTCTGAGCACCTTAACCCAGTGGTTACCACTCTACACCTCTGGTTTTATGAGGAATGCAGGACCTCTATGATAGGTTCACAGATGTCACCCCAAGAAGCAAGACATAAATCACCTCTCCTCTCAGGTTCTCCCTATGACCCACCAGAATTCTTTCCAAACACATCTGGAAGGCAGCATGTCTTTCTCCTGCCACAGTGTTGAATTATTTCCTTTTGGGAAAGAATTAGATCTTATAACAGCATGCATTCTCTTTCCAAACTATTATTTTTTATAGAAACTTTATGCCTTTCTCCTTTAGAGCTCTTGGTCTATCTGGTCTCAGAAGACCTCCTTTCTCTCTCAAAAACAAATAATCAAACAAAAGACATATTTTGCTGTGGAAAATCTTTTCTTTAGAAGCTATTCTTTATGAGTTTAAGAAATCCATTCAGCAACTTCACTGATGTCTGTCACTGATGTTATTCTAGGGCCTGAGCTCTATCCTTCCACTCTGAGACCAGCTCATACAGCAAGTTATCACGGCTCCCTGAATAGTGGGAAAAAACATTGAAAACCATAAGAAAAAAGAAGAAAGTCTATTTAATATCTCAGAGTATCCTAGGTACACACGTAGACACGCACATGGATTTCAAACAGGAAAATAGAGAACTTTGCAGATCGAAAGAAATGGAACACTCTATACACATTGGTACATTTCTCACTAACCTTTAATTGAGAGGTAGTTTTACATAGTGAAGACAATAATAGTGTATGAGATAAAAGATCTAGGTTCTGCATCTGCTTATACCACTAACTGGTAGTATAACTGTAAGCCAGTTCTTCCTTCAGTTTCTTTATCAGTTAAATACAATACTTAATAAAATATTTATTTAAATAGTTAATGGCTATTATTAATGACAGAGCTGTTGGTTATTTAACTTTTTCTTTATTATCTGCATTTCCCCAAATTTTTAATGGACATGAAGTAATTTAACCAGATTTTTTTCCTAATTTTTAAAGAGTGTAAAATGCAGGGATGGCTATGAGACCTCATTGTTTCTACCTATCACATTGGCGAATACTCCACTCTTCAAGTGCCCCAAAGAAGCTGGCAAAGAAAGCAAAAGTTTTCTCCAAGTGAAGATCACATCACCCTAGACCTCATATTATTTCTAAAGTAGTTTTACAAACGCAATATGCAGCATAGAATCAAAGATAACCAGGGACACAAGAAGACCATATAACATAAAGGAGAGCTGTAGAGCAAAACAGCCATGGAATAGACCTACACAGACTCCAGATACTAGAGCGGTCAGATACACCTTGTAATACCCATGCTACCGTGATAAAAGAGATGAAAGCCAAGCTTGAAAATTTCTATAAGGAATAAGAAATTGTAGCAACTGACACAGCAAAATTTGAAAAGAACAAACAGCAAATTCTAAAACTGAAAAACATAATAATTAAAATTTATTACATGGATTTAAGGGCAGATTAGACACTGCTGAAAAGTGAATTAGAACTGGAAGAGAGGTCAAAGGAACAATCCAAAACAAAGCATGGAAAGACAAGGGATGAAAATTACATGGAGAGGATAAGAAGCTGAATACTGTGAAAATTTCTAAATGTATTTAACTGGAGTCACAGAAGGAAGAGAAAGAACGGGTAAGAAACATTATGTGAAAAATAACGTCTGAGAATTTTTCAGAAGTACTGAAAAGCACTAATTCATAGATTCAAGAAGCAGCAAATCTGAAGCAGGATAAATAAAAATAAATCTAAACCTAGGCACCAAACAGAAAAAATCCCACAAAGACAGATTACCTTCAAAGTTTCAAAAATTAGACTGACAGACCACTTCTCAACTACAATGGTGGAAGCCAGAGATAGTAGAAAGATAAATTTAATGAGTAGAAGAAAAACAACTGCTAATTCTATCTATACCAGTGAAGACATCTCTCAAAAATGAGGGCAAAATGAATAAATTTTGAAAAAAGTAAAAAGCTGAGATGCATTTCCACCATCACATCTACGTCATGAGAAAGTCTAAAGAGTATAATTGGGATAGAAGGAACATGTTGCCATATGGGAGGAATGTTGGAGATGAGAAAAAAAGATCGATGAAAATAACAACTAAAACCAAATCTAATTGCTCTTTTACTATACAAAGCAAGAATAATATTGTCTTGCAAGGGTTAAACCATATAAAAAGTGAAAATACATACCAACAGATAAGTAGAAATAGGGAAATGGAGTTAAAATATTCTAAGCTTCTGGGGTACTTACATTTTCAGGGAGGAGAAGACAAAAATATTAGTTAACGTTAAGTTGTAATAAGTCAAAAACTCATACTGTAATTTCTAGACTAACCCCTAAAGGAATAGTAAAAGAAAGCATGACATCCATACTAATAGAAGAAAAATATTAAAATAATAAAAGTGATTCAGTTGAAAGAAGGCAACAAAAGAGGTTAAATGGAACATAAAACAGGAGGAATAAATAGCATGCATTTAGTAAGGGGTAGTTTTAATCCAAATACATCAGACAAAAAGAAAGAAGAAACATCCCACCCATACACCATTTTTATGAGTCATCTAAAACATAAGTATATAGAAAGGTTGAAACTAAACTAGAATAATGGGAAAGTATTTAGTTATTGCTGGTGTAGAATGGCTTCCAGGAATACTCCTTCCATCCATTATGCTAATTCACTCAGCATCCTAACACAAAAGGGCAGGGCCAAAGGACATAGCATGCTGGGCTAGTGTCTTATGGTACCCAGAACCAGAAATATGTGGGACATGGAGAGATAGGATTTTAAATGTACAGAACCAAAGTTGACCTTAGAAAAATGTTCCAGTCATTAGATCTCTAAGCAATGGATTCAGTTCTCACCAACGCCTAGTCAGATTTTGACTAGATAATATAGTATAGACAATAATAAACATACCATACATATTATTTTCTATTTTGACGGGTATCACTAAAAGTAAAATTTATCACCATTTCTCTTTGTAGGGCATAAACATGTAACATGCTACAAATAGTGAATAATCTTTGTGTGAAGTCACATTTTATTCATCCCACCTTATTAAATCCCATTTTAAGATATCTAACTTTTCCTATTCAAAGTCTAGTGTCTCCATGAAACAATACTCAAAATTACCATCTGCACAATGAAATTATCTGAAGAAATATAAGTTCTTGTGAAAAAATGCCTGCACACATTCGCCCAGAGTCAACGCATGCAGTATTAGAGTAATTTGATTACACTCGACTGTATCTCATTACAGTGTAGCAGCGATTTTAAAGTGTACGGGGCTCATTTTTGTGTATCTTTAATTTTAGATTAATTTTAATGTATTTAATGATTATACTAAAATTCAGTTATAATGAGAAGAAAATACCTTATTGGAAGTCAATAAAGTAAACCAAAAAAAAAAAAAAAAAAGACTCAAAGGAGTTTCAAAATGTCAAAAAATTATCTCATTAGGGGGGAAGTCAAGATGGCGGTGTAAGCAGACTCTGAACTCACCTCCTCCCGTGGACACAGCCAATTTACAACTACTCGTGGAAAAATTACCCCTGAGACAGAACTGAAAACTAGATAAGAGGAACTCCTGCAACAACGGACAATCCTGATTGAGGTGGAAGAGGCAGAGACTCCCCTCTGGAGAGAAAAAACTCTGCCTTCCCAAGCCACCGGCTTCACGGCCTCCGGGAACAGCTCACAGGTCCGCAGCCCTCCCTGCAGGCGCGGGACCCTGAGCCGGGAGCACCCCCGCTGTGGGCATTTTGTGGACCCAGCACAATCGAGACCAGCGGCATAATATCTGACTGTGCCTGCTACTAAAACATTGGGGAGCACCCCCAGAAAAGCTAGTTCACAAAGAAACTAAAACCGGCTCTTAAAGGGCCCGCATACAAACTCACCCGTTCCAGAAAGCATCCTAAAATCACCAGAAAGAAAGGTGCACAGTGCTGTGGTGAAAAGAGACTCACCTAATAGGCCCTGAGTGCATCTCGGTGAGGGGTGAGACCTCTCCAGGGACTGGGACATTGGTGGTGGCCATTGTTGTGGCCTGGTGTGGGCGTGCTGACACAGACGCCATTGGAGTTCTCCCTGAGGCCTGCTAGCCCAGGGTCTGCCCCACCCACTAGAGCACCGATTTAATCCAGCTCAGCCAGGGCAGGCAGCCCACCCTAGAGACTGGCCCTACCCAACAACAAGCCCTCAGGCAACTTGTGGGCCTGCATAGATTGGTGATGGGTGGAGAGTGTGGGGCGGTGGCGGAGTGTGTGGGGCTCCTGCCACGGAGAGACTGGGTCCTCTTGGGGAGATCAGGGCGTGCACACAGGGCAGGACTGTGTTGACTGTGTGTGTGGACCTGTGGGTGGCAGGGCTTGTCAGCTGCAGAAGACTTGTGCTTCTCAAAGACACACATAGGGGGTTTGCCCCCCCTTCCAAAGCCTGAAACAATTGGGTGCTCCTGTGCCTGAGGCCAGCCCCACCCAGCTGCAATCCTCAGAGAGCTGACAAGAGACCTAATAGGCTAAGGCTTACAGCAATTGTAAGGCCCTGAGCCTAACAACCTGCCACGCTGGGGGCCTAATCACTTAAAAGAAATATTGCAACACAAATGTGGTATTAGAACTTGCAGCCAACTGTGCTGGGGCTCCCCACACCTGATAAAGAGACTGAAGGGCCCACAACAACTACAAGCAGCTGAGCATTACAACAGCTGGCCAGGAGCATAACTCAGCCTCCCTGGGCGCCTACAGGGAGAGCAAACAGGCCACAACAGAAGGACACACGTAGCCCACATAGGGGTCACCCCTGGAACATTGAGAACTGAGGGAAGCACACTGGAAGCCTCCTAAGGCATCACTTATATAAGGTCACCTATCCAAGAGCAGGAGACGTAGCTGACCTACCTAATACGTAGACACAAGCACAGGGAAAGAGGCAAAATGAGGAGGCAAAGGAATACATTCCAACTAAGAGAACAGGACAAAACCCCAGAAAAGGAACTAAGTGAAACAGAAATGAGCAACCTACCTGACAGAGAGTTCAAACAAAGAGTGTTAAGGATGCTCACTGATCTGGGGAGAAGAATAGATGAACTCACTGAGAATGTCAACAAAGAAATGGAAGATATAAAAAAGAACCAATCAGAAATGAAGACTACAATACTGGAAATGAAAAATTCATTAGAGGGACTCAACAGCAGAGTAGAGGATACAGAAGAACGGATCTGCGAGCTGGACGAAAGACTAGAAGAAATTACCCAAGGTGAACAGGTAAAAGAGAAAAGAATTAAAAAGAGTGAGGACAGTCTAAGGGACCTCTGGGACAACATCAAGCGCACTAACATCCGTGTTATAGGTGTCCCAGATGGAGTAGAGCGAGACAAGGGGGCAGAGAATCTATTTCAAGAAATAATAGATGAAAACTTCCCTAACCTAAGGAAGGAAACAGACATCCAGGTACAGGAAGCACAGAGAGCCCCAACAAGATAAACCCAAAGAGGCCCACACCAAGACACATCATAATCAAAATGTCCAGAATTAAAGATAAAGAGAGAATCCTAAAAGCTGCAAGAGAATGTCAAGTTACATACAAAGGAAACCCCATAAGGCTATCAGCTGACTTCTCAGCAGAAACCTTACAGGCTAGAAGAGAATGGTACGATATATTTAAAGTGCTAAAAGGAAAAAACTTACAGCCAAGAATACTCTACCCAGCAAAGTTATCATTCAAAATGGAAGGAGAGATCAAAAATTTCCCAGACAAGCAAAAATTAAAGGAGTTTGTCGCCAAGAAACCAGTGCTACAAGAAATGTTAAAGGGACTGATTTAAGGGGAAAAGAGAAGACCACAAATAGGAAATATTATCTATTTCCATGATAAGAACGGAATGGATACAAATGCACAAAAGGAGGTTAGATATGATATCAAAAACATGAAAGGAGGGAGGAGGGGAGTTAAAGAGTACAGCTTTCAGACAGAGGTCAAACTAAAGTGACCATCAATTCTGTATAGAAGAAGAAAGGAACAGAGAAGGACTACTAAAACACTGAGAAAAAAAAAAGTTAAAAAATGGCAGTAAGTACATACTTATCAATAGCTACTTTAAACGTCAATGGAGGGCCGGCCCTGTGGCTTGGTGGTTAAGTGCGCACGCTGCGATGCTGGCGGCCCGGGTTTGGATCCCGGGTGCGCATCGAGGCACCACTTCTCCGTTCATCCTGAGGCCGAGTCCCACATACAGCAACTAGAAGGATGTGCAGCTACGACACACAACTATCCACTGGGGCTTTGGGGGGAAAAAATAAAAAAATAAATAAAATCTTAAAAAAAAAAAAAAAAAAAAAGTCAATGGACTAAATGCTCCAATTAAAAGGCATAGGGTGGCTGACTGGATAAAAACACAAGACCCATATATATGCTGCATACAAGAGACACACTTCAGACCTAAAGACACTCACAAACTGAAAGTGAAGGGATGGAAAAGATACTCCACGCAAATGGCAATGAAAAGAAAGCTGGGGTAGCAGTACTCATATCAGACAAAATAGACTTTAAAACAAAAACTGTAAAAAGAGACAAAGAAGGGCATTACATAATGATCAAGGGAACAATCCAACAAGAGGATATAACACTTGTAAATATCTACGCACCCAATGTAGGTGCACCTAAATATATAAAGCAACTATTAACAGACATAAAAACAGAAATAGACAGTAAGACAATAATAGTAGGGGACTTTAACACTCCACTTACACCAACGGATAGATCATCCAAACAGAAGATCAATAAGGAAACATTGGCCTTAAACGACACACTAAAACAGATGGACCTAGTAGATATATACAGAGCATTCCATCCAAAAACCGAAGAATACACGTTATTTTCAAATGCACATGGAACATTCTCCAGGATTGATCACATATTAGGCCACAAAACAAGTCTCCATAAATTTAAGAAGATTGAAATAATACCAAGCGTCTTTTCTGACCACAACGGCATGAAACTAGAAATCAACTATAGGAAGAAAATCAGAAAAGCCACAAATACGTGGAGATTAAACAAAATGCTACTGAACAACGACTGGGTTAACAAAGAAATCAAAGAAGAAATAAAAAAATACCTGGAGACAAATGAAAAGGAAAATACGACATGCCAGAATTTATGGGATACAGCAAAAGCAGTTCTAAGAGGGAAGTTTATAGCAATATAGGCCTATCTCAACAAACAAGAAAAATCTCAAATAAACAATCTAACAATGCACCTAAAGGAACTGGAAAAAGAAGAACAAACAAAGCCCAAAATCAGTAGAAGAAGGGAAATAATAAAAATCAGAGCAGAAATAAATGAATTAGAGACCAAAAAAAAAAATAGAAAAAATTAATAAAACCAAGAGCTGATTCTTTGAAAAAATCAACAAAATTGACACACCTTTAGCTAGACTCACCAAGAAAAAAAGAGAGAAGGCACAAATAAGTAAAGTCAGAAATGAAAGAGGAGAGGTTACAACAGACACCACAGAAGTATAAAAGATTATAAGAGAATACTATGAAAAGCTATATACCAACCAATTCGACAATCTGGAAGAAATGGATAAATTCTTAGAATCATACAACCTTCCAAAACTAGATCAAGAAGAAGTAGAGAATTTGAATAAACCAATCACCAGTAAGGAGATCGAAACAGTAATCACAAACCTCCCCAAAAATAAAAGTCTAGGACCAGACGGCTTCCCTGGTGAATTCTACCAAACATTCAAAGAAGACTTAATACCTATCCTTCTCAAACTCTTCCAAAAAATTGAGGAGGGCGGGAAGCTCCCTAACTCATTCTACGAAGCTGACATTACACTGATACCAAAACCAGACAAGGACAACACAAAAAAAGAAAATTACAGGCCAATATCACTGATGAACATCGATGCAAAAATCCTCAACAAAATACTAGCAAATCACATACAACAATATGTTAAAAAGATTATACACTATGCTCAAGTGGGATTTATTCCACGTATGCAGGGATGGTTTAACATTCGCAAATCAATCAATGTAATACACCACATTAATAAAATGAAGAATAAAAATCACATGATCATCTCAATAGATGCAGAGAAAGCATTTGACAAGATACAGCATCCATTTATGATAAAAACTCTGAATAAAATAGGTATAGAAGGAAAGTACCTCAACATAATAAAGACCATATAAGACAAACCCACAGCTAATATCATCCTCAATGGTGAAAAACTGAAACCTATCCCTCTAAGAACAGGAACCAGACAAGGATGCCCACTGTCACCACTCCTATTTAACATAGTACTGAAAGTCCTAGCCAGAGCAATCAAGCAAGAGAAAGAAATAAAAGGGATCCAAATTGGAAAGGAAGAAGTGAAACTCTCACTATTTGCAGATGACATGATTTTATATATAGAAAACCCTAAAGAATCCACCAAAAAACTTTTAGAAGTAAGAAACGAATATGGTAAAGTTGCAGGATACAAAATCAACATACAAAAATCAGTTGCATTTCTATACACTAACAATGAAGTAGCAGAAAGAGAAATTAAGAATACAATCCCATTGACAATTGCAACAAAAAGAATAAAATACCTAGGAATAAACTTAACCAAAGAGGTGAAAGAGCTGTACGCGGAAAACTATAAAACATTTCTGAAAGAAATTGAAGAAGACACAAAGAAATGGAAAGATATTCTGTGCTCTTGGATTGGAAGAATTAACATAGTTAAGATGTCCATACTTCCTAAAGCCTTCTATAGATTCAATGCAATCCCTATCAAAGTTCCAACAATAATTTTTAACAGAAATAGAACAAAGAATCCTAAAATTTATATGCAACAACAAAAGCCAAGAACATACAATGGGGAAAATAAAGTCTCTTCAACAAATGGTGTTGGGAAAACTGGATAGCCACATGCAAAAAAATGAAAGTAGACCCTTACCTTACACCATACACAAAAATTAACTCAAAATGGATTAAAGACTTGAATGTAAGACCTGAAACTATGAAACTTCTAGAAGAAAACATAGGCAGTACGCTCTTCGACACCCGTCTTAGCAACATATTTTCAAGCACCATGTCTGACTGGGCAAGAGAAACAATAGAAAAAATAAACAAATGGGACTACATCAAACTAAAAAGCTTCTGCACAGCAAAGGAAACCATCAACAAAACGAAAAGACAACCTAACAATTGGGAAAAGATATTTGCAAACCATACATCTGATAAGGGCTTAATCTCCAAACTATATAAAGAACTCATGCATCTCAACAACAAAAAAACTACCAACCCAATTAAAAAATGGGCAAAAGACCTGAACAGACATTTTTCCAAAGAAGATATACAGATGGCCAACAGACACATGAAAAGATGTTCAAAATCACTAACCATCGGGGAAATGTAAATCAAAACTACAATGAGATATCACCTCACGCCCGTCAGAATGGCTATAATTAACAAGACAGGAAACAACACATGTTGGAGAGGATGTGGAGAGAAGGGAACTCTCATACACTGCTGGTGGGAGTGCAAACAGGTGCAGCCACTATAGAAAACAGTATGGAGATTCCTCAAAAAATCAAGGATAGAACTACCATATGATCCAGCTATTCCACTGTTGGGTATTTATCCAAAGAACTTGAAAACACCAATTTGTAATGGTACATGCACCCCTGTGTTCATTGCAGCGTTATTCACAATAGCCAAGACTTGGAAGCAACCTAAGTGCCCATCAAGGGACGAATGGATAAAGAAGATGTGGTATATATACACAATGGAATACTACTCAGCCATAAGAAATGATGAAATCCAGCCATTTGTGACAACATGGATGGACATCGAGGGTATAATGCAAAGTGAAATAAGTCAGAGGGAGAAGGTTAAATACTGTATCATTTCCTTCATTAAGTATTAGATAATAACAACAATAAACAAACACATAGGGACAGAGGGGAAAGGGGGAGGGAGGAGGGTGAAAGGAGTAATTTGGTACATGTGTGTGGTGATGGGTTGTAATTTGTATTTGGGTGGTGAACATGATGTAATCTATGCAGAAACAGAAGTATAATGATGTACACCTGAAATTTATACAATGTTATAAACCAATGTTACTGCAATAAACAAAAAATTTTTTAAAAAATTATCTCATTATATTACAATGAAAAAATAAAATTCTAAAGCTGATGATCAAAATCGTAATGATGAGAATTATGACAGCCAAGAAAATGCTGATAATGAAAACAGCAACAGACAAAATCAGGAGATCAGGAGAATATTCTCATACAAAATGAAAAAGCAGAAGGAAGATAAAAGTAATAATAAATAAAAACATAATTTGTATGGTCAACAGAGCACACATGAAGGTCAGCAGCACTTGATTTTGATGAATTATTTGACTTCAATAAGTACCGAAGTCATGATTCAATAATGATTCTTTCGTTCTGATCTGATACAATAAGCAGAATTCCATTCAATTCTGTTTAATGGAAGGTAGTTTTGTTTTTTTCAAAATTATGATCTAATAATAACAATAGAGAATCAAACAAAATAGACAATGAACAAAATATATTTCTGTAACATATTTTGAAAGAGAAAATTTAATACTTATTGTCATCCAGTCTGATCAAAGGTTACATACGTTGTTTTGTTTCTAATCAGTTTTTGACATGACAGCCATTGCTGATATCAGACAGGCTTTCAGACTGCTGAAATATATGGAAACCCTCGAGTCATGACGACCTCACAGAGTGTAAGATGATGTTTGATTGGATTACATGTAGATCAAATAAAAGTGAAATAGATCAATATCTTTAAGAGCATACAAATATTATTTTGAAGGGCTAAAAATAGCGTGATGGTGATTACATTTTTACATGAAAGAGGCTTACCTTTCAGGAGTCAAGATACAAGGTGGTGTTCGTCAAATAATGGCTATTTAATGAGCATATCAAACTGGTTGCTGTATTAGCACACAGAGATGTGTAAAAATGAAAAAAAAATTTGACTTATTAAAAAGTTTATAAAGAATTAATTGAAATAATTATTAATTAGAATTAATTGAGTTAATTGAAATAATAGTGATGAAATTATAAATCAAAGAAATAAACCAGACAAGAAATAGTACTCCATTATTGTAGATTTTATACACATGTGGATTTTAACTAATGCTCAGTGTGCCATTGTTTTGCATTACTGTTACAGTGGAAAACTCTATGAGTAATTTTTATTTATTTATTTTTTGAGAGGAAGATCAGCCCTGAGCTAACATCCATGCTAATCCTCCTCTTTTTGCTGAGGAAGACAGGCTCCGAGCTAACATCTATTGCCAATCCTCCTCCTTTTTTTTTCCCCCCAAAGCCCCAGTAGATAGTTGTATGTCATAGTTGCACATCCTTCTAGTTGCTGTATGTGGGACGCGGCCTCAGCATGGCCAGAGAAGCGGTGCATGGGTGCACAACGGGGATCCGAACTCTGGTCGCCAGTAGCTGAGCGCGTGAACTTAACCAGTAAGCCACCGGGCCAGCCCTCTATGAGTAATTTTTAATTTTTTCACCAACTACAAACACCCATTTGAGAATTAATGCAACAGAAGAGAAACAAGTTCTGGGTGATTCTATCCTGCTATTAAACAAAATTAACAGGAGGGCATACAACAATGCTACTGTTGTGGAAAACAGAGGAAAAGAAGCCGCAAACACTCTGTGAAACTTGGAGAAACACACAGAATACGCACAGGACATTGTTTCCATAGCTCCTGGATTGCTTTCTACTTCACTATTTTGCAACAGTTATGCATTTTCATTTCATATTCTTGTTATGGAGTGAATGCTTTGCCAACTTAGAGTTTTTTCTAGAAGAGACCAAGTGTAATAAGATGGTCTACCCATAAAGAAGCTGCTCAACCTTGCAGTATCGTATAATGACATCTTTAGGAGTCGAGAATAAAATTTTGAGGACTCATAAGAGAAACCTACCAAATGCAATACAAAACGTTTATTTTAAACGTTGGGAAATTTCAAATATACTCACCCAGAAACACTCTTCCACCCACTCTCCTTCTTCAAGAAATGCGAGGCGCTTGCTCCCGATTTTATTCCCACTTCACTGAACAGTATGCCTTTTTTTTGACTTTAGCTACGTTTTGCTTTGCCTATTCTTTAACTGGAGATACGTCCTTCATTCTCTTATCTTTCCACTGTATGTCTTTTCTCTGGAAAACTTCATACAACTGCAACTCCAAAGATCATCTCTGTTATTGTCACTGATCTCTCTGCTGACTGATATTTCTGAATTTCCACCTGCCTGCTGAACCTCCCCGTGGCGCCATGCTGCCTCTACTGCAAATACACTATTGAAAACTAAGCTCATCGTGAATCATCCATCTGGTACTTATTTGTTTGAACATCTACCACATAGTGGGCTCTTTCATTTGGGTGGTACAATAAGATGGCTCAGTCCCTGCCCTCAAAAGGCTCATAGTCTAGAGGGAAAGGAAGCTGTGAGTAAATGCTGGAGTGTGCCCAAGGTGCTCCAAAGGACTGTCCTGCTGCTCCCTGGTCCTCAGTGCGGGTGGCTCCCTCTTCCCATCTCCTTGGGCATCAGTTAACGTCGATTTCCCCTTCTCTCTCCTCTCATATGCAGGCAAACCAAGGCTTATTAATTGCAGCTTCATGGTCTCTTTTCAGTCTCTTGGCTGCCACTGCCCTTGTTCATATCTTTTACTATCGCTGCACATCAGCCTTTGAAATGGGTTTTTCTGATGCTAGACTTTGGCTTCCCATCCATTTTATACAGACAACCAGAGTTAGCATTTCAATGGCTGTCACCCAAGGCTGAAATGACTCATTGGCTCCCAATGTCAAGAGATTCAAAAAAATCAAATCCAATTCTCAGCTTGATATTGAAGGATGGCGCCTTCCCACAGAGTTCCCACTGACCCCCTACACACACACACACACACACACACACACACACACTTTCCCCTATCCCCTCGGGCTCAGGGACACCAGGTCACAGGCCATCCTTGAGCAATCTGTATGCTGTGATTACATGTGTGCGGGGCTGGCTGACCCACTGGCGCACGAGTCTGGGGCTGTGCAGAGCACAGCTCTTCTATTCCGTGTGCTGTCACTCTCTCCTCTGCCACACACACAGTGTACATAGCAAAGTCCAGCATATATGTGGTTTCCAGTAAACGCTTTTTGAGTTGACGGAAGTGCTTTAGAAGTTTCATTGACTCAAGGCAGTGAAGGGAAATCCAGGTACTCATTAAGAGAGGCAACACTGGGTAACAGCAAAAGCTCTGTGTTCTGCAAAGGCTGACACAGCACGCGATGCTGGCCAGCACATCAGAGCCTGGGATACTGGAGCATCCTCCCTTGAGAAGTGAGGAAACTGAAGCCTGGAGAGGGAAAGGGAAGGGACAGGACCCAACCAACAGAGAGTCCACAGCAGGGCGGGACTGGAGCTCAGGTCTCTGGAGGCCCAGCCTTACTGTCTTTGAGCACAACATGCTGCTCCAAAATTTTGCATTTCAGTGACAGGCTATTTTGTGGCTCTGTCATTTTGATTCTGTTTTGGTATGGCAGATGTTTCCAAGAAGCAAACATACCAACAAACTTAGGCCTCATTTATAACATTTTCATACAATCCCAAAACCATTACAGTCCTACATTGTGGAGGACTCAAAGAAGGATTTAGGTTTGGGGAACTGTCGTGTTGGAAGGGCCCTCACTGGTGCCCCAGCCCACCCTCCATGGGAAAGGAGCCCTGATGGGCGATTCGTCTGCTTCCGCTTGAAGGACATTTGGTTGGCAAGGAGAGCGGGGCTCAAGTTCAGCACCACAAGTGTCTGCCTTATCACCTCGGGCAAGTGATTTAACTTCACTGAGCCTTTTCTCACCTACAAAATGGAGATGGAGGTTGGAACTAAATGTTCCATAGGTTTCCATACCTTCCTTCCTCTAGCTTTGAAACTCTAGCATTCTAATGCTCCTGTGACAGACACACCTGAGGGTGATGTCCTTGCTGAGTAGTTCCAATTGTCAGATCAGAAAGCACATCTGTCTTTTGACAGGAAACTTCCTTCCTCTAACAATGAGATGGGAATCGATGGGCAAGGAAAGGACAATCTTCTCTCTCTCTCTCTCTATCCAGTGACCACAGCCCCGGGCACAGTGCAGTCTGTTCACCCTTGGCTGCCCTTGAGGAAATGAGGTTTTTCCCTGAGTCTCTACAGTTTTCCTGCAGAGGCTGGCAAGCCCTTTAATTACACCCTGTCACTGACACTGATCCAGTCGGAGAGAATCAATGCCATCAGGCTGCTCGGGCTCTGGTGACAGCAAAGAGGAGACACCGTTCAGACTTTATTTCTTGCCCAGAGGGTCTCTGCTCAGCACCAACACCGGTGAATCCACGGGCCCTCGCTCAGGAAGCGGTGCCGGCTGCCGTGACGGTGCACGGAGAGGGCCTCTGAACTTTGATCTGTGTCGGGCAGAGCTCGAAGAGCCCTCCTGCCTGATTGAGTTCTTGATCCCCTTGATAAGAATGCCTCAGAAAGGCCAGTGGCCTCAGCTCAGGACTGTGAGCCTCGGGTGGACTGCTCTGCAGGATCATGGTGCCTCCGAGTAGCATCAGCCCTTTGATGAGAAACAGGTAATGGAGGCGCATGATCTAAATTTAATTCCAAAATGAAAGTCACCTTTCAGGCCATATTTCCTGCAGGCCGTGAGGACTGCCTTTCAGAAAAGACCATTTCCTCTGGGAAATTATCCTATATCAGCAAGGAGAGGGCACCTAGAGATCGTCGGTCCAAACACCGCCACCACTCCTCCCTGTGTCACCCTCTCACCATCATGACTGATATTTATTGAGAACTATTTGTGGAGAACCCTGCTAAGTGCTTTGCGTGTATTTACTTCATTTAATCTTCACAACAATTTTATGATGTAGGACCTATAATTATCCCCATTTTACCGTTGAGGAAACTGAAGTTAGAGAGTTTGAACAATTCCTTTCTGGTCTCACAGCTGGGGAGCTATGGAACTAGGAAGTGGTAAAGCCCAGGTTTGAAATTAGACTCCAATGAGAAGAAATGACTTGCAGACAGTAATGCAAAAGTGCGACACAACCGAGGTCTCCTGGTCTCTACTGCTCCTCTCTGAAACGTGAGGGGTGTGAGGTGTGGAGGGATTCAGGATAAGCTTTAGAATCAGACAAGATCAAGGTATTTAAACCCTCTAACTCTGTGACCTTGAGTAGATCAGTTCACATCTCTGAGTCTCAGTCTTCTCTTCTATACAATGGAGAGGATGACCCCAACCCATAGGGTACTTATGAGTGTTCAATACGATTATTTCAGGCTCTTTAGAACTGGAGGAACTGGCAAAGTTGAGGAGGACCAGCCAGGACTGAGTGGCAGCAGGATGGAGTGCTGGCCTGGGAGCCTGGGAAGCGCATGTTTCAAGAGGGAGGAAATGTTGACTAAGCCAAGAGCTACTGCAAAGTATGCTGAGAGGAAGAATGGAAATTACACACCGAATTAGTCAAATGGGGGCTAAGAGTGTCCCAAGCAAGAACAGGTTCCTCGTTCTTTCTTTTCTTTCTTTCTTTCTTCCTTCCTTCCTTCCTTCTTCCCTCCCTCCCTTCCTTTCTTCCTTTCTTTCCTTTCTTTCTTTCTCTTTTTAACAGAGTTTAGAGGCGGAAAAATATCTTTGAGTGGATTGAGGAGTGATTGAGAGATGAGGCAATGGATAATTTGTCTGTGAAAGGATAAAGATAGCAGGAATAGCAACTGAGAAGGAAACGAAGCCTGGGGCAGGAGTGGTTTGTTTGTTTTTTAAAGAGGGGAGAAACTCAATCACGGTTGTGTTTAGATGCTGATGGAAAGACAAGCGTTTCCTGGGGAGGTGGGTAGGGATGTGAATCAGGACACAGGTGAAGGAGAAACATTTCTTCTAAATACACCATAATGGCGAGAGACCATGAACATCCTCTCCCTGGGAAGTGTTCACTGATAAGGGTTGAAATGCCAATTAAAGGCATCTGTGCTTATATTTCAATTTTAAAGGGAACTGCTTCTCAGAATTAGTATAGTAAATCAGCCATGGACTGCCCTAGTGAATACAGAACCTCTCGACCTAAGTATTGGAGGATCTTCTAGCACACAGGCAATCAATGAGGAGGCAGCACGGTACTGTAGAAAAACAGGGACTGTGGGAGACATAAGACATAGACATCCTACCTCTGCCATTTACCAGCCATGCAACTTTGGGCCCATGTTCTCAATTTGTCAGAGTTTCAGTTTTCTCATTGTAAAATGGGGATAACAATAACCCCTATTTATTAGGTTCTCTGAGAATTAGATGTGATGCATATAATGCACCTCACATATAAGGGCACTCAATAAATGTCAAGTTTCACTTTAGAACAATAAGTCTTTCACAGCATGAGCACTTGACTTTTACCATGAACAATTGGGATGAACGCAAAACTGGTGGTAACACAACACACCTGGATGTGTTGGGAATTTCTGTGTTCAATATTAGTCTAGTGGGTCCAAGGTGACTCTAAACCTCTTCTCAGTGTCCCACTGCATTTGATCGCTCTGTCAAGTGGGTATTTGCTGAAACTGAGGCTGCCTGCCACCACAGAGAAATCTTTTTGAGGGAACATTAAATGAGTTGAACAAAGGCTAGTATCCCTGCTGAGAGTAGGACTTGGCTCCTGGAGTACAGGGAGAATCACTATATTCTTTTCCCTCCTCCAAGTTTTGCTTCCATTGTCGACAACACAAAATAACCAATCACCATGCTATAGATAAGAGAAATAAGGTGAGTCTGAGCCAGAGTGAGGATTATAACCCAGGAAAGCCTTAGAAAGCATTCTGGGGAAGCATGGTTTTCAGTACTGTTTTAGATCTTTTTAGAACAAAGAACATACAGTAAACACACCCAGGATACATTTTCATCAAAATTTCAAAGAGGTATCCAGTTGCAAATTAGCAGGTCAATGTGAGGGTGATGTCAGGAAAGGGACTGATCTGGGGGTGACCAATAGGGCGTTACCAGTAGGGCATAGGAGGGGAAGGATGCATTCTTATCTTAAGAGAGTGCATTCTTTACTTTAGTGGTTAAGCAGATGTACAATGTATGTTTGATAGGCCATAAGTTGGGCTTTTTAGTTCAAGCGGAATCAGTTTTGAACCTGAATAGTTACCACATAGACCTCAATGTGAGAATCTCTTGTCACCACTGAGAAACATGATACAAGAGTCAGAAAGATAGAGATAAAAACAAGCAATTTTATGACTGTCATGTCAGATTGCAGAACTGGGTCTTGTGTTTGTCATGCAATTGAGCCTGAAGACACCTTCCCAGAGGTTCAGCTGCCCTCCACTCCCTACCACCCCTTCTCAGAGACAACACCTGCCCTGGTTAGCAAACGCCGTGGAGAGGCAGAGAGTGGCTGTGTCCTACAGACAGGCTGATCCAAAATGAAAGATACCTAGAGAGCTGTGCTAAACACTCACACACATACACACAGTGTTTTCTACTTTCACCACTTGAAGGCAATGAAGGATGCAAAAAGAAAAATGTAAATGTTACTACAAACTGCTTCATCCTGGGAGGCCGAGTTCTCTGTTGGAAACATGAAGATGAGGAAAAAAAGCTCTCCTCTTCACCTCAACAGGGATAGACCAAACGCCTTGCTTCGTGGGCCTGTAAACGAGTGTGGTCTGGATGGAGAATGCTTCTGGACAAACTGTGGCGTGGTGTGAATACAGTCAGAGGAACTGAAATGCGCTGTGGATGTTTGTGGTGATGTGCAGTTACACCGTGGTAGTGAATCATTACTGCTAAGTAGTCTGGTGCTGTTTTAATTTTTCAGCCGTTCGTAATGCCACAAAAAACTCTTGGTCATTTTGCAATTGAGCAAATCCAAGAAGGACCAGAGAGATGAAGAGTTAGGACTTGAGTCTGGGTCTCCTAATACCCCAGCTAGAGTCTTCAGAAAGGGAAGTACATTGTGTGAGCAAAGCTAAAGGTGTGGAGACCTGGCCAAGCCCTACCATTAAGTAGTTTCCCGGGCTGCCACCTGAGGCAGCCCTAACCCAGCAAGCCCGGGGGTCAAGCGCAGCCTCAGTCAACAGCAAAGAATGGTTTGAAAACCAGCTCCCTGGGGAAAGAAGAGCATATTAATGATATGATTTGCATATTCTTAACAAGGCAGCCTTGGAGTAATTAAGCATAAAGGAGTAGGGTGCTGCTCAGAGCTAATTTACAAACTACTCAAGCTGAAAAGCTCTTAAAGATAGGATGAAAGTTCACATTTATTAGAAAATTTTTATATGCCACGAAGTGTGCTACTTGCTTTGCATACATATGCCATTTAATTCTCATAAAGCCTGAAGACTTAGGTACTGATATTGTCTGCATCTTTACGGATGAGGAAACCGAGGCTAGGAGCTTCGAAACATTCCTCAAACACATCAAGCTTGCTCCCACCTCTCCGCCTATGCACTTGCTGTTCTTTCTGTCTGGAACGCTCCTCCCTGGATCTCCACATGGTCAACCTTCCATATACTTCCGGGATGCGTTCAAATGTCGTCTCCTCAGAGAGGCTTTCCTGACCCTGACACTGAAAGAGCATCCCAGTTTATTCCCCAGCCCCTAACTCTGCTTGGTTGCCCTTTATGACATTTATCACTGCTTGAAATTAAGTTAGGCATACATGTGTTTACTGCCTCTCACTCCTCCTAGAATGTAGACTCCAGGAGGGCGAAGAATCGACCCAGCTTACCACTGTATCCCCTGCCGAAAGCAGAGCCTAGCACAGACCAGGTGCTAAATAAACATTTGCTTGATGAATAGAAGCCTGAAGTATCACTCTCAGCAGCAGGACTCAGACATGGACCTCAGCCTCTGCTCTCTTCCCCTGCTCCATCCCGCCCCTGCAGGTTGGTACGTGCTTCCTGGAATAAGACCTCTGCTTCAGAGTGACAATGCCTACAGCCGGGTGAACAAAAACAGAGATGCTTTAGGGACCATGCAAATCAGTTTTCCCCTGTAGGTCCTTGGCCTGATTAATTTAAAGCCAGAGAAGTGAGCATCATCCAAAGCTTTCCTGGAGATTAAATTCTGTCTGTTGCTATTTCTTGGAATATTTTCTGCCTCTACTTCTCCCTGTTCTTTCCTTCAGGAATGCCTACTAAGCAGACATTGAGACTTTTGAATCTGCCTTCTATATAACTTTTTGACATAGTTATCTCCCTGTCCCTTTGTGTTGCATTCTGGGGACTTTATTTGGCTTAAACATGCGTTTGTTAATTTGGTTTTTATCTGTGTCCCTTATCTCAACCATTGAATTTTCTAATTGACTTTTTGTAGATGCAATATTTGCTATTATCTCTCAGACAATATTCACATATCTGTTGAGAGCCTCTTGACTATTTCTCTGAATGGCAATTGTTCTCTCTGTCAGAGGATCATTTTTGTGTGTGTGTGTGTGAGGAAGACTGGCCCTGAGCTAACATCCGTGCCCATCTTCCTCCACTTTATATGGGACGCCGCCACAGCATGGCCTGACAAGCAGTGCCTCGGTGTGCACCCGGGATCCGAACCTGCGAACCCCGGGCCACCAAAGCGGAGCGCGCACTTAACTGCTGTGCCACCAGACCGGCCCCTCAGAGGACAAATTTTTCAGAGATTCATTGTCAGGTTTGTTAATCCTTGTGCATGGCATCCATTTGCTCTCACATTTGGTCATTCTTCCGTGAGTGCCTGCCTTTTTGAATCTGAGAATCTTCGTCCAGCTGTGAGTGCCAACTTTGCTTACTACAGCTTGCTTCCAGTGATTGCAGGGAGGGATGGGGCATTCTGCCAGCAGGTGTGCCATTAGCTGCCCCTCCTGGGAGTCACCATGCACAGGGACACTGACTGCTTCTCCGGCCCCAGTCCCCCCACTCTCTGCTCCTGGCTCAAAGTAGCCCCCTCTGCTGTCTACTGGTTGGCACAAGAGAGCTCACCTTTACGCACCGTGGACTCCCAACCCATCCTCTGATGGTGGCTGGACTACTCTCTCCTGGGGGCAGCTTCCCAGCCCCAAATGCAGAGCAAATCAAGAGCCACCATCGCCACCATCCTCTTCTAGTCCACATATCTCATTTCATGAGATATCCCTCTATAACCTGATCTCACCGGCTCTCTCTCTTTCTCCGATTCTTTCTAATAACTGGGCCACTGGGAGAATGGCTCTTTGTTCCAGGGCAATGAGAACTGAATGCGAGTCTGTGAGGGCTTGGCCCATGCTCTTTGTACTCTCTTAAGCCTCCTTAGCATTTCATTGTTTCATGGATTTAAAAAGAAGTCTCCAGGGCTGAGCCTGGAAAAAAATAAACATGCAAAAAAAAAAACCTTCACTAATTTGAAGAATAAATAATATTGATTTAGGTGTCTATAATATAGCCCTATAGAGTTATTTATTTATTTTTTTTGGTGAGGAGGACTAGCCCTGAGCTAACATCCGATGCCGATCCTCTCCTTTTTTCTTGAGGAACAGTGGCCCTGAGCTAACATCTGTGCCCATCTTCCTGTACTTTATATGGGACGCCGCCACAGCATGGCCTACCAAGTGGTGTGACGGTGTGTGCCCGGGATCCGAACCTGCGAACCCCGGGCCGCCAAAGCAGAGTGTGCACACTTAACCTCTTGCGCCACCAGGCTGGCACCCTATAGAGTTATTTTTAAAAAGTTCAAAGTCAAATATTGTTTACCAGACTTTGTTTGATTCAACAAATTATCTACATTCAATAGGTTGATTATAAACCAGGAGGAATACATAAGTTTATTTGATTTTTTGTTGTTGTTGGAGTTTTTGAATAGTTATTGTTTTTCCTTTCTATAAAACTGATAAAACCAGGCCGGACCAGTGGCATAGTGGTTAAGTTCACATGCTCTGCTTTGCTGTCTGGGGAGTTCACAGGTTCAGATCCCAGGTGCGGACCTACGCACCACTCATCAAGCCATTCTGTGGTGGTGTCCCACATACAAAACAGAGGAAGATGGGCACAGATGTTAGCTTAGGGCTAATCTTCCTCAGCAAAAAAAGAGGAAGATTGGCAACAGATGTTAGCTCAGGGCCAATTTTCCTGACCAAAAAGAAAGAAAAAAACTTTGATAAAATTAAAAGTCAGTTCATAAATATATAGCACAGCAATTGGAAACCCCTCTGAGCCTATCAGTCACTGAAAACCAATGTTAACCATTTCTGACTGCATAAGAAACCAAGAAGAAATGCTCTGGTGGGCCAAAAGTTACAGTCTCTGAAAGCAGAATGAGAAGGTAGAATTAAATTCACAAAAGAACCAAATAGAGGGTTATTATTTAAACAACAAAGAAAACTAGAGGGTAAATATTTAGAGCTATAATACTGGACAATAATGAATTTTTTTGTGAACTTAGTACATGCTTTACATGTATGAACTTATTCATGCCTTACAGCAACTCTATTAAGTATACAGTTAGCCATCTCTATTTTACAAATGAGGAAACTATGGCCCAGGGAAGTTAAGTAACTTGCCCAGAGTCACGTTGCTAGTACGGGATGAAGCTGGAATACAAATTTACACTGCTTGTTTCCAGAGCTCATGCTCTTAAGTAACTATACACTCTACCAGACTTGACTCTACCAGACTCGACCCTTCTATGCTGTGTTATACTACGCTGTGCTGTGTTACATAATTCTGTGCTATACTACACTATACTACACAATACTATACACTATACTGCCCTTCAATGGAAAAGGTCAGAATGTGACTAGTCGAGAATGATAGTTTCATATCCTCCTTTCCAGTCCTTATGACTGTTTAATTTGTTTTTCTTTTCTTTCTGCACTGACTAGCACTTCAAATTCAATGTTAAATAGAATTGATGATAATGGATATCTTTGTCCTGACTTATTCCTGTCTTTATTAGTCAGGGTTTTCCAGAGAAACTGAACCGATAGGACATAGATACAGACGTAGATATAGACATCTTTATAGGTATATGGATACATCTATCTATACATCCTGAAAGAGATGATAAGATATGGACGCATGCAGTTACAGAGGCTGAGAAGTTCCATGATACGCCGTCTGCAAGCTGGAGACCCAGGAAAGCTCATAGTTTAGTTTGAAGGCCTAAGAGCTAGAGAGCTGATGGTGTGGATTCCAGTCGGAGTCTACACCTGAGAACCAGGAGCACCGAAGGCAGCACAAGATCAATGTCCCAGCTCAACACTCGGGTGGAGAACAAATTCAACCTTCCTCTGTTTTTTGGTTCCATTCAGGTCCTCAGTGGATTGAATGATGCCCATCCACACTGGGGAGGACAATGTGCTTTGCTCAGCCCACCAATGCAGACATTAATCTCTTCCCAAAACAACATCAGAGACACACCCAGGAGTAATGGCCTAATCAAGTTGACACATAAAATTAACCATCACTCACACGAAGAAAGAGAACATTACCAGCACCCCAGAACAGTCCTTCACACCCTTTTCAATGACTACCTCCTCCTCCTCCAAGGGCAAAGACTATCCTACCTTCAAATAGCATGAGTTACTTTACCTGCTTTTATCCTGCATATAAATTGAATAAGACAAGATGTGCTTTTTTGTGTGTCTGGTTTCTCTTGTTCAATGTTATGTTTGTAAAATGTGTCCATATTGTCAGGTTGATATTCTCATTGCTGTATAGCGTTCTTTTGTGTGAACATCACAACTTATTTTTTCAATGTGTTGTTGATGGACTGTAGTACTTCTCAGTTTGGAGTTCTTACACATAGTGCTATTTTTAACAATCTAGTATACGGCCTGCTGTCTTTTTACTCAGGAGGGAAGTATGTTTGGGGAATGAGTATATTTTTAGTATGGACTGAAGTTTTTTAACAATTTTCTATTATGTTTTTCTATTTTTTTCTTGGGTCAATTTTGTTATATATTTTTTTTCTTTAAAATTGTCCATTTAAGTTTTCAGATGTTTTGTAGTAAATTTGTTCATAATATTTGCAAGTGATTTTTAAAATCTTGAATATGTCTATAACAAGTTTTTAGCTTTAGTCTAAATAGTACAAATTCAGATTCTTTTATTCTTTCTCTGGCTATTTTTTTGTTTCATTTTTCTATTTCATTTTTTTGATATCCATCTTTATAATTTACTTTCTTCTACTTTCTTTAGATTTGCACTATTTTTTCTACTTCAGTTAAATATTTGGTCCATTTATTTTCAGCCTTTCTTCTGTGTGTTTGTGTACGTGTGTATGTGTTTTAATAAATGTAGTTAATGCTCTACATTTCATTGTAAGTACTGCTTTAGGTGTATCCCATACACTTTGAGATGCTGATATTTTGTTGATGGTCTTAAATATTTTGTAATGTCTATTAACTGAAGATTGCTGCGGCGTGGCTGAGACAGCTGCTTGTGAAACCTTTGTCTCTTCTTACCGAGAACACAGCTGGCCTTTATCTCCCACATCCCTTGCAGCTACAGGTGGCCGTGTGACGTGGTGTAGCCCATGGAATATGATCAGATGTGCTGCGCACTCACACCAGGCCTGGTCCCTAAAACATCTCTCGTGTTTGATCTTCCATGCTCTTTACCTTCTACCGGCTTGATACAGATGAGCTCGCAAACACTGGACATCAAGCACCGAAGACATGAGAAGCACAAGGTGGGAAATGAACTGCTCACCAAACAGGAACATCCATTTGGGGCTTTAATTGAGAGGGTAGTATGCTTCTATAATGTTTGAGCCACTATACGTTGGTGACTTGTTTATTATAGCGGCAAGAGATACCTTAGTAAACATAGTTATGTAGGACTGTGTTTCATCAGTTTTAAAACAATACACTTATTGAGGTTTCACCTAATTTAATTGCTTTGGGGTCAGAGAATGTTGTCTGTTTGATATCAGTTCTTTGGTTTTTGTTGGAACTTCTTCGTGGTTTGGTATGGAGAGAATGTTTATAAATGTTTCATGTAAGTTTTAAAAGTATGTGTTTTCTTTGAGGCAAAGTTTTATATATACGAATGTATATGTATATATATTACATATATATTTAAGCCTGTTAATTAAGCGATTCAACTTCTCACTGACCTTATTAACTTTTGACTACTTGATTACTCTAGAGGTTTTCTTAAAATTTTTTCCACTTTAACTGTAGAATTGTTTATTTCTCCTTTTAATCTGTCAAATTTTGATTCACAGTTTTAAGGACGTGTAGTTAGGCACATTTATTTTCATGATTATCTTATCTTCCTATCATATGAATGCTCCTTTTATAGGCCTATTAGAGTTTTTGCTTCAGAAGGTATTTCATCTGATATTATCATTGCCAGGTTAGTATTTTCCATTTTATTATTTTAAAACTTTCTTTGTCATTTTGCCTTAGGTTGTATTTTTTTTCAGACCTATATCTGAATTGTGCTTCTTTCTTATCCGATTTGAGAATCTGTACCTTTTAAATTCAATCTGTTTATACTCATTATGTTTGCTGACATATCTGTGCTTATTTTTACCATCTTTGTTTTGTAATTATCATATTTTATGTGGTTTTTCTTTTTCTTCCTTCCTGTCCTCTATTAGATTAATTAAATGACTATACAACACAGACACACACAAAGACACATGCACACACACAAGTTGGGATGATACCTGGCACATAGTGTGATGTAAGTATTATTATTATCATTACTATTATTATTATTATTAATCAGTTTTGCTTTATTCCATTTTCTCTCCTCTAACTGATTTGGTAGCTATTCATTCTATTCCCATTTTTAGTGGTGACTTTTCATTTTTAACAGGTTTATCTTTTTTAAATAATAAAGTCAAATCAGTATATCTCTCCCCCTACCAGACAATACAAAGGAAAGCTATAACTACAATTTCTCTCTACTGTTTCCACGTTATTGTTGTTTAGCATTTAGTTTTCTTTTTAAAATAAATTCCACAAAATTAAACTTTCTATAATGTTTTTTTCATATTTATTTAGATTATTTAAATTTATCAAAGTACTAACCAATTTCTTGAATATATTCCTTTCTGCACCCTCTTCTTTCCTGTGGGATTCCGTTTCCTTTTTTTTTTAAGTAACAAAGCCTCTCAGCCTTGTGAATCTGAAAATGACTTCATATCACCCTTATTTATTTTTTTGAAATTACAGATTAATCTTTTATGTGTTTGTAAAATGCCAGGACGCATGCTACTGACCATAGAAATTATAATATGGATACTAATGTACACTGGCTGCAAGCTTTGTGGTCTGTTTATATCCATTGTCCATTTCTTAATTGAGATATTGGTTCATTTGTTGTGAATTTGTAGGAGCTAGTCATGCACTGAGGAAATTAGCATTTCTTTTGTGCTATGATTTGCAATAATAACCCACTAATTTTATCTATCTTTTGATTTTGCTTCTAGTTTTTTTTTTTTTCCCCCTGGGGAAGATTGGCCCTGAGCTAACATCTATGCCAATCTTTCTCTCTTTTGTATGTGAGTTGCCACCACAGCACAGCTGATGAGTTGTGTATGTCCCCACCCAGGAACTGAACCTGGGCCACCAAAGCAGAGCATGCCGAACGTAACCACTAGGCCTCAGGGCTGGCCCCTAGCGGTTTTTACTATGCAGAAATTTTGTATTTTTGTGTAGTTAAACTTACTAGTACTTTATGGTTTCTATGTTCTATATCATAGTTTAAAAATATTTCTTATTCTGAACTTGTAAAATAACTCACATTTTCTTCCTCATTGAATAAGCAATCTTTTCCCCTAATGATTTTAGGTCTTTCCATGTAAAATAAAATCTGTTCTATTTTTTGGTCTATTTCTGGATTTTCTATTCTGTTTCACTGACCTTTGCCTTCATGTGTAAATACCACACTGTTTTATTAATGGTTTGATAATGTGTTTTCATATTTGGTACAGATTAAGGATGCTGCTTACTGCGTAGTGTGTGCAGTTCCAAAACATAAACATAATAACTGATGTTGGTGATACTGAAGTGGCATTGACATACATACATTTCTGGTGTTACCATCCACTGGAATTTTAGAGATCAGTATAAAAATACATAGCAAAAACCAGAAAAGTAGTCTTATCCTTTGATTTAGTAATAGTACTCCTGTTAAGTGTCAAGGGAAACAATTCAAATAAATGAACATTTTATATATGTGAAAACATTCTTTGTTGCATTACTGATTATAAAGAAAAGCTAGTAAGAGCCTAAATGACTAATAATAAGGAAATCAGTAAATAATTTTGGGAAATAATCTAAATAGAAAAATATTTAGTCATTAAAATAATAATTATGAAAACTATGTGACATTCCAGAAAAAAATATTATGGATGTAATTAATTTTAAAAAGCAAAATAAAGTGCTATAATAGCATATATGTAGGAAGCATATACACATATGGGTAGTTAGCAATGATTAACTTTTATTCCTTTTTAAGAGATTGCTTTATTAAGAGGTTTTTCAAAGTTTTAAACTGTGTATGTAAAATATTTTCATGGCCCTAAGTGCCTTTTATTTGCAAGTTTTCTAAGGGTTATTATTTTATCATATTTTTATCCATTATATTTTATTGTGTCATTACCGTTAAGCCACTACTCAGTTTAAAACACTTAAAAGGAACACTTTAATAATGTACAAATTATTTTGCTAAAAATTCAGAGATTGCCACAGTGGAATGACATTAAAATCTGAGTCATTTAAAATCACCTTTTTAGAGCTGTCTTATTGTCAAGCGGAGTTTTAAAGATTGCGCCACTGTTACACAAATGTACGAAAGGAGGAGGAGGAGAAGGGACAAGAAAAGAGAAAAGAGGAAGCTTACACAACTCTGGGTTTCAGGCTTCTCTTTTCTCCGCATCGGGTGCAAGCAATGATACTTGCCCTGTCTACCTCACAGGATTGTTCCAAGACTCAAATGAAAGAAAACACGAACTTAAATGAAAAGTTATTATTATAACTATAAAAGTATTTATTAATGTCATTCCCATTCTAAAAGTGCAGGATTCCACCTGCTTTGAGGGAATAATGCCACCGGTCCCACTAATGCACGTAGAGGCTGCTAACGTCCCGTAGCGATCTGGTCTGAAGAGAGGCCAATTATGTCTAGCTCCACACTTTGCAGGGAGCTGGCTTTTTTTCCCCCTTTTGGGAGAGCATCGCTTCACAAATCTTGACCTCAGAAGAGACTGAATGAGAAAATGCACAGGCTGACATCAACTTTGAAATATCTGACAGGACACAGGGCTGAAAGCATCTATCAATAATTCATTTCAGGTTATGGGGCAGAACAGGATCCCTGCTGGTTTTAAAGCCATTAATTGGTTGTTAGACTCCATTAAGTCACTATGGATGTGAAAAACATGGCTGAAGTTTAAAAAGACACAGATAATAAAGGCAGCTTTTTTTTTTTTTTTTTGCACAACTGGTGTGACTTCTTTGCCAGTGGGCAAAAAGCCTAGGTCAAAAGGGGCTGAAAATCAACTTGACTACTGTGTGTCTATGGGCTTTTTATCTAGCAAACGAAAAAAGATGACAAGTCTTGCTCAAACCATTGTCCTTTCTCCCAAATGAAACACAATTTTTATCTCGAATGTTAGTTTCCTGATGGCTGCTCCATAATTTTGTAACGAATACTGTTTGCAGATATTTTATTAAAAATGTATATTTTAAATGCAAAAAGGAACCTGTAGGCTCAAAGTTAATTTGCCAAAAAAATAAATAAATTTGCTAAAAATCACCTATTCACCAAAAACTAAGATTCCTTAGACAAGGTCTAGGACAGTTTGTGGTGATCATTTGGACACTGAAAGCCAACGTGACTGCAGAGGTTGGGCACCTAGAGGGACAGGGGTAGGGATCAACGCGGGGAAGACAGAGGGCAGGCAGAAGACACAGGGGTTGGATTTAGTAATTTGGCGAAATAGTGATGAAGTGAGTTGGTCATTCTGTCAGTTTGTTTTTGATCAGCTGCTTTCAGAGAACTGATTTTGGTGCTTTGGACTGCGTCCAGGAATTGGCCATCAGCAGGTGGCGTCTTCCTTGGGGGCTGCAGTGCGGGGGGACAAGACAGCGAAGGACGTGCATGAGAAATCTTTGAAGACTTCTCTGGTTTTAAAATGTTTTCATTCTATTCCTTGTCCTTCTAAATGACAGCAAGTGCACCAAGAAAACCACGATTTCATTTTTGAGTGTGGAACAGTGTCGGGGACATCGCTGTTTACCTGTCATGCAGAGTTTTCCGCTGTCTGCATTTTACATTTTACCTCTCATTTTGTAGAACACAGAGCCCTTCCATGAGCATTTGATTCTCGTGAAAACCCAGACAGGAAGGTGGAACAATTGTTTAAATCTCCATTTTTCACATGAGAAAAATCAGACCCAGAAAGTTGAAGAGAATCTAAAGACGACACAGACAGAGACTTGCACACACTTTGGGAGAGATTTTTATCCTGGTAGCATTCCAGGAACCATTCTGCCAAGTCCTCACCTGATCCTGATGACCAGGGGAGTGATTACAAAGTGTCTGTTGAGTCCATGAAACGCTTTCCCGGATCAAAATAATCATAATAAAACATCAGGGGATGATCCACTCTTCTTGAAAGACAGTGAAAAAAGCCCGTCCAGGCCTTTCCTCTTCCGACTGGATTCTTCCATTTAGGAGCTCTTTCTCTTTCTTTTTTTCAGATAAATATTCCTAGCCCTCTTTTATTTCTCCACCAGCTTTATTGAAGTATGATTGACAAATAAATGTTGTATATATTTAAGGTGTACAATGTGATGTTTTGATATACACATATACTGTGAAATGATTACCAAAATCAAGGTAATTAACATATTCATCGCCTCATATGGTTATCGTTTGTGTGTGTGTGGTGAGAACACTTAAGATTTACTCTCTTAGCAAATTTCAAGTATAAAAAAAGAGTATTATTAACTATAGTCACTATGCTGCACATTAGATCCCCAGAACTTATTTATCTTATAACTAGAAGTTAGTGCCCTTTGATCAGCATCTCCCTATTTTCTCCACCCTCCAGCCCTGGTAACCACCATTCTACTCTGTTTCTATGAGTTCAGCTTTTTAAGATTCCAAAGCGAGATCATGCAGTATTTGTCTTTCTGTGTCTGGCTTATTTCACTTTAGCCTAATGTCCTCCAGGCTCATCCATGTTGTCACAAGTAATAGGATTTCCTTCTCTTTAAAGACTGCCTAGTTTTACATTGTATATATATGCCACATTTTCTTTATCCATTCAGCAGACAATGGACACTTAGGTTGTTTTTGTATCTTGGTTATTGTGAATAATCCTGCAATGATCATGGAAATGAGGAGTTCCCTTTATTCTTTCTCTTTCTGATAGTATGCGTCTTGGGACACTAGTACATAGGGATACTAATGTTAATTTTTGGAGTGGGCATGATATAAATGTCTTTCTAAAAAAAAGGACATTATACCTTTCCAGTGTACGGGTATTATCACTCTTTAAAATTTGAACATTATAACAGTAGCAGAAGTACTTATCAAGAATGACTGATCCATACAATGCAGTTACGTACCTGCTGTTTACAGCCACCTGAGATACATTCTGGAACAGGATGGGAAATGGTAATACAGGCATGGACATGGATATTGTTGCTGGAATTCTTCTCCACATGTGATTCTGGTTTCCCTGTTGCCACCACAGAATCTGTGACTCACATGACTCAGGGACTGAGAAAATGGGCCTTCAAAGTCCAAAAACTGAAACACAGAAGGCTTCAAACTTTTTGTGATGACTGCATTTGTTTTACTTCTCCATCTCTGTGGCTGTTTGTGGCAGGAGGGCTTTCAAAACCAAATTCCAAGAATTGTATGAAGTATACTTAGAATTTAGCTGTATATCTGAGCTCTTGCTGCATTCCTCCAGATATGGGATGTCCCAAAAGGGAGTCTACTCTTGAATCCAGTGGTTTCGAAAACTATATTTTGTATTGCCTCTTTTTTTCACATTGGTCAACTCCCTAATTATTATTATGATTTCAACCATGAATAGAGGAGTGTGTGCTTGAGCATGCAATTAAAATAAAGAGACCCCTGACATAAGAGCTCAATTTTATTTGCAAAGGGGAAAACAGAGGCCCAGAGAAATTTAATAAGTTACCCAAGGTCACAACTTGTAAGTAACAAAATCTCAAAGAGGTCTCACTATTATGTTCTTTATACTCTATGAGTTGTTCTTCCAGTCTTCTTGAACCTTAATAATATAAAGGATATTATTTGTATTCAAAGTAGTAGTACAATCCTTTCTATTGGAATATAATATATTTAAATGATCTCTTGCATGTGTGTGTATGCGCATGTATGTATATAAATTCAGTCTTCCAAATTATCAAGACTCTAGTAAAGCAAGCTTTGAACTTCACAGAACTGCAAGTAGCCGCACTATTGCCATTTTCTGTGTGTAAAGTAACGTAATTGAAACAATTCATCCTTTGTATTTGTTTCCAAGAAATAATGTAAAATATAATGTGATCTCAGATCTGTTCCAGACCTATGATGATCTATGATTTAAACTTTCTTATGAAGAAGGTTTGGGAGAGAAAGGTGGGCAGGGCGTGGAGACAGGGAGTATAAGTGGAGGGCACACATCTCTTTATTTATTTGTTTATTTTATGAGGAAGATCAGCCCTGAGCTAACATCCATGCCAATCCTCCTCTTTTTGCTGAGGAAGACTGGCCCTGAGCTAACATCCGTGCCCCTCTTCCTCCACTTTATGTGGGCGGCCGCCACAGCATGGCCTGACAAGCGATGCACCAGTGCGCGCCCTGGGTTCTGAACCCAGGCCGCCAGCAGCGGAGTGCGTGCACTTAACCACTACGCCACAGGGCCAGCCCCCTACACATCTCTTTAGAAAAAGAGTCTCTAGTAGGAAGTTAGAAGGTCTTGCCATAACTCAGCTGTGGCTTTGCAGTGGGTGCATTCAGCAAAGAGCGCTTTCCCACCCACTGTGCATTTCCTGCATGAAAATACAAATCTTAACAAAAACAACAAGGCGTAAATACTAACTAGGCCTAGCATGAAATTATGTTTAAGTAGGTATTATCCAAGTAAAGTAAGAGACAAGTACATACAAACTATCCTTTTATGTGAAAAATTTTAAAGTGTTTTGGAGGAAACCTGCTGGCTGCACTAAGTGTCTGATAGGCAGGAGGTTAACCTGCTGGAGGTTGACCACAGGGCATTGTAATGGAGCCGGATCTCTGTTAAGGCCCTTGAGCACTAGCTCTGAGTTCTGATGTGACAGAATTGGGCAAAGGAAACAGATCTGGCAGAAAGAAAATTTTCCTGATTGGAAAAATAATAATAAATAATTTTTTTGCAGAGTCAAGAGATTTTATGCATCACAGGTGTTTATAATTTTCTTTTTTGATCTTAAGAAAACTGGGTGGAAGAGAACTACACTGAGGAACAAGAAGGCACCTTTCTCTGTTCCAAAATGAACAGAGAGGTTAAGGAACCCAGTGGCCAATTCCCAGTGTGTGGAAATTGTTACAGTATAAGCAAGTAGGGAAAGGCAGAGTGAAGCAGGATGGGACTGGCACTTCCTCTGCACACAATAAAAAGCCTTATAAAGAATCAATAAAACCTAAGAAAAGTTTTGCAAACTAATGGCACCACTCCATTAATATCACTGTTCACGTTTTTGTTTCCTGTTACATTCTTTCCATTGAAAATATACTTTTACACTGTGAGTGTTCCTAGTGTCTGCACCTGTTTTATCCTGTATCTCTCCTTAAATTTTAGTATAAACATTTGCCTCTGCCCCACTATGAATTTTTAAAAATTGCTTCATAGAGGCCTTTGAGGACCAA
The DNA here is from genome assembly GCF_057802395.1 of Ceratotherium simum simum. Classification (NCBI taxonomy): domain Eukaryota; kingdom Metazoa; phylum Chordata; class Mammalia; order Perissodactyla; family Rhinocerotidae; genus Ceratotherium; species Ceratotherium simum. The sequence goes on along the minus strand of NC_141902.1, from coordinate 96,572,926 downwards.
ACGATCCAAAGCACCTGAAACAGAATAGAACTGAGCTTAAGGAAAATTTGTTCTTATCTGACAGCTGCTTCTAGGTGATGCAGATTTTATTTTCTGCAGAAGACTGTTTGTTAGGTTCTTAATTCCAAGTCATATATTTATAAAATTTTATCATCACACAGGCAACAAATTTTGTTTTAAGACATACAATGAAATAGTAAATGTACTAATTCCATTACTAAAATATCACTACCACTGACATTTTAGTGTATCCCCTTTTATTCTTTGGTTCCATGTGGATATTATGTGTATATATTACACACACAACACACAAAATCCATAAAGACAAAGGTATATCACCTATACGAATCAGATCAGCCCATTCATTGTTTTGAACCTGCTCTTCTTTACGTGAAGAACTATATCATGACCTTCTCTTCTGTTATCAAATATTCTTCCCTCTATCATTATGTGGATATCTCATTGTTTTAGACAAGCTGTTGCCCTTGTTAGACATTTGGGTTTTCCCCAGTTTTACTTTTAAAAATAACTGAGTTATGATTACCTTTGTATCTACACATCTATTAATACCTCTGATTATTTTCTTAGGGTGAACGACTGTATCAAAGGGTATGACCATTTTAAGGCTTTTGCTTAATGTTCCCAAAATGCCTTCCAGGCTGGCTTTATAAATGTCTCTGTGTGTCCTCTACCAGCAGTGTAATAGTGCCCTTTTCCCATGCAATTGCCAGTCTTAGATATTTAACGAAAAATAAAATCTTCGATGATCACAAAAGCAAAGGAAAAATTCAGTATTTTAAAACTGTGAATAATTGTAAGATTAAAAAATTGTATGACATGCTCTCTGGCCACTCATCTCCTCTTTCATTTCCTATAGTGCATAGATTCCTTTTGGCACTTCCGCACTATTTTAGATATTAATTTTTTATAATGTAAATGTAGTGGGCTGAATAGTGGTGACCAAAAAGATACATCCAAGTCTTAACCCCTAGAACCTGTGGATATCACCTGATTCATAAAAGAGTAAATATTACCTTATATGGGCAAAATGTGATTAAATTAAGGATTTTGAGAGGAGAAGCTTATCCTGGGTTATCCCAGTGGGTTATAAATCCAATGACAAGTGTCCTTACAAGAGGCATGCAGAGGAGGATTGGAGAGATACCCGTTGGGGAGAAGGCAGAGAAGAGACCACAAGCCCGGGGATGCCAGGGCAGCCACCAGAAGCCGGCAGAAGCCAGGAATGGACTCTCCCCGGAGCCCCTGGAGGGAGTGCAAACCTGCCACATGTCAGCCTTCTCGACTCCAGAGCCGTGAGAGAACAGACATCTGTTATTTTAAGCCACGATGTTTGTGGTAATCGTTACATCAGCCCTGAGAAACTAGTGCAGTGGACTCATATCTACACATGAAAATATCCATTCATTCTTCACTGTTAGTATTTTCTCCAATCCAGAGTAATTTTAGAATCTTTTTGTCAAAATGTGATGAAAAATAAAATCCTGTTCTGCTGTTTCTTAGAACAATGTTAAATGGATAAAGCAAGCTGGAGGCAATAGCCCTCTTTACAGTTTGATCTTTACCACCAGGAACACGGTATGGCTTCTTGGTTATTCTGTTATGTTGCTTAGTAAAGCTTGGATCTTTCTCTTGATATGGGCTTTGTAGTTGAGTTTATTTTGAAGTTTTTCGGTAAGTACGTTATACGTTGACCCTAATATCATTGAAAGTGATTTTATTTTTGCCATTATATGTTCTAAGCCAGCGCTGCCTAGTAGAGCAACCTGTGACGATGAGAACGTTCTGTACTTGCACTGCACTATGGCTCCCGCTAGCCGTATGTGACTACTGAACACTTGAAATGGGGTTAATGTCACTGAGGAACTGAATGTTTCATTTTATTTCATTTCATTTTAATTAATGTAAATTTAAATAGCCACAACTTGCTAATGGCTACAGTCTGGGAAATCATGGTTCTAAGTGATTACTGACTCTTTGCAAAAAGACTATTTAAGGCAGTGTAGTAAAATGGTTAAGAGCACGGACTCTGGAATTATGTGATCTGACATTACATTTTAGCTCCACCATTACTAACTCAGCGGCTCAGTGGACTTATGCTGGGAAACAACCCTAAGTGCTGGTCTGGAGGCCAGAACGGCAGGTGGAGAAATCCTGAGGAAGGTGAGTCTTGTCTTATAGGGGACCTGCATCATCTGAGCCTCCATCATGGTCTTCAAGCGAGGGATGGGGAAGAGTGAAATACTTCTTCATACCAAAAGAGTTCTGGGGAATCTGAGGGTCAAGGTTCTTGTGTGCACCTGTTTAAATAGCCCCATCCCAAATCTCCGGGTCCCGCTCCTCCTCTCTCAGGACCCTGTCTTTGGTGTTGCAGACTTCCCAGAACTGAAAATCCAATGTTCTCTGAAGTTTTGCTACTCTTAAAATTTGGTCGTGACCTTGTTCCTCAGTTTGGTCCCACCTTCACTCCAGCTATAGGAAGAGAGGTGGCTTTGAACACTGCTACAGAGGCCCCACAGGAAAGTCCAAGGAGGCTTCCACACTTTGCTTTGAATTGATGACTGATTGCACCAAGCTTGCCATTTTCTCTCTCTTCAAATCATCAGTGCTATTCAACAGTAGATGCCAAACTTCATAGACATTATAGTTACTATTTCCCCAGAAATATCACTCAAATGCCAGAGATATTGCTTGAGCTAGAAACTTGGGTTCACGCAGCCTACTGAGAAAGTGATCTCAGGAAAAAATGAGTGAAAGAAGCAGAATAGAGCAGGCAACAGGGCTAAACAAAGATGTGGTCTCAACTGGAGTCTAGCTTAAGCCTGAGTATGAATTGTTCCAGAGAGTGAGTCGTCCATTAGGGCAAGGAAGTCTGCCTTTTGTAGCCTTCTGTCAGGCAGTCATTGGCTCACAGCTACCTGAGGAGGAGAGTCAAGACCAGGGAAAGGAAATTCGTATTCTGCAGAGTGTAATTTTCTGGAGAAATTGTAGCTATGAGCTTTTAGGACTTAACATAACAACTGGGGGATTTATAACTGTCCCGGCAAAGTAAATCTGTGGACCAAGAGCATCCACTACCCTAATTTTTAAAAAATTGGTATTGAGAATTGAATTTCATTCCAAGATTTATTATCTATTAAGATCATTGTGTGTTCTTTTCTAATTTAAACTGTTAATGTGATTTATTATATCAATAGTTATTGGTTGTTGTTGTCATTTATTTATTTTTTTAGTAATTGATGTACTGCTAGATCACTCTATTCTACCTTACCTATGATAGGTTGATCTTTTTAAACTACTGTTAAATTCAGTTCACAAATATTTTATTTAGAATTTTTTTCTGTCAGATATAGCTGCATAAAAACTAATACAAGTGGCTTAAAACAACAACAATAATTTATTTGCTCACAATTTTTCAATTTGAGTAGGGATAGAAGGTATGACTCACCTCTGTTCTGTACTGTGTCAGCAGGGTTGGGACATCTAAGACAGCTTCTTCTCTGACGTGTCTGGCACTTCATCTGGGATGTGTGGACTCTCTCTTTCTCACTGTGGCTTCTCCACCTGACTAGCTTGTGTTTCCCCACAGTCTGGCTGCTGGGTTCCAGTGAGGAGTGTTCCAAGAGAACAAGTCCCAGTGAGCAAGCACATATCAAGCTGGCTTGCATCAGGTGTACAAACATCCTATTGGTCAAAACTAATCACAAAGCCAAGCCCAGAGTCTACGTGGGGCTATAGAAGAGTGTGAATGTCATGAAATGAGGGCCACTTGAGACCATCAAAGTATCAGTTTGCTACATTCTACCTTAGTGATACGTGTCACTCCCATATGCAAAACACACTCACCTCCTAGACCCTGTAATGTCTCATCCTATGAAGGCATCAGGCTGAGACTTGAAATCCAGGATCTTAACATCTAATTCAACCCAGGTGAGGATAAGGTTCCTTGAGTATGACTCATCTCAGTATAAAACCTGTGAGATAAGCAGATACATTTTCTGCTCACCTGAAAACCCAATATGCAATGGCGAAGTAGGGACAGGAAAACTGCAATAGACATTGCTACTCAAAAGAGAAAACCAGGAGGCATACAGCATCACTGAGACACAGCGTTTCTGACATCCAGCTGGGTTCACATTGCAGTTTCTTCATTAGAACTGGGAGAGACTTCCCTGGACTTTTTACTCTTCTCTGCAAGTTCTCGGGTCCTCCCTCCGGTTCTTCCTTCTTTTTCCATAAGAAAAGGCCTGTTTTTACAGCTGAGAAGCTTTTTCAGCCTGCTTTCTGCCCATCGTGAACATCTCTGTCCCTTTTAGTCCAAGCTGTCAATGCTTATGGTGGTACAACCCTCTCTAAAATAAAAATAGTGTGGACTTCCTATGAACTGACTGGGGTTCAGTCCACTAGACGAATGTCATACCACAAACCTCTTCCAGACAGGCCCCTCTTTACTTCAGGCTACAAGTAAGGGAGCCATTGAACAACAGGCTTAACCATTCTCATAGCCCAAGAGGGTATAGAAGACCCTCCTTTAAGGCTCTTAGAAGCCCTCTGTCTAGATGAGAGGGCCTATGAAGAATTTACCAGAAACATCTCTTAGGCTTCAGTGAAGCATCTTACAGCTACACACATTTTCTACCTTGAGAGTCTTTTGTTAGGAGAGACAGGGTAAACTGGAAAAAGTAAATAAAAATCTCACTCTTAAGGTTTTGGGAAGACTGGGAAGTTTTATTTTTGAATGCTATAAGTTCTGGATCTTCTTTATATTTTTTAATAGTTTTTATTTATTTGCTGGGATTTCCTGTTTGTTGTTTCATTATAAGCATATTCTCTTTTATATCCTTGAGAACAGTTATAATAGCTATTTTAAAATTCTTGTCTGATAGTTCCAACAGCTGACTCATCTCAGATTTAGTTTCTATTGATTGCCTTTTCTCTCCTCTATGGGTAACATTTTCCTGTTTCTTCGTATTTTGAGTAATTTTATATAATATACTGAATATTGTGAATAATATACTTGAGAGACTGTACATTCTATTGTATTTTTCTAAAGAGCTTTGATTTTTTTGCTTTGTTTGTTTTAGCAGGCATTTAATTTCTCTGGACTCAAACTCCAAACTCTCTCTCCTGGGTGAGAAGCAGTTAAATAATTTTTATAATTTATATATAATTTTTATAATTTTATTCTCAGCTGGGCTATTTGGAATCAGCCTGCACATATGTAGTTCAAAGTTTATGCAGAAAAATTGTGATTCCTCTTCCCTGGCTCTTTCTTTGTTAGGATATCTCTGATCTGCTGTGATCACACCCTGGTTCTTTCTGCCAGTAGATTGGGAGTTTCTATTCTGCAGCGGTGGGTTTCTACCCAAGCTTTCACAGCTTCACATGGTGCTGAGTAGAGTCTGCTCAGAAGCAAAGAGCAGTAAAAATGGAAAACACTCAGGACAACTCCCTTCATCCAAGCATCCTCTCTCCTACAGTTTCTTCCTGCTTGGAGTATCTCTCCAATACCGTCAAGAAGTTTTTAAAATTTTGTCCTGACTTTGCAGTTGTTATCTGTAGGATATTTCATCCAATGGGAACCACTCTGCCATTATTGGAAATGGAATCTCTGTTTCTTGAATGTTAAAAATAGTTCACATAGAAAAATATCTAGGGGCCGGCCCCGTGGCTTAGCGGTTAAGTGCGCACATTCCACTACTGGCGGCCCGGGTTCGTATCCTGGGTGCGCACCAACGCACCGCTTCTCTGGCCATGCTGAGGCCACGTCCCACATACAGCAACTAGAAGGATGTGCAACTATGACATACAACTATCTACTGGGGCTTTGGAGGGAAAAATGGAGGAGGATTGGCAATAGATGTTAGCTCAGAGCCGGTCTTCCTCAGCAAAAGAGGAGGATTAGCATGGATGTTAGCTCAGGGCTGATCTTCCTCACACACACACACAAAAATAATAATAAAAATAATAAAAAAAATTAAAAAAAAAAAAAAGAAAAGGAGGGAAGCCCAAAAGAAAAAAAAAGGAAAAATATCTAGTCCCAAAACCGAGGTTGGCAGTGAGGTAGTTGGGGAAGGAAAGGGAGATAATGGAGAGACGAGTATAATTTCTGAATAAATGTCTCAGTTTCTTTCTCGTTAATGAATACAGATTTTTTTGTACTTCAATGTTTGATGAGTTATCTGTTTTTAGTCATGGATTTATCTAGATTAATCCACATGATAAATTTCTTGGGCAAGTAATTTAATGTCTCTGAGCTCTACCTTCGTCATCTTGCTAACAGAGTTGATCATGCCCCTGTGAGGAGGAGACTGACATAATAGGCATCCGTAAGTGTCCATTTCTCCTTATCAACTCATTTTCATAGGACTTATTCAAGAGTAGGGACTGTGCTTTATGCATCTTTGAAGCCATAAATTTAGCTACAAATTTTGGTTGCCACATAAATGTTTGCATAATAAATAAATAAATATACTTGCCTGTGAATGTGGAGAGTAAGACAAAATTTATAAACACATTAAGCTACTGTTTCTGTGTAGGGATATTTTATTATTCTGTCCACAAACTGAGACTATTATATTGATACCCATGTTAACAGAGATGAAGCGACATCTCCTTAATTTTAATAGTAAAGTATTTAGCATTTGCACTTCTATTTTTGTGGTCTTTGTATACTCTTTCATACTACATAAATGAATATAATTTTATGTACCTATTGAAAAATAGCTATATTAAAATGTTCAGCAGAAATTCCTTGGTTGAAAATCAGGTTTCTTTGCTAGGTAATAAAAATATTTTCCCTGAAGCCAGTTCTGGGAAAGATTATAGTAGTCCAAAATCTGATCATTGCATTGTATAATAACTAATAAAAGATTTTGTAGCTGTAGTTCCTTATGAATTAAGTGAATTGTATTAAATATTGTGGAGAACATTTTCCTTGGGTGACTAAAGCTCTTTATGGAACTAAGCTCTCAACCACGAGAAGGCTATGCCGATCTCAGCTGATACCAGCAGGTCATGTTAGCAACTGCATCCTAGCTGTTAGAGATATGAATTTGCTCTCAGGTATAATATTTTTTGCTGTTGTTTATCTAAATAATTTAAATCTGATTCTGAGCCCTCACCAACCTGACTGACAGGATATTTATTATTAGTCAAATCTGGGGCTCCTTTCCCAATTCCATTTCAGTAGGAAAGAAGTCCAGGCTGGGGATTTGCTGTCTTGCCAAATCCTGTCCCAGTCCACCCATTTATGCAGCCATCACCCCAGGCACCCTGTCCAGTAAGACATACAGCAGAGCTGAGAATCAAGTACCTACTGTGTGTCGTGGCGTGTGCTGGGCATTGTGGGAGATTTTGAAAAAACGGCATAATCCTTGTCTTCAGTGAAGTCCAGGAAAAATCTCAGGGTCAGAAATGTACAATTTACAGCCTTTTGGACATAGATGTTACTTTTAGTGTAGCCACAACCAGTATCAAATGGAAAGCTGGCTGTAAAAAGCAGAACCATGAAATATTTAGAGAAGAGTAATGAAAATGGCAGAAAATTCAGTTCTCAGCAGAATCCTGTCAACAGGAGAAATGCTACTTCCACAAATTCCTGAGTGGAGGAAGGCGTGCAGAGAGCTTCCCGGGCCATCTACGAAACATGACACCAAGAACAGAGCAGATGGAGAAAGGGTGCTATTTTCTTTCTGATTTAGCCTTAACTTGTGGTTTTTGTGAGAAAAAAAAAAATGGACTAAGCTCTTCTTGGGGCCATTACAGGGCTGTGCAGCTATGTGCTTGCACTAACATTGTTTATTTCAGAACATCTGCGCGATAATCTTTGGTCATGCCTGTGGAATATATGAGGTCATCTCTTTGGATGTTTATGTAGCTTAGGAATAATCAAAACCAATGTACCAGAGATGGATTCCCTTTCCCAGATTTTTAAGCACTTTCTCTCTTTTCATATCACCTCTCAAATTTGCTCCACCCAGCAGCACAATGGTTCTTGAATCAATTAAAGAGCATAATCTGTCCCCAACTTTTGCCCGTCTTGCCCCTTCTCTCTCAACACACACACACACACACACACACACACACTTCAGAGCACAAAAGAAAGATAAGCAATATGGAATTACAATGAGCTGAGTTCGAGTCTTGACTGTCATCAGCTATTTCTGGAAACTTAGGTAGGTCCAGCCCACCATTTGTCAGTAGGGTGAGCTCTCTTTGTTCCTCTTCTCTTTAAAAACTTTCCTTGACTTTCTATCATGTGCATGGCAAAGTCCACAAGATCCTTCATGTTGTGGCCTACCTTTCCAGAATCATCTTTCACAATTCCACCAAAAGGACCCTGTTAGGAACCACCCTGCACTGTTTGCAAGCCTTATATTTGGACATGCTCTTCTCTCTTGGCTCCATGGCTCTTCTGCATGCCCTTTCGCCTGGCTGAACGTCATCACCTTCTCTATCCATCCTCCTTCTCCCTCGGCACCTCAAACACATCGTTATAGCTGTTGAGTTGCAGCTGCTGTTGACCCAAGGCAGCTCAGGGTCTAGAACAGACACAATACTGGAGAAAAGCAATTGCACTTTTCTTTAAACTGGAAAAGACTATGCTCTCAGATGGCAGGGTCGGTGCACACACTTGACGTCAGGAATCAGAAGGTTTCTTCTTGGTACCTATAACCTTTTGATGTCTTCAAGTTCTTTGTCTACCTTCTTTTGTTTTGTTTTGTTTCAGTCATGTTGCTAAGGATCAGTACAAGCAGGACATGTCTCGATGACAGTGAGATGGCATGTGGCTTGTGTCATGCCTTATTTGGACATCCTGACACCCAGAGTTCTCACCCTAGTGGTCACATACTTCCTCTCCCAAAGGACTAGCCTCTCCACCAGTCTCTTTCTGGTAGCACATGCCTGAAGGCAAATTATTCTTAAAAGACTCCTCTCTGTATCCATCCCCCTTTCTACTCCACCCTTCCAGAAAAGGCACTGATGGAAATGATGAAAGGAAACTTCAAATGGAGAAAAAATCTGTAGCAGGATTGAGAATCAGGAAGGGTGCCCACTGCATGCCCTAAGCTTTGAGGAATTGCCACTGTCTAGGTTGTAGGTGGGATCATTCTGAAGGAAGCTGTTAAGAGCTGACTCGTGCCTTTCCTTCCCCAGAAAGTGATGTAGAGTAGAGGGACTAGAGGAGAATTTTACCAGCAGCTCCACATTAGAAGGAGGAAGAATTATATGTGAGAGTTGTTCTGGTTAAAGATGGGGAGCAACCTCATTGCCAATAGGGGACCAACAACATTTGTTGGTGGCTTCTGAAAGGACCAGCAGACCATCATGAAACAGAGTCTGTGGGTGGCATGGCTTGTTAGCTGGCGCAGCTTCTCAATAATCGGAGAACTGCTTCCTAAAGAAATTGGATATTCTTCCACCCCCAGGGTGGCAGGAAGCTGACTCGGCCAAGCCATATACTTGCAGTAGAGGACTGGAAAAGCAGACAAGGAAGGTGACCCCGTGTTCAGCAGGTTTAACAAACCCAAAGGAAGACCCTTGGAGACATGACAATTCCCACCTGGACTGCTCTTGACTTCAATCTCCTTACAGCTTTAGCACCAGATGGCTGAACTGCAATCCTGCCTATACAATCACGCTTTGATTATAAGATTAAACAGGAAAATTCTAAGAGTAACCAGGTAAACCACAAGGGGACCCACCCAGACTATTTGGAAGGACATAGGAAGCTAGGACAGGGCCATGTGTGAGTTAGGGAACAGTGGCCCTGGGGACAGATGCAAGCCCACACCATTCCTCACAGCTTAGCACGCAGATCAGGGCCTAGATTTCAGCCCAGCTGGCCTCCTCAGCCGGGTGCCTTTGTGCACGGTAGCCCTGCTGGGAAGACCTACCCTCTTCCTAAAACCAGTAAACAGGAAAAAAAAAATACAAGATAGGGCCTACCAAAAATTCACTAGTGTAAAAGTAGGAGATAAGTATCACCCACAAGGCATAGAATTAGAGCATATCTTCACAAGAGAGTTACCCCAGGCAACTTTTTGCATTTTTATTATATAATTATTCATTGTAAAAAAACATTATTAGAAGATACTGATAAACTAAAAGAGAAAAAAAAGCCATCCATTGCCTCATCTATGAGATACAGCCCATCATCTCCTCTATATTTAATTGACAATTTACCATAAAAAAAGAGCTTTTCCATCTCTTACATTTATTTATTTTTATTTTTCTATTTATTCATTTCCTGATATATATCATCCTAGACCTTTGATTGTTATTTTATCCTGTGGGATAATTTTATGTTATAAAATTACTGCTGGTTTTGGGGGGCATTTTGGTGCTTGCATTAAGCCAGGTGTGGCCAGTGGGGGCCCCTTCAAACTGGCTTCTGCCCTCACCGTCCTTGGAGCACTTTCTTACTCTCTGGCCAGGCAGGGTGCTCCAGGCTCACCTCCGCCTCTCCCAGCCCCAGCCCAAGAATAAACCACTTCCCCCAGGAGCCCTCCTGTGAATTTTCCATGGATTTCTTCCCAGTCATTTTTTTCTAGCAGCACTTGTGGGCTCCTGGCTTGGATTTAAAGAAGATCCAGACATTTCGTAGCTACTCAGGTAAGCTAGGTGGGCAGGTTCACCTGAGAACTCTTTAGGAGGAAGGCCTCTTGCAAGAAGATGAAGCCAGAGGTGATGTGCCTGAGCCAGGGAGAAACCCTCCGTCAGCACAGGGAGGGGCGCCAGAGAGGGAACAGGAGTTTGTCACTGACTTTTCTCTTCTGGCCCAGGTTCCTTTGGACTCCAGAGAGCAAGAGGTGAATAGAGCTTAAGAGCCTTTCACCAGAAACATTGTAAAAGTGTGGAACGCAACAGTCCAAGCAGCACAGACAGCCCCGCTGACAGGCTGTGATGTCAACCGGGAAAGACCCTCAGCCCCACTCCTCACCGGACCTCCACGGAGCTTCGCAGTGTTGGCGAGTCCCTGTTTGTGCTGGCGGGGGACGGTGGCTGGTGGCTTCCGCATGTTGGCAGGGTTCCACGGCAGTGCCTGCCGGGAGCTGGGGATGGACCACAAAGTGGAGGCGGGCGCAGCAGCAGCGAACCGCAGAAGCAGACTGGCTGGTGCACATGTGACTCACGCCCTGGCGCTTCCGCGGTCCTGGGAAGACACTGCAGAGGATGGAGTTCTTGTCTTAACAAGAAGGAGTAAGATCTGGCTAAATCTTAGTTATGATTAGTGTAACCACGTTAGCACCCACAGAATTGTGAGGCATGGGTAACTTGGAAAACAGATATAGTCATTCATTTTAATTTTTTATCCTCCATCTGCCTTCCTCAATGGAATATAATGCCACCTCCAGAGAAAAATCCTGAAAATGTCTTCCTGGATCTGTGGTTCTCAATTAAGAGTGAGTTCGCCTCCCAGGGGACATTTGACAACGTGAAGAGGTATTTTTGGTTGTCACAACTGGGAAGATGAGGCCAGGGATGCTGCTAAACATCCTACAATGCACAGGACAATGTCCTCACAATATAAAATAATCTGGCCCCAGTGCCAATAGTGCTAAGGTTGAGAAACCGTATTTTGGATATATATATTTTCATTGATTTGGAAAAGCTGTTTATATATTAAGAACATTAACATGTTTTTATCTATTAGATATGTTGCAAAATCTTCCCAGTTTTTTGTCTTTTGCATAATTGTATTTTTAGACCTACAGAAATATAATTTTATATGGTCAAATTTATTAAATTTTAGGTGATGTCAGAAAACATTATTTCTATTTTTGATATTATAGTTTTTCCTAATCTAAAATTATACAAATATTTACGTATCCTTTTGATGCTTTCATAGTTTTATGTTTTAATTTAGCCACCTGAAATTTATTTTGTGGTAAGGTGGAATGTAGGAATCTCAAATTATTATTTTCTTCACAAATAGTTATCCTGTTGTTCCACCAACATATATTGAATAAACTCTAACCTTTCTCCAATTTTTTAAATAACAAAAGTATTATAGTCTAAATCTAAATATATAGTTAAAATTGTTTCTGGAATTTCTATTTCCTTCTATTGGTCTGTATATTCTGGTGACAGTTTTGTTATACTTTTATTGTTGTAGATAATTGTGTCAAGGTCAAAGAAAAATCACATTGAGATTTTGATTAAGAAAATACTTTCTATGTTAATTTAGGGAGAATTGATGTTTTTGCAATGAATATTTTTATCCAGAAACATTCTATGTTTCTCCATTCTTTTATGCCTCTTAGTATGGTTTAGTAGTTTTGTTTTTTTTCAAATGCATTCTATATGTTTCCTTTAAGTTTTTTGCTAGATATTTCATATTTTTGGTGTCATTAAAATATTTCCCCCTTATATTTTAATAGGTTATGTTTTATAGGAAAGTTATTGCTTTTTTAAAACTTCATTTTGTTAACTGGTTTCCTAAATTACCGCTGTTAGCAGTTTTTCAGTTGATTCTTTGTTTATTTTCCAGGAATCGTGTCTAATTACTATTCTTGTGCCTTTTTCTTTTCTGTTATTGCTCTGTTATTGCCCTTACTGTTAGGAACTAGAATTGCTTTGGAGTCCTGACATAAGTCTGAGAATTCAGAGACTAGACACGTCTGGTAATATCTTAAGAATATATAGTGACTTGAAGGTGCCTATCGTCATTATTTGCTATATTTCCTGACTGTGGAATGTGCTATATTTCCAGAGTACATTTTAAAATTGAGGTAAATTTACATCTGTTGAAAAGCACAGGGATCTTAATTATACAATTCTCTGAGTTGTATATGCTCATGTAACCACCACCCAAATCAAGATAGAGAACGTTTCCATCACCCCAGAAAGTTCAGTCCTTCTCCTTCCAGTCACACTGCACCCCTGAGCACCACTGCTCTGAGTTCCCTCCCTGCAGATCAGCTTTGCCTGTTGCAGAAGTTCATACAAATGGAGTCATACTGTATGTCGTCTTTCATGCCTGGCTTTTTTGGTTTAACATACTGTTTTTGAGATTCAACCACATTGTTCCACATATCAGTAGTTTGTTCTTCTTTATTACCGAGTAGTATTCCTTTTTATAAATATACTAAGGTTGTTTATCTATTCTTCTGTTGGTGGACATTTGAGTTGTTTTCATTTTTTTATTACTATGAATGTAGTTGCCAGCAACATTACTGTACAAGGCTTCCTGTGAACATATGTTTTCATTTCCCTTGGGTAAATATCTAAGAATAGAATTTCTGGTTCATTGGGTAGGTATATATTTAACTTTATTTTATTTTATTTATTTTTATTTATTTATTTATTTATCTTTGGTGAGGAAGATTGGCTCTGAGCTAACATTCGTTGCCAATCTTCTTCTTTTTGCTGAGGAAGATCAGCCCTGAGCTAACCTCTGTGCCCATCTTCCTCCACTTTGTGTATGGGACATTGCCACAGCATGGCTTCATGAACAGTGTGTAGGTCTGTGCCTGGGATCAGAACCCACAAACTCCCAGGCCACCAGAGCAGAGTGCACGAACTTAACCACTATGCCACTGGGCCAGCTCCTTAACATTATTTTAAAAGTCCCATTTTCCAAAGTCCTTGTACCAATTTTGGTGACTTTTAATTTTCATGTAATTTTAAAATTACAGAAAAGTTGCAAAAAATGGTACGAAGAAGCCTTGTGCACCCTTTAGACCATTTATTCACCAAAAATGTACACTTTACCCTATTTACTTTTCCTTTTTCCTATGTATTATCATATGTGTGTGTGTATGTATATATGTATTACTCTTTTCTAAATCATTAGTAAATTGGGAAGATTTTGGTTCTTCACCTCTAAATAGTTTAGTAATCCATCTAAAAATGGTCTATCCAGTGAGTGTGGTTCATGTATTTCAAGAGTTCCATCCATGCCAGTCTCTGCCTAGTTTTTGTCATTATCCAGTGTCTTCAAATAATTGTTTTCTAAAAAATATTTTGTCCAGAGTTGATAATTGTTATCTGTTGGAAGGAGTGTTAGTCCAGAAAAGCTGTTCCACCACTATAGGAACCAAAATCTGCCTTTAATGTTGTTGTTGACCAAACTTTATTGAAGTACAACTAAAATCTTCTCCCAATGAAGTACAGTTAACGTTCCTTCCCACCGTCATCATCATAACATAGACCATTGGACAAATAACACAGGCATTATCAAGTGAGCTTAAAAAATATGCATATAGCTCCAATTCAGAGACGTTTGACCCCAGAGAGCTAATTTAATAATTTTTACTCCTTATTGTGGGATCTCAGTGTTTTGTGACAATAGTGTAAAAACAGTTTCCAGTTGAATCTAGGATCTCTCAGCATCTTAGCACCATTGTTATTTCTAGAATTATGTAAAATAATAGTGATTATAGTGGACAGTCTCTGTTGAACACATTTCATATTATAGGATCTTATTTAAAATCATTGATTAAAAACTAGTTGGTCATCAAAACCTAGTTGGTCATCATGTATTATTCTTTCAATTTAGTGTTTGAGTCCAAATAATATTTTATCTAAGGTTCATGTATTTACATTCACAAATTAAACTGATTTATGGTTTTTCTCTTTGAGTTATCCTTGTCAAATTTCTCTAAGAGGATAGTGTTAGCTTCAGAAATGATGATGCTAACTTATTTTAGTATTCTCTGCAGGAGTTCAGAGAAATCATTTGTTCTTTGAGGGTCTGAAACACTACACCTGGGCAACTATTTGTGTCTGGCTTTTTTTATTAAAGAGTTACTGCTATGATGAGTTTTTCAAATTTTCAAGGTTATTGGTCTGTTCAGATGTTTTCTTCCTCATAAATAAATTTCAGTCTGTGATAATTTGTTTGAAGATCATATGCTTAACCAAAATCTTCAAATTTATTAGCATATATTTCCATATGATAGTTTCTTACAATTTTGTGATCCCATCTGCATCTATGGTTATAGCCACTTTAGTAATGTTGTATTTTTGTGTTTACTTTTTAATTTTTTATTAGAACCAAGAATTTAGAATAGTTGTATGCCGATTCTTCAATTCATTTTTTTTTCTTTTGGTTTGGTTCTTTTTTTTCCTCAAAGATCGGGCTCTTGTATGTTTACACTCTAAAATAGTTTTCCAATTCATTAAAATCTATGTTGCTATTAGTTCTTTGCTCCTTTTTGCATATGTTTATTTAATTATACATTCTCTGACTGCTAGTACTAAGTACCAATTTCAATTATTTTAATTCCTTTTTATTTTATAATAAATATAGCAAATGCTCAAAATTTTTCAATGACTTCAGCTTTGGCATATGTTTTGATTTAATTGTGCTGTTATTGTTATTTCCAAAATAGATCTGTTCATACATTATAGATTCTATTAAATCATTAAAAAATGTTGTGGTGAAAATTATTAACATGAATAGATGCTAAAGATATTTTTTAAGTAAAAATATTGGGTTACAATCTGGCGTCTACAAAATCATCCTATTTTGTTCATATATTTATTAATTCAAGAAGTATTTACAAGTATCCACTATGTGGTAAACCTGCTGTAAAAATATTTTTTGTGAGTAGATATACATATAGATATAAATCTGAAATATATATATGTATCAATTGTAAGAAAAATTCTATTAAATTTATTTATAGATAGTTAAATAGATATGCATAGAAAAAAACCTGGGGAAAAAATTAGCCCAGACGTGATTATGTGCATACGGTAGAATTATTGTTATTGTTTTAAATACTTTTCTTCTTGGTTATCTCTATTTGTTAATTTTCTACGATTAGCAGATATTAGATTTTTAAATATTGTTTTTCATTTTTTTTAATGTGGCTGCTCTTTGACTCAGTATTTATGTTTCTAGGAATTTTACCTGAGCAAATAATTCAGGATGTAACAAAAATTTAGAAATAAGGTTGTTTAATGCAAGACTATAAGTAAATCAAAAATGTGTAAACAATCTCTATGTTCAAAAATAGGCACGGATAAAATGAATCACAGGGTGTCCTACATTGTATTATATACCCAATAACATTACGTCACACAATATACTTATGAGTAGTGATGCATTTTCATAACAGGACACACTCTTAAGTGAAGAAAGCTGTTAGCACAATATGATATGTAAAACGATTATCCTTAAAAATCAAACATATAATTAGATACTCATAAAAACCTTTGGAATTTACAGAATACGATTTCATGTGTTTATTTCTAAAATATAATATCAAGGATTGTTTTTATTCATTTATTAAGGCTTACCTTTGTTTTCTAGAATAAACTTGCATTCCTTGCATTATTTTTTTTAAAAATTGTGAAGGACAAAGAAGTGGGGGCAAAACTTAGGGGCAGGAGGTAATTGACTTGTGAAAGCATGTTTCTCATTTAACTCCTGTTTTGGAAAATTTTTTCCGGAGGCTCTAATGAAATTTAGATAAAACAGCAATAATTAAAATGGTGAGGGAAAAAACTCTCCAAGAAATTTTTATTGTAAGTTTTCAAAAATAGAGAGTATGTACAAGACTTTTCTTATTGATTGATTGGGAAAGTTTCAACAGACCAGACAACAGAAACTAATACTATCAGTGAATGAGGAAGAATGCCTCCTTATCTCATTCAGGACCGAACACCTGCTGTCTCGCCACTGACTAATCCACAGATGCAGACCCGGGCTATTTCTTGTGACTATTACACCTTCATGCAGACTCAAGGTATAGAACCACTGACAGGGAAGCAACAGCAATGAATGGGTCTCAATCTAGACCTGTCTTGATGAAAATTGCGGTTTTGGTAAAGTTATAAAATTACAGTGAGCGTATAGCGCCCTGAGCTTCCAAATTGTTAATTATTTTAGAAAGTTCTTTGGCAAAATATGTCAAATATTTGTTTCGTTTGAAATAATATCTATACAAACTGATTTATAATCAAATCTACTTGAGCTAAAAAATTCACTGCAGGACCGGCCCTGTGGCTTAGCGGTTAAGTGCGCGCTCTCTGCTGCTGGTGGCCCGGGGTGGGATCCCGGGTGCGCACCAACACACTGCTTCTCCAGCCATGCTGAGGCCGCATCCCACATACAGCAACTAGAAGGATGTGCAACTATGACATACAACTATCTACTGGGGCTTTGGGGAAGAAAAAAAAAAGGAGGAGGATTCACAATAGATGTTAGCTCAGAGTCAGTCTTCCTCAGCAAAAAGAGGAGGCTTCGCACGGATGTTAGCTCAGGGCTGATCTCCCTCACCAAAAAAAAAAAAAAAAAAAATTCACTGCAAAAATATTTACAGAAGGGAAGAATCAGAAACAACCTAAAAATCTCATCAATGGGATAAGAATATGTTAAATTACATTTGTCTGCTTCATGGATTATTAACTAGCTTTAAATGCAATATGACAGAGTTTATAATAAGTGACAAATGCCAAAAATATAAAGTTAAAAGGGAAAATTAGGTATAGAATTTTTGTATAATGTGATGACCACATAAAATACGCCAAAATAAGACTGCATAGGGTCTGGCCCAGTGGCATAGTGATTAAGTTCGTGCTCTCTGCTTCAGCGGCCTGGGGTTCAGAGGTTCGGATCCCGGGTGCAGACCTATGCATCGCTTATCAAGCCATGCTGTGGCAGGTGTCCCACATGTGAAGTGGAGGAAGATGGGCACGGATCTTAGCCTGGGGCCAATCTTCCTCAGCAAAAAGAGGAAGATTGGCAACAGATGTTAGCTCAGTGCCAATCTTCCTCACCAAAGGAAAAAAAAAGATGGCATAGAAATAATGCTAGAAGGTAACAGAACAACATATTGACTGGTTTCTGTGGGTTGTATGGATGTAAGTGATTTCTTTTTTTCTGTATAATTTTCTGTCTTTTTCAAATTTTTCATAATGAATATGTATTATTTTATAAAAAGAAAGATAAAATTTATATTTTTAAAGACATTTCTGGAATGTTGGAGGGTTTTATCATGAGTTTCAGAGAGACATTGTCTTTGCATAAAATGATAGAATCATGGAAAATTTGATCTACCATTTTTATTTTGTTTTATAATTTCTCATTAGCCAAAAGTTTACTGCACTTAATTTTCAAATATGTACCCTAAACCCTTTCTGGGTTAAGATGGGGTTTAAATAAATAAATAGTACTTTACAGAACAGGAGACAGTTACGAGTCTTCCTTACCTTGAACTAACAGGGTGTGATGACTTGACATTGCCCACCTCCTCTTCCTTCAGAAGCAGGTCTCTCCATGGTCCTCCGCTGTTCATACTCCCTGGCTGATGCCAGGGAAGGGACTTGCTGAAAGGTCGCTTGTTTTCTGATCTTACTTTCAGGTGGCTATTTTCCCTCCACGTGCCACCCATGTTGTCTGACAAGTGGCATATTACATGGGGAGGCTGAATAACAGGGTGGTAATGAGCACAGCCTTGAGGTAGGAAGACCCGGGTTCTAGTCCCAGCTCCGCAGCTTTCCAGCTCCGTGACTTTGAACTGATTGATGCCCTAGTTGCTAAAACAGAGAGAACAACAGCAATAGTAACACTTATTCACAGTGTCATTGTGGGAATTAAATGAGGTAGTACACATAATATTAAATGTTCAGTCAGTGTTAATTACTAACGTATCCCGTTTTAGTAACTTCGTAAGAATCTTAATTATTCTCAATTCTAGTTTGCATCTTTTTTTTTTAAACATCCATGTGCAGATTTTTGTGTGGGCATGTTTTCAATTCCTTTGGGTAGATACCAAGGAGTGCAATTGTGGGAGCTCTTGGTTTTTGTTTTTTTGTTTTTTATTTGTTTATTTATTTATTTTTTTTTTGAGGAAGACGGGCCCTGAGCTAACATCTGTTGCCAATCTTCCTCTTTTTCTTTTTCTCCCCAAAGCCCCAGTACGTAGTTGTATATCCTAGTTGTAGGTCCTTCTAGTTCTTCTATGTGGGACGCTGCCTCAGTATGGCTTGATGAGCGGTGAGTAGGTCCACACCGCTAATCCTGGGCCACCGAAGTGGGATGTGTGAACTTAAGCACTTTGCCACCGGGCCGGCCCCTAGTTTGCATCTTGAAAGTCACCGATACAATACTTCTGAATAAAGGCTCTGTCCTTGGTCTCATGGCCTTTATATTTTCATCTTGTTATTTGTACTTCTTATTGACTCTGTTTATCTTGGGAACTCTACCAAATTTTGGAAAACCGGTTTTGACTTTGAAATGATTAGTCTTGATATTCTACCTCTTAATAAGTTAGTGTCTACTTCCTCATAAACAATTGGGTGTATTTCCTCACTTATAAAATGATGGAGTTAGTTTAGGCGGGTGCTTGTGTCTCTTCTACGACAGCGGTTCTCACAGCTTGATGTGCACAGGAATCACTAACAATGGTAAAATGCAGATTCTGATTCCGTAGGAACAGGGCAAGGCCTGAGATGCAGCATTTCTAATGGGCTCCCGTTGGTGCCAGTGATGCTGCGCTGTGGACCACACTTTAAAGTATCAGGGATCTATAATACTGCTTTCAATGCATACATTTAATTGCTTAGCTATAATGATCCTCTTCATGATATAAATATTACCTTAAGCAAGATACTTAACCTCTCTCAGCCTCATTTTGCTAAAATGGAAAGTTAAGATAACACCTACCTTCTAAGGATGTTGAAATGATTCCATTAGATGATGCATTTTAATTTCTGGCAACAATACCAGGCACTCTGTAGGTGCTTAGTATATGCTACTTCTCTTTCCTTCGCTAATAGACACTGAGTGGGAGGCTTTGTCTTAGCCATTGACCTGTTAAGCATGACCTTCACATTGTGTGATGGTGATCTTTGGGATTAATAGAAGATATATAGGACATTTTTGAACGGTGGAGACCAAGATGATAACAATAGCTTATATTTGTTTAATAATAACTTTGAACCAGGTTTGTCTGACTCAAGTGAACTCACTCTTAACCACTGCTTCTCTTAGCTCATTTTTTTAAAAAATATCTTTTCTAAGCTTTTGCAGTCAGATCATTTGAAGAAGAGGCCTTCTTCGTAGTTGGGCTCTATCCCAGCCCTCAACGGACATAAAGAAGATCCACATATTTTCATCTTGAAAAGAAAAATTTTGTATCCAACAACAGTAAGACAAATGTAGATGTTGATGGTTTCTGAATGCCCTCCTAGAGTTAATCAGCAGTTTGTAGCTGTGACAGGACACTTTAATAGTCAAAAACAACATTTGGAGGAAAAGAAAATTCCTCCAATAAGCAAAGCTGGTGCAGCATAGTAAGCTTGCAGCATGGGATAAAAATGAGAAGTGACTTCCTTTTGTGGGTATAATCTTACCAACTTCACAATGCTGCTATGAAGATTAAATGAGTTAATGCTAGCTATTGTTCGTACTATAAAAATAAAGATATTCTTTCCACGTAGATTGGCTGTGGTGGGACTTGCTTCTATGTTGAAGTATATCTGATATAGTCTAGTTTTTAAAAAACTATGAACAAGTAGGAATATGGTGAGATTAAAGAGAGATTTGTGTTTCATAATGAAAACTTGAAGTCCACATTTCTAGCCACATAGTGATGACTTTAGCATATAGAGCTCACCAGGTAGGAGGTGGCCTCTGGAGCTGAAAGACAGCATTCTCATGGAAAATTAAAAACAAGTGCTTATTTTTAGCCATGAAAATGCAATAATTCTTGTACTCAAATATGCTTTACATTACCTAGAAGAGAGTTTACTGGCACTGGGTCTGTTGTGTAACTGAGGAAACCATTGTTTGCTATAAAAACATGCTAATGTGAAAACCAGTCCAATGAGCAACAGGCTGATGGAAGAAACAGGTATCAGAGCAGAGGAAAACTCCTCCGGAGGCTATACAGGAAACTGGAGGGGAAAAACTGCCTTGTGCTGCAAGATTAGAAGAAAGGCATTGTTTGAACACTTGAGAAAAGGAATTCAAAGTCAGAGAAATGATTACATTAACAGTGAGCAGAATTAATTGTCCTGTTTGAATGCAAATGTTTCTTTCCTATTTGAAATGGTAAAATGTCTTTGAGATCTCCTATTTTTGTTGCCTTTCTTGGGGGAGATTCCCAAATTCCTAAACTAACAGTGTGAAGAAATGCTCACCAGGATTCTTGGAGGATGGGCAGAAACAGGCTTTTTTGTTTG
The DNA here is from genome assembly GCF_057802395.1 of Ceratotherium simum simum. Taxonomy (NCBI): domain Eukaryota; kingdom Metazoa; phylum Chordata; class Mammalia; order Perissodactyla; family Rhinocerotidae; genus Ceratotherium; species Ceratotherium simum. Next base: position 96,551,764 of record NC_141902.1, on the reverse strand, counting down.
TTTGTTTGTGAGGAAGATCGGCCCTGAGCGAACATCTGCCAATCCTGCTCTTTTTTTTCGCTGAGGAAGATTGGCCCTGGGCTAACATCCATGCTCATCTTCCTCCACTTTATCTGGGACACCGCCACAGCATGGCTTGCCAAGCAGTGCGTGGGTGCGCGCCGGTTCCAACCAGGGAACCCCGGGCCAGCGCAGCGGAGTGCGCGCCCTTAACCGCTTGCGCCACTGGGCGGCCCCAGAAACAGGCATTTTAAAAGTAGGTTAACTATGGCTAAACCTTAATTAAGGACTCAAAGGAAAACAGGTTGAACTTGACTAAGGATGGATGTCTTGATGCCAGAATTACTAACTTGACCTCTTGTGCCTCTAGGTCTCATATATGTAGCTTTTAGAAATTTTATTTTACTCTTAATACAAAAGTATTATCAGTAATTAAATTAAAGTAATCAATACTAAGAGTCCTCTCAAACTAAGAGTTTGGGGGCAGGAAAGTCTTAGCATGTAAGCCACAAATACTGCCCTCTTCCCATTCTAATGGTTGCCTGCAATGATCTAGCTCCCTTGTGAACACTGCTCCTCAGGTCTGGGACCTCAGGAGAAGCCTTCCCTCATTCGGACAATTACCCCTGAAGACAAGATGTTGCGCAGGACACTCAGACCCTCCTTTCTATGAAAAGCTTTCGCCTTGTTTTTCCGCTTCCAGGGGCCAAACCCATTCACTGTCATTATTTTTTTATTACCCGTATGCTCTGCCACCTCCAGGCAATGCGCAGGCAATGCAGAGAAGAGGAAATCCAAAATGTCATTAGTGGGCAGGAAAAGGCAAGAAAATAAACCCAAAGAAACTCAAGAGAAAGAAATACTGAGATAACAGTTGAAATTAATGAAAAAAGCTTCCCCCTGCCCAGAAATGATTTGATCAGCAAAACCAAAAGCTTGTTCTTTGAAATGACTAATAAAACAAACAAACCTTAGGCAAATAGGATAAAGAAAGACGAGGCACAAATAACGTTAAAAACCAGAAATGATACACAAATACAATGTTGGAAAATTATAAGAGGATACTTTGAAAAACTCTATAACAAATTTGAAAACATAGTTGAAATAGACAATTTTTCTGGGAAATATATCAGAATTGGCCCAAATTTTCACACATGCAGAGTCTAGATTTACTGGATTGAACCCCTGTATTTACAATTCCAATTATTCCTCTCTAGATCTATGCCAAACACCTGCCCAGGTGTGTCGCTGCCCTGGCGCCTGCTTTTTCTCTTTGTGATATCATTTTTAGAAACGGGGCATCAGTGAGGTGACCAGAAGGAGTGCATGAGCACTTCAGTGTCATTTGGCCCCTCTGCACCATTCGGTACAACTCCACGTGTCCCAGCCTCATCCACTCTTCAGGGTCCGGTAATGGGGACATTCCGCGATCGCCTCCCTATTGTTTCTTGTTTCTCCACAAGGTGTCAGCGGTCCACACGTGTTTCCCTGAATTCTCAGAGTTCACACATTTCAGTTTCTTCCACATCTGTTCACCGATGCTAATATATTTTCCCTCTCCAAAATAAGCGATTCCCCTGCAATACTTCCAACTCAACCTATACGCATAAGGATGTAAGGGTGTACAGCAAAATGTGAAATGTGGTTATCTCAGTGTGGTGGCATTAGAGACTTTTTTTCCCTTTGTGTTTTTCAATTTTGTATCTTGAGTCTGGGTTACATTTTTAAAATTATTTACTAGTTAATTCATAAGGAAAACACGAATACATTCTCATTTTTAAAAATATGTCAAATGTACAAGATAGTTTCCTTTGACACCACTCAAAATCTGAGTTTCCTTTCTAGAGGAAATTACTCATCCATTTGGTGTGTATCCAAATCTTTACTTTGTCTTGAATTTAAATCTGTGTGTGTGTGTGTCTGTCTGTCTGTCTTTGTCTCTATGTCTATTTCTCTTTGTGTTTTGTATATAGGAGGGGTTGATTTTATGTCTAAATCTTGTTATACTATACTTCTTGTTCTGCAAATTATATTTTTCTCACCTAACAATATATTTTAAAGACCTTTCCACATTTGTACACATAGACCTGCCCCCATTTTTTGGTATGTACTGCACAGGCTGGATGCAGGCTGGTACTGTGGTGTATTTATTCCAATTTGGATGTTTGTTTCCAGTTTTGCCTATTACCAACACTGCTGCAATGAAACTACTTGTACTTTCATATTGGGTACATGCAAATGTATCTCTAAGGTCAAAACTGAGACATGGAGTTGCTGAGTCATAGGTTATACACATTTTTCATTCTAATAGACACTGCCAAAACTGTACTGTGTAGTAGCTATAAAAATCTACATTCACAAAAGCAGTGAGTAAGAGTATCCATTTCTTTACAACATCATCAATATTTGATGTGATGAGTTTGTTACTCCGATGAGTAAAAATTACATTTCTTTGTTCTAACTTGTGTTTTCTCATTATTGGTGAAGTTGAGCATCTTTTCATATATTTATTAGTCATTTGTACTTCATCTTTTAGGAATAGGACTACCTGTTCATGACTTTTGTCCATTTTTCCATTAGGACTTTTTGTTTCTTTTTGAAACAAATATCTTGACATGTACTGAATAGTAACTTTGTTTTGTTGAAGTGCACCTTCCATAATTCATTCAGAGAATAACTTCAGATGGTTTACTTTCTAAGACCATGCATTGCTGAAGTGTTCTTTACTTGGAACTTACTCCTGTGGGATGTACTTCCAGCAGTGATGCCTTTGGGCTCACCATTCCTCCCAGGGCTGCCAGCTAGGCGGTATATTTTCTTGTCTCTCAGACGCCAGCACCCTGTTGTATGACGCTTGGCCCAAGGTGATGAAGCAGAGGGACAAACCAACCTATTCTGCTTTTCTGGGGTACCCCAAACAAGCATCCTGATGATTGCCCTGGACCCCTTCCCTTCCTGCTCCTCTGGCATCTGCTCCCTGGGCTTGCAGGACCTCCATCGTTTTCAACAGTCCACCCTGGGTGCCTTTGAACCTATGGTTTCATTCTCCAATCTGATCCCATAGTCTTTCCCCTTTTCAGGAATCTTTATAGTCTCTCTCTTTTTTAAATTTCATTTCATTTTTTATTTATTGACATTAGAATAAGGAACTGTATAAATGGATTTGAAAGGGAGACTAGCAAGCTCAAAGGCCTTGAGGTCAGATCATGCTTTACCTTTTTTTCAGCTTTATGAGGTGTGATTGATAGTCTTGTCTTGCTTTCCAGTGTATGCATAGATGGTTCTGTTTGTTTGCATGTATTCTGTAATTACTAGGAATATTGGATGTTCAATATGTGGTTCTTTTGATAGCTATCTTGAATTGGAAGTCTTTTGTGATTTAAAAATGTTGCTAAAAGAAAGAAAGCATAAGCAAACATACAAATCCCAAATCTTTATATTATCCCTTAAAAATAAAGCTATTTTATCTAAAAACTATATTTATCCAGCTACAGTGCTGTACTTGACCCTGTGCTCAGCGCTGAGGCTGGAGGAGTAACTGGGACCCAGCTCTCAATCTGCAGAAGTGCAAAGCCTAAGTCAGGACAGGAAGAAACACGTATCCATAAACATGCTTAACATATATTACATCAGGGGTATCACCAGAGAAAGGCTCTGCCGAAGACGCTTGTCTAATTAGTAATTATAGTCAGGTCTCTTCCACAATAATAACTGGAGCTATACATTATAATGAGCAAATTCATATTCATCGTCCCATTTATTCTGCAAAACAACCTGTAAGGTAAGAGCTATTTTTATCCCACTTTGCATACGGGAACTATTTTAATACTCTGAGCACACAGTGTTTATCCTTCCTGTGTACAGTATGCCATAGGAAAAGCACAGTCGTTGACATTCTGCAGTGGCCGTCCTCCACAGGGAAGTTAGAGGCCCCAGATAACTCAGGGAGAACCAGGCAGGCTGGGACCCTCCTCCCAAACCTACTGATAAGGGCTGAGACCTAAATTTGCCAATTATATCATTGTTCTCCTGAGTATTTCATACGCAGTAAATCATTGACTCTTATGAGAAAAGTGCTGTTATGACCCCCATTTTCCTGAGGCACAGAACAGTTAAATAACTCACCAAAGGCAACACAGCTACAAGTGGAAGTGCCAGGGTTTGAACCCAGGCAGTCTGGCTTCAGAGTTTACTCTCTAGACCACGGGTAGGCACACTGTGGCTACTGTGGTTTTGTACAGTCTCCAATCTACAAGCGGTCTTTGTGTTTTTAAAGGCTTGTAAAAAGAGCCAAACAAAAGACAAAGAATAACATGTGATTGAGACTGTACATGACCCACAAAGCCTAAAGTATTTTCTCTTTGGACCTTTACAGAGAAAGTTGTCAACCCCTGCTCTGAACCTTTATGCTCTAGAGACGTTGAGTGAGCACTGGGCCAGGTCCTGATAACCTTCTATCCAGAGCTTGTCCCAGGAGCGTGTCTGATTGTGGTAGTAGCCGATGAGCATTTTTGCATCAAAATCCCAGTAAGACATGAGAGTTGAGTATAGATCATTGGTTTGACTGTACGAGTTCTTTGATGTCTTTGACTCTTGGGCTCAAAGAATTGAGTTTATTTGCTTGGGTTTATTTTCTATGGGTTTACTTTCTATGAGTACTTGGACCCATTTGATCTTCAGGGAACATCTGCACTCCTGGAATCATCTAGAGGTTTTGTTCTAAATGGAGTGTAGAGTGGTGGTGGTTTAACATTCATCACTCCTTGTCACACAAAGACTGTGACCCTGAGACTGTGAGTTTATTGCGTAGGAAGCGTTCTGGCAGGAGGAGTTAACATCTTGATGACCATCGCGTGCTGTGATCCGTAACGAGGTCCTTAGACTCACTGAGCTGAGCTCTCTATCTGAGAAACGGGCACATGTGAGAAAGGCAAAGGGCAGTGAGTGCCCTTCCCTCTCTTGCCACCCCCAAAGTCTCACCTCTCCCTTTCCCCACAGTGGGGCACCTGGCCAAAGCTTTGCCACCTGGGCCCTATGGAAGCTTCAGAGCACCTGTGAGTCCCCTGATACTGTATGCAAAATTTAGCACATGTGAGCATGTACGGGAAAGGGATAATTTTTGGCAGATTCCTAAATATATTTAGAACTTCCAAGAAGATAAAGAACCATAAGCTGCTCTAGAGTAGTGGGCCAATGGCCTTATTTTTGTTACACCTGAGTAAGATGACAGTCAGTGAGTTGAGTTTCCAGGTTTGGGCATTTTAATTCTTTTCCCTTTATTGTTTTTTGTTTGTTTGTTTGTTTGTGAGGAAGATCAGCCCTGAGCTGACATCTATTGCCAATCCTCCTCCTTTTTTTCCCCCAAAGCCCCAGTAGATAGCTGTATGTCATAGTTGCACATCCTTCTAGTTGCTGTATGTGGGACACGGCCTCAGCATGGCCGGAGAAGCAGTGTGTCGGTGCGCGCCCGGGATCCGAACCCGGGCTGCCAGTAGTGGAGCGCACGCACTTAACCACTAAGCCACGGGGCCGGCCCCTCCCGTTATTATTTTAAACAGATAAAGCAGCACTGGGGTTTTTCCCCTCTGTAACACAATATCTGTGGGTCATCAGAGGGTCCTCAGAAGCTCAAAATTCCGTTAAGGCTCCTGCAAAGGGCCAGCAGCAGAAGAACCAGCGCTTGTAGAGGCCCGTCTCTGTGCCACAAGCTTAAGTCTCCATGAGGGAAAAACAGTCGTCCCCGTGTGACGGGGAAGAAACTGAAGCACGATGCATTTAAATCAATTCTTCAGTCCTGGAACTCTGAACTTTCCGACTCTAAACCTGCAATTTTGTTTTTAATTAAAATTTATTGTATTTTCTCAGATTATATATTTATTGTAAAGTAAATGGAAACTAAGACAAAGAAATCACTCTATCATTGCAGTATGTTTTCTTCTAGTCGTAGATATAGATATTTCCAAAGTTGTAAATATCCTATATGTATAATTTTCTATTCTGCTTTGTTTCACTTAACACAGTGTATTTCACATTTATTGTAGACATCTTTTTTAATGATTACATTATGATCTAAGGCAAAAATCTAGCATCGTTTACCAGCCCAATTACCATTGTAGATGCAATGTTTGATTTTTAATCAGGCTTCGATAAACATTTTGAAGCATAAAGGTTGTAGGATGATTTTCTTGTGCTAGAGTTCCAGAAATAGTCACAGGCCGTGCATCCCTTGAGGGCTCTCATTTTATGTTGCTGAAATCGCTCCAGGAAAAGTTAAGTTCATTTACACTCTTCTATGTACGTAGGAGCTTTCCTGTTTCACCTGCTTCATGCATGTTTGTCAGTATGTGGACTAGCAAATTTATAAATTTTGTTAAGTTGGTTTATAAAAAAAATGGTATTTTACTGGAGAAAGCATCGTGGTAGAGTATAAAGAGTGTGTGCTTTGGAGCCAAAGACCTAGAAGTGAAAGCTGACTGGTACCTGATAGATGTGTAGTCTTTAGACAAGTCATTTTTTCTTTTCCCATGCCTCAGTTTCCTCCTCAGTGACATTTGGAATGTAATGCCTGATTGGCAGGGTTGCTGTGAAAATTAGAACTAACATATGTAAGCGGGCACTCAGTAAGGATAAGTATTGCAGTTTCAGTAAATCTTCCAACTTTCATCATTTGATTGGCCTTTCATGTCCACTCTGGCCTGAATTGTCTGATCATATCCATCTCCATTGACTGTAGGTTCTTTATGCTGAATTTATTAATTTCCTATTTACAATGTTGGGAATATTGCCTCTGTAGGCCAATTCTGTTGGATCAGATCAGAGAGGTAGGAGATGAGGAAGCTGAGCTCCCAGGCAGTTGTTCCTAGAAGAAATATGGCTACGAGGAGCTGAGGCAGAAGTCAGGCCATTCCAGAGAGGCCAGGGCAGTCTGACTCACAGCCAAGAGGCCACACCATGCACAGGGTTCAATTAAGGCAGGGGCACAGGAAGAACCATTGGGCTGCTGGAAGACACCATTGCAACTCTATATTTACTTTTTAATTTAAGGAAATTTTTAAAAAGCTAAGCTAGACTAATACGTAAGCACAGATCTTGAGACTGACACCCTTAGCTGGCCACATGCTAACCAGTCCCGTGTGTGAAGAACCCTGATGTGGGGGTTGAAGTTCCACCCTGGGGAACAGCTGAGCAGTGCACTTGCTCATCTGTGCGCTTTCAGCATGCAGTTTACATGGACCCCTGCCAAGCCAGTTCAGGGATCCTAATGTCTTTTTTTCTTGCTGAGGAAGATTGGCCCTGAGCTAACACCTGTGCCCATCTTCCTCTATTTTATATGTGGGATGCCACCTCGGTATGGCTTGATGAGCAGTGCATCTGTCCGCGCCCGGGATTCGAACCTGCAAACCCTGGGCCGCTGAAGCGGAGCACGCGAACTTAACCACTAGGCCACTGGGCCAGCCCCTGGGGATTATAAAGTCTTAAATGGTGCATATACACACAGAGTAAGTATAGAGTTATTAATAGGACTATATTGCATGTAGATTACATAAACGTGTATGCATATATAGACTATAGGGATATATTAAGTATTATGGATATTTAGATATATAAAATTATGTTCAAAATTTTGTATATAATATAATTACATATATAATTCTGATTATGATAGGATTATGAATATGTATAATGTTTAGTGTATGTATATATATGATTTTGTAAGTACGTGTATATAGGGTATGCCTAAAATATATATGTCTACATAAAGTATTATGTGTGTATATGCATATGTATGTATTATTTTGCATGTGCACACACAATGTGTTTAAATGATGTTTTGTAAGAAAATGTTTATGGATATAATTAGGCATGTGTATGTGCAGAGGTTCGTATATGTGTGCCTGTGTCTATCCCATAGATTTTGTAACCACAAAGAGGTTCTTTGATTGCCTTGTACCAATATACTTGGAGAGTTTTCAAAATTAATGTTACCTACAAATTTTTATTTTTAAGTCGACGAATATTCCAAATTTGCTAACCTTTTCTGTGATAATAAGTGACTCTCAGAACATCTCTCAGTAGGTATTATAAACACACACACACCCCACACCCTCAATCTGCTCCTTCAAAGTGAAAGTAAAGTTTTAACAGTGAATGAGAAGGTAATTACTTTTTGCAAGAAACTCATATAATGGAGAGAGTATTTTGAGATTTGATGTTTAGAGACATATTCATTATTATGTACTTTGGTTCTTAAATATGATGTAATAACACAAAAACAACACTCAGATCTGCAAACTTTAAACACGGAAATGGAATTTAAATAGCTTCAGTAAGCTTTGAACCCTTATGCTAAAAGTATGAAAACACACCACCGTCTCGTGACTAGATTGCAAGAGCAACTATTCCCATTAGGAAAGGTGGAAATATACCAGCCAAATTCAACAAAATTCTTTGTATTATTGGTGAATGGTATTGAAAAGAAGTAACCCAATTTAGTAACTATGGCCAAGGATACACTGATTCCTTTCAGATCTGTGAATCTTTGTGAAGTAGCTCTCCAGTTCTGAGAGGCATTAAAACAAAATATCAAAATTATCTGATCTTAGAATCATCTTCGAATGACTGTATCAAAAATGTTAACCAGGGGCCGGCCCAGTGGCAGAGTGGTTAAGTTCGCATGCTCCTCTTAGACAGCCTGGGGTTCGCAGGGTCAGATTCTAGGCACAGACTTACACACTGCTCATCAGCCATGCTGTGGCAACGTCCCGCATATAAAATAGAGGAAGATGGGCACAGATGTTAGCTCAGGGCTTATCTTCCTCAGTAAAAAGAGGAGGATTGGCAACAGGTGTTAGCTCAGGGCCAATCTTCCCCACTAAAAAAAAAAAATTGTAAAAAAAAAAATTAACCAATACGTTAAAAAAATGATGCATCTTCTCATAAAGTGTTATTGATATTTAGTAATGGATTGATAATATTTAGTGACATTAACAACAAATAAGTTGTACAATTACAAAATAATTTTAATAACTTAATTCATCTTTTCCTCATCCTTTAAAAATTGTTTTTTGCGGAAGATTGCCCCGGAGCTAACATCTGTTGCCAATCTTCCTCTATTTTTCTTTTTTCTTCCCAAAGCCCCAGTACATAGTTGTCTATCCTAGTTGTAGGTCCTTCTAGTTCTTCTATGTGGGACACTGCCTCAGCATGGCTTGATGAGCAGTGAGTAGGTCTGTGCCCAGGATCTGAACTGGCGAACCCTGGGCCACCAAAGCAGAGCCCATGAACTGCTGTGCCACTGGGCTGGCCTCCTAAAAATTTTGATATGATATATATTAGTGAAGTAATGGATGTAATTTGTAAATAAACGTATATAAACACATACTTAGATATAAAATTATATACACACAATCCCAATGTGTGTGTATATAATAATATATACTACATATATGCATGTATGTGTACATATATTTACATACACACGTGTGTGTTGTATACTTAAATGTTGTAATGCTTGACAAGATCAAGGATGTGTTTGGAAACTATTGCTTTAAGTAGAGCAGGTCAGGAAAGGAAGACTCCTTTCCTGAGTACATGTTGGTGACTTGCTCCATGCACTGCTCAGCTCCATGAGGCTTTACACATCATTTTACAGTTGAGAGAAGTAATGACAGCTCATTCCTGCAGTGTCAAGGTAAAGTAAAGGGAAGACCAAACTCTCCGCTCTTCCTCTCACCCTTGTCCAGGCCTTATGAGTCAAGATAGTGACTTAATTTTCAGCCTCAATTTTTAGCAAAGATGCAAACTTTAAAGGGCCCAATGATAACTAGTACAAAAATAAAAAATACATTTAATACAGTGCTTTGCAGGTAAATGTTTTTCAACCGCTCTCTGGAGACAAAAGCTCTGATTCATAGCTTTTGCCAGTTTCGTGGTGTAATTACTTCCACCATGGTCAATTTCAATGCCAATATAACATCACTGGGTGCTGAGGTGGGAAGAGACATGCGCGATCAGCTCGTGCCAGACAGGGTAAGCTGGCTGCAGCACACACCACTGAAAAAAATTATTACAATAAAGGCAGTTTTAATATAAAATGCACCATATTGGTGACAGAATCTCACTTTCTTTCTCTCTCTCCTCTCCCTCCCCAACCCATGTTACTACCTCAAAGAGGAGAGGGAAAGATGGATTTGGAGTCAGAAAACTTACGATTGTGCCACAAGTCAACCACTTATTAGTTCCAAGATCTTATGTCAATCACTGCACAATACCGGACCTCAGTTTCCTTACCTGTGAAATGAGCATAACACCAGCTACCCCACCCACCTTCCAGGATTGTCATGAGGATCAAATGCAATCATGCATGTTTGTGCTGCACACATCTAAGAATGAACTTCTATACTTCATCCTAGCCATCAGGCGAACATTTCTCAAAGTTGGACTCTGGAGCACGGTCGGAAGGTAAATAATCAAGTGCATGAATTGTGAGCAGGAAACTAGAAAAATGTAAATGATGAATCACCCAGCAGAGGTACATCATGCCCAGTGCCTCCTGCAATTAGAGCTTCTAGCACATTTTATTTTTCCTGATTTCTCTAATCATATGCAGTTCTTCTATAATTAACTGCCTACTGTTTTTGAATGAGTAGAAAAACTATTTGCTGAAGGCAAAGACTTGATAATATTCACACAAATACGTGTGCTTCTCTGACATATGCTGTTCTTAAAATCAGCTGCTATTTTTGCATACATCCCATATACCAAGCGCCTGCAGGAATATTCTAAAGCCTCACCTACTCACTGTCTGTCGATTACCTTGCAGAACGTGTATTACTAACGGCAGCAATTGCTTTCTGACCTTCTTGCCGTGATCCATTTCCATCCACTAAGGCATTACATTATCCACTTTAGCAAAACATGAATCACAAATGAAATATTGATTTAAGAAATCACAAACGTCTTTACATTAAAAAAACAATTCCTATAAAGCAAAACTTTGTCTAAACTGAAGTAAGAATTCATACCATTTAAAAGGCACAAAGCAGTTCAAAGGCTTCATAGTGATCTAATAAATATGTTCATGTGTAGTTTCTTTTCATGATAACTTTATTTTTAAGATCTTAAAATTATTTGTTCTTTGAATTTATCGTCATATCATTGCATACATTTGGAAAGATTATACCTTTTATTAAAGCAAATAAGTATATATTTTAAAACCCACAAATCTTCTTTCTTGGTGCTCAGTGGTGAAATTAGGTCTCGGTTCCAGAAAAAAAAGTGAAGACAATTCAGCAGAGGGGTAATTCTAGCGTAAGGTACTCTTACCAAATATGATGTAATGTCTTTCAATAATGTTCATTTTCTTCCCAGTATAATAAAAGAAATTTGATCGTCTGTGACAAGTGAGATACCAGATATTTATAGAAGTATAAACTTGTCTCTCTAAATGGGATAATGGGAGACAAGTGGTTAAATCCATCATGATAGATGATCAGCTCTTTTGGACAAGACTTCGCCCCCAGCATCGGAGAAGGATTATGGTTTATGCAGGGAGGAGTTGGTTCTGTCTTTATAAAAATAAAGTTCAGTGCTAAGAAGCTGCATCTTTGAATTGAACATTAGACTGAAAGGATATTAATTAAAAGAATGGGGATGTGAACTCTACCATGTCCTGACCTCACTTTTAAAGCATAGAGGGAGCTTCAAACACATAACAACACAGAAAGATGGTTCCCTCAAGGTAAGACATTCTTACAGTAAAAACAGATCTATATCTATATCTATATTTATGTCTATATACCACCACACACAAAAGAAACACATCTGATAGCACATGAGTTCACTCACGCTGAGACCGCCAGGTGAATGGATCATGAGTATGGATGTTTTGCCCTTATTACTGAAGTCTCAGTAAACGTGAAGTAAATGAATGTTTTGATTCATGAGCAACAGCCCGCTGAGGACCTCTCCATTCTGGTCCATCATTGACATTTGATTTCTAAGCATCTGATTTCCCAGGTAAGAGGCAAACTTGAGATTTGAGTATCCAGCACTGCCTGGGAAATGCTCTGGGTCAATTGTGCAAGGCATACCAGTTAGAAAAAAGAGAAGGTAATATTAAACACTTTTTAAAAATATTCTCTGGCTTAAAAATTCTGACAGTTCTCATCCCTTTTTGGTCAAGTATATCCCATTAGAAGATATCTCTGTGGCTAAATGATGACATGGAAGACAACATCAAGATAACGACAGAGTAAGGGACAAAAGTATGGAGAGAAAAAGGAGAAAGAAAGATGAGACAGAGGGGGCCCTAAGGAGGAGGAATGCAGAGAGTTCAAAGAAAGGATGTGAGCAGCAACCCTCAGGTGTGAAATTGACTGACTGACCAAGGTGCAGAGAAATACTCATGGGTTTGAGGGTCAGTGGATCGAGAGCAGGCTCTAGCTAATCCTTGACCATGTGGAAAAGGTTGTAAGATAACGATTCTAAAGTGTACCCCACCACCTTTGCCCCTAGAATCCTCACTCTGCAAGAAGACCAAGGGCTGGGTCAAGGATTGAAATTTTCCTGAAAGCAGAGAAGAATTCAGCCAAAATCACAGTAGTACATGGTCTCTGAATTTGAGTAACACCCTCTGACCCCACAGCCTGACCCCTTCTAGGCATGTTCTAACCTCGCCCCTCTAACCAAAAATGGGCTCCAGGCATTACTGGCACATGGCCCGGGCTCCGTATAGCCAATTAATGGTCCACCCTCATAGAAAAATGAGAGAAGAAAGAGCCAGAAGCATGTCATAATCTTATAAGAAGTCAAGAGATTCTTTGATTTTTAAATTAATCAGTAAAGTCGAGGCCTTAGCCCTCTACCACAGCCTCCTTCCTAGGAGCTGTCTTCACCTTAGAGATTTCCAGGTCTGGGTGAGCTCCAATTCAAATGTAGAGGTCTGAGTGTGAGATTGCCAATTACCACCCCCTTTTCTCGTCTAGTTTCTCTTTGTCTCCAAAATGATGGTCAGAAATAGAAACCTTGTCTCTCATCCTGTGCCTTCCTACTCTTAACGACTCCTTAGGTGACCAATTCACATAATAGACTCAAATCCAACCTATGTGTGCAGCCTTGCTGTTTAGATGGGCAGTCAAATGAAAGAATCTGAGAGTAGGGATGGTACAGACAGTGGCTATAGCCACACTGAGTTTCGAATAAGGAATATGTGCTGGATATCTTCCATTTCCCCCTCCAGATCCCACTCCTCACCATTCTCCACCTCAGTCTGTGACCCAGTAGTCTACTCTGTGTGGATCACATCAACAAGATTCCTGCCTTTTCACTTCTATTTAGACCCAACCAATGGAAAGTACCAGCAGGTGATCAGAAGAAGGGAGGAAAGGGTAGTCAAAATATTTATCTGTTAAAGATAAACCAAGCTGGACACTAGCTGAAGCTGTAAGGATAGATTTTATTCAGTAATAACTATTGCAACAGGAAAGAGAGTCTATCGTGAATCTGAACTTCACCAAAACAAACGGCAAGAGAGTGTTTAAGGGCTGGGAGGTGCTAGGGAAAAAGCATGGAAGGGCAACAAGGAAGGTTTGGTCCATCTGGGTCTGCTAACTGGCACTCATCAAAGTTAGGCTCTGACCCTCCCATTGAGACTGGAAGACAGGGTCCCTATCTTCAGGTGTTGCCTAGAACAAACAGTAAGTTCTTTTGGCAGCCTTGAGCTTTCCCAGGCAGGAACCCAAGGGGGCTACAGCTGTCACTGCAGGGACATGGCCTTGAGCTGTTAGAAACTATGCTAGTGTTTGTGAAGTCTCTCAGCGCAGGGGTTAGACAGACGCCTTAGGTGCCAAGAGTTCTTTTGCAATTCTTTTCCCTGACAGATCTCTTGCAGGATGGCTGCCTCCTGTGGCCAAAGGTTTCAGCTCCTGACAGGTAGCCCTCTCCATATAGCCCTTTCTCTCATTGGGTCCTGGTAACAACCCTTCTCTTGCCTCTTGAGCTAGGAGTGGGTAGTGGTGCTCTCTATATTAATACTATTCCTTATGGTTTTCCTATACTACGCCCACACTTCTGTGAGTCATTTAAGAAATGTGTAGTAGCTACTATTCTCAGTGTTCTGCTCATAACCCTTGGTGTTCTGGTTGACTTCTAACTGCCTGTACCTGCATCCTGTGCCTGTGAACTTTTTCCTAGAACCTTGGAAGGCTGCCTCACCCATAATTGTGGCAGGCCAGAAGTGCTGGGGAATTACATTCCTCAACGTTGAGCAGATCTCAACCAATGACTCTCCAGGGTTGGTGAATAAATACCCCAGCTCCCTCATCCCTGGGTGGGATCTTTGTAAAGCATGTGTTTCCTAACATTTTACAGAGTTTTCCTGTGTAATTAAACTACCATCAATTAACTATATCATTGCATCTGTATCACTGTATAAGTTAACCTGCATAGGAAACTACCCTCAGTTACAGAGACTTAAAATAATAACTGTTTGATGTGCTCATGGTTCTGTGGATCAGCAGTTTTCATTGGGCTTAGCTGAGCAGTTCTACTGAGCTCATCTGGGATCACCCTTCTGGCTGTAGTCACTTGGAGAATAAAGTAGTAGCAAGTTTCTCATGGGGCCCCCAGCTGGAATGACTCATTTCTGCTCCACATGATCTCATCCTCCAGGAGGCTGGCGTGGGCTTCTTTACAATGCTTCTTCCTCAGAGCATTTCCAAGAAGGCAAGAGAAGAAATAGCAAGATCTCTTGAGGCCTAGTCCCAACATCACTTCCACTGTGTTCTGTTGGTCAAACCAAGTCGTAAGGCCAGCCCAGATTCAAGGGATGGGGAAATAGACTCCACTTCTTGATCCAGTTGCTCCTAAAAATTTGTGACCGTTTTCAATTTACGATACCCACTAGGATAGTGGCCTTCTCTTCTCTATCATACCCTCATTTCCCTGCTAGTGTCCTCTTCGCCTCCCAAGTAAACATTTGCACTAAAATTCTTGTCTAAGTGAACCCAACCTAAGACAAAACCCTCCTAAAATTATCTTAAGTATTTCATTTATTTATTGCTGATACAGAATGTTATTAAATATCATTATGTAATTTAACTCAAGGCTAAATTAGAATTAGATCCATGACATCACTATCTCACTAATTTTTTTAGATTCAACAATATACCAGGGGCTTGAAAAAGGCACAGAGTGGCCAAAATCCAGAAAACTGACGATAATAAATGCTGAGGAAGATGCGGAGCAACAGGAACTCTCACTGCTGGTAGGAATGCAAAATGACACAGCCACTTTGGAAGACAATTTGGTGGTCTCTTACAAAACCAAACATGCTCTTACCATACAATCCAGTAATTGTGCTTCTTGGTTTATTTACCCAAAGGAGCAGAAAACCTATGTCCACACAAAAATCTGCACATGGATGTTTATAGCAACTTCATTACTGCCAAAACTTGGAAGCGACCAAGATGCCCTTCGGTAGGTGTATGTATAAGTAAATTATGGAATCCAGACAATGGAATATTGTTCAGTGCTAAAAAGAAATGAGCTATCAAACCATGGAAAGACATGGAGGAAGCTTAAATGCATATAGCTAAGTGAAAGAAGCCAATTTGAAAAGGCTACATACATACTGTATGATTCCAACTATATGACATTCTGAAAAAGGCAAAACTATGGAGACAGTAAAAAGATTGGTGGTTGCCAGGAGCTGAGGGGGAAGCAGGGATGAATAGATGGAACGCAGGATTTTTAGGCCAGTGAAAGTACTCTGTATGATACTATAATGGTGGATTCATGTCATTACACATTTATCCAAACCCATAGAATGTACACCACCAAGAATGAACTCTAATGTAAAGTATGGACTTTGGGTGATAATGATGTATCAATGTAGGCTCATCAGTTGTAACAAATGTACCACTCCAAAAGAGGATGTTGATAATGGGGGAGGCTATGCATGTGTGGGGGCAGGCTGTATATGGGAAATCGCTGTACTTTCCACTCAACTTTGCTATAAACCTAAAACTTCTCTAATAAATAAAGTTCATTAAAAGTGAAAAAAAATGAACAGGGTTTTAGAGATTCCCATATAATGCTGTCCCTAAGAGGTGAAAGTGTCTCATTATGAAAAACATTACTAATGCTCACAAATATTTCTTGTTATCCTTCCCTTCCGTTCACACAAGAGTGTGATGCTCCCCGTCCTTGAAGTTGAACGTGGCCATGTGACTTACTTCGGCCAATGAAATATGAGTGGAAGTGGGACAGATTATGTGTGCTTGCCTTGAGAAAGAGAGCACAAAAGGATTTAAAACCCAATACTCTGTAGCTTCTCATTATTTTCCTGGGAACCTAGAAGAGTAAGTACTTGGGCTGCAACTCAGTGGGAGATCCTGAGGGATAACGCTCGTCTTGCGGAAGCCTGGGTGGTTTAGGTGTGGCTGATGTCTTCCTGCTAAAGGAGCTCTTGGGGAATTTGGTACCACAAGTACATTTAAAACTGGAGTGAATCAATAGTCAGGATCAAACGTTCCTGTGAATCTCTCCTGGAGTCGAAACTCAATTGCAAGAACAATGTATTTCAGAACGTATGTGGTGGTTTCTAGGGGCAATCAACCAAATATTGAAATTAGGGCTGTCCAAGAAACTTCTAGATGAAAAACCATCTAGATTAAATGTCTTTTTTATTTCTTTTTTCTTTTTTTTTTTTTTTTTTGGTGAGGAAGATCAGCCCTGAGCTAACATCCGTGCTAATCCTCCTCTTTTTGCTGAGGAAGACCGGCTCTGAGCTAACATCTATTGCTAATCCTCCTCCTTTTTTTTCCCCAAAGCCCCAGTAGATAGCTGTATGTCATAGTTGCACATCCTTCTAGTTGCTGTATGTGGGACGTGGCCTCAGCATGGCCAGAGAAGTGGTGCGTTGGTGCGCACCTGGGATCCGAACCCGGGCCACCAGTAGTGGAGTGCGCGCACTTAACTGCTAAGCCATGGGGCCGGCCCCAGATTAAATGTCTTTTAGTCCAAATTTTTATTAGGTTTGGATTTACTCCTCAAAATTCCTGCAGGCAAGAATTTTATTATATCCCACAAATAGCCCATCTCCACAGTAGGTAGTTCTGAGAGATGAATTCATTTTTATTTTTGCCGTCCTCCTGCCCTCTGGGGGCATACAAAACAAAGGTAGGACTTCTTCACCTAGAGAGACATCTCAATATTTGACGGCAGTGATCACGAACAGCCTCCTCATTACACGTCTTCCTTTCTCACCTCAGGCTTCTCATTGCCTATAAATGTTCATTATGCCCATTAGTTACAAATTATATTATTTTTCCAATGATCAATTTATGTAAATAATACAATAACATATTTTTGTAAAACTTTAAACAATAGAGGCATATCTAGAGTAAAATGCTAAAATTTCCTTTTATAACCTCTACCCCCTACTTCCCATGTTTCTCTTCAGAGGTAAATATTTTTTAACAGTTTGGTGTATATCTCTCCAGATTTTATTCCATACATTTACGTTCTATACGTGCATATACAAACACAGAATGTTGTAGTTTGTTCCTGTTTTTACATAAATGGAATTGTAGTATGGGTTTTATGTTTTAATTCATTGATACATTTCATTCATTGATACATTGAACACGAGTTTTACAGATGTTGCTATAGCAGAACTTATAGAGAAACCTCATCCTATTTAATGGCTGCAAAAGTATTCTGTAGCACGAATACATCATAATTTATTTAACCTTCCCCTCTGGGTAACCAGTTAAGTGCTTTTCGGTTTTTCACCATTGTAAACAATGCAAAAATTAACATCTTTGCATGTACATCTTTGTGCATATGTTCAGATATTTCTTATAAGATAGATTCCTAGTAGTAGAATTGATTATTAGAATGATATAGAAACCTAACTTTTTAGTCTATCTTAGCGTCCTTTTATTATTGCTACAGGCTTTATGCTGTGCTAATTTGCAAACCCGTAAAGAGCACAAACAATCGTCCATTTTCACACGACACCATGTCTTAGCCTAAGGTGACTGATACAGATCATGGTAGTAGGAGCAAGTTGCTACCAGTACAACAGAACATAAGTTATATGGCGTTGGCCTCAAGGCCAGGCAGTGGTGAGTGACGTGCTGGTAACCCACGTCATGCAGCGGGGAAACGTGTCAGACTGCTTCCCTGATAACTTGCAAAGCAGATAATATACCAGATGAGCTGAATGACTTGAGGCGAAGAGACTGGGAAGCAGAATGCTAGTAGCAAGTCTTGGTTGTTATTGGCTGCATTTGACAAGGCACTGGAATAAAGAGATGACGTCTTAAAAGAATTGCCAGCTTGAAGAGATTAGAGGGTCTAGAGTCTAGAAATTCCAGGATTGCAAACTGAAAGATACAACTATTCCTCGTCTCCAATCCTTTGAACAACAAAAAACAATTAATATTTAGCCTCGTCCAGTAGCAATGAGCAACTTAACACCCTGAGGCAAGGCACTAAAAAGGACCCAACATCATTTATGCAGCATTTCTGTAAAAATGCATAAACTGAATGTAACCATGACTAAACAATCAGACAAACCCAGACCGATAAATATTCAACAAAACGACTGACCCATGCTCTTTAAAAATATTAATGTCATTAAAGACAAAGAAAGGACACTAAAGACATATGGCAATTAAGTACAATCTGTGATCCTGGATTAGAAAAATAAAGAGCCTTGTTGGGGTAATTGGATAAATTTAAACATGGAGTGTATATTAGATAAGAATATTATATCAGTGTTAAGCTATCTGAATTTGATTATTATACCATTGTTATGTAAAGTATGTCCTCTTTACGTGCTGTAATAGTTAAGAGTATAACATCATCACTGCGACTTACTCTCTTCAATGGTTCAGCATCAGTGATGCGTGTGTGAATGCGTGTGCTGCGTGTGTCTAAAGCTAGCAGGCAAGGAAGAAAAATCTAAAAGAGAGAGAGAGAATGTGAATGATGCAAAGCATTAATAATTGGTGAATCTTGGGAAAGGATATAAGGGAATTTCTGATATTATTCTTACTACCTCTGTGCAAATCTGAAATTTTTCAAAAGAAAGGTTAAAAAATTACTAAACCTTGGAATAAGGTCACAATATCTTAGACCTGACACTTTGTTAAACCTCTGAATGAGGTAGCACCTGATAAATTATTAGGTTGGGCATAATGACTTAATGATGTGAGAATAAGGGTGTGGTTCTTCCAGAAAAGTTCAGTGCACTTAAGCTATCCATCTCTCAAAAATAATTTGGGGTGTCACTATTGGCATATGGAGCTGACTAGGATCAAATAGACAAAAATCCAACTAAGTTTTTAGTGAGTGTTACTGTCATGGAACCATCAGCCTTGACTAAGAAAAGCTGACTGATCAAAACCTGGAACAACCATCACCACCAACCCTCCATGAGCAGGAAGCAGGTGGAAAAAGATGCTCAGCCTCCAAAGAGGGCTTATTCCTCAATGCTCTCTTCAGCTGTGATCAAGGAGAATAATGGGAAAACAAGGGCCTCCAGAGGACAGAGCTAAGAGGCTTAGAGGACAATGTTTCCCACCCCAGAATAGGAAGTCCTTGCAATCTTTGCACAGTATGATCTCAGAACTGCTATGGAAGACTGACTGCTGTGGGCCTTACTCTTTCTGACTGTGGGTGTTCATGGTGTTTATCCTGTCCTTGTCTCAGCACTGTCTGCTGAGTGTTGGATGCATAGTGTGTCCTATCACTGCACAACTCTCAGTCAAGAGAAACCACTAGAGAAAAAAATACGAGGAGATTCTGAACTTGGAGCCTAATATAGTGATGGCACGGGAGTTTGAGGTTGTTTCTCTCGGGAAAGGGGTGATGAGTGAATTTTGCGTGAGAAGGGGAGAAGATGAGTTTGCTGGGTTGTATTATCTTGAAGATATTTGCAGAGTCTCCTTGCAAGAAAATTATATATCCAGCCTATTGATGTCAGGCTTTGCCATTTGACTTCCTTTGGTAAGTGAAATACGAGCATAAGTGATACATGCTGTTTCTGAATGGAAATTTTAGCAGCCATCATCCACTTTTTCCACTCTCTCTTCCCCCTCCTCTGTAAGACCACAATTTCCAAGGCTGAAGTTGCTCCATCAGTCTGAGCTGAAGTGCATAAAGAAGACATGGGCCATTCCCCAGCCAAATCATGGCAGATACGTAATTTGAGAAAGAAATAAACTTTAGAGATTGTAAAACAGAGATTTTGAGGTTGCTCCTTATCACTGAATAACTTAGCCTAGGCTGATTGATACAGGAATGACGATAGTTAAAGCATGCTAATATCTTCAGCTTATGAATTTTACATATAGATTAATGTTAGACTTTATTAATTATTCATAGTATATTCTTAAGGATAACTGTTAAAAATAGAAGTAAAATATATAACATCCATTGCAGGAAGAAAAGTAAGAAATAAAATCATAATCAAATTAAAAATAAAGGCAAGAAAAAGGGAAAAAATGATAAAATAAAAATATGAGAAATAGAAAGAACAAAGTGGTAGAAAATGTCCAAATATATCAATATAACAATAATAATGATAAATATAATGGACTAAACCCACCATTTAAAAGGCAAAGACTATCAGGCTGGATTAAATTAAATAAAATTCAATGCTGTTTACAAACAGCACACCTAAAAGATAAAGACAGAGAAAATTTGAAAATAAAAGGATAAAAATAGTATACCAGACAATAATAAACCAAAAGAAAGTTGTGGTAATTGCATGTAATACAGACGTTAGTCAGACAAAATAGACTTTAAGCCAAAGGCATTACTGGGGATAGAGAGATTACCTATATAGTGATAAAAGTTTTAATTCACAAGAATACATAACAGTTCTTAACATGTATGTACCTAATAATGTAGCCTCAAAAATAGAAAGCAAAGATTGATAAAAATACACTTCCTAAGTACTCTTGGGTCAAAGAAGAAATAAAAATGGAAACTTAAAAATGCCTAAAACTGAATGACAATTAAAATACTACATATCAATATGTGGAATAGAGTAACAGCTGTGTTTTGAGGCAAATTTATGACCTAAAATGTCAATTTTTGGAAAGAAGAAAGGATAAAAATTAACAAAGCATAAACTTATGAAATCAGGGGAAAAAACTGAATAAATGAAAAGAAAGTAAGTAAAATAGAAAGGATCACCAAAGCCAAAAGTTGGTTCATTGAGAAATCTAATAAAATTAATATAATTCTGGTAATAATGACCAAGAAAACACAGGAAAGGTACAAACAAATAATACTAGGAATAAAAAAAAGTTATGTTCAAAAGATTAAAAAAATGAAATTTGCACCAATAAACTGAAATCTTGGATAAAATGTGCAGATTCTAAAAAAAAAAAAAATTAACTTAAAAAAACTGAAACCAAGAAGAAATAGAAAGACTGGTAGTTCCTAACGCACTACAGAAATA
This sequence comes from Ceratotherium simum simum, assembly GCF_057802395.1. Lineage (NCBI taxonomy): Eukaryota > Metazoa > Chordata > Mammalia > Perissodactyla > Rhinocerotidae > Ceratotherium > Ceratotherium simum. The sequence continues at coordinate 96,530,283 of NC_141902.1, read as the reverse complement.
CAATTGGTAGTTAACTTACCACAAAGAGAATACCAGACCCAGATGTTTTCCAAGCAAGTCCCAACTTTTTAAGGAAAGATTGTTCCAACTTTATACAAACCATTATAGAGAATTGACAAAGATGGAATATTCCCAATTCATTCTGTGATGTTAGTGTAATACTGTTACCCTGCAAAAAAGAATAGCATTTAAAAGAAGCACTATAAGCAGTTTTATACATAAATATAGATGCAAAAATTCTAAACAAAATACCAGCAAACTGAATTCAGCAACACAGAAAAAGATATAATGAGAGAGTTGGGGTCATTCCAGTAATTTAAGTGATTTCACATTGGAAAAATCTACACATGTAAATGCAGAAAGAATAACACAATTAGAAAACTACCACTGTGCAACTTGTAATGAAGTAATGGGTTTCAGCAATGATCATCGATAGATATGAAAACCATTAGGTGAAAGATTGATGGGAAGCTTATAATGGCAGGATGAGGCTAACACCATCTGGACCCATGATCGATCTTAGCTTGACTTAAAGTGAGACAATAGGATGGAACAGGAGGTTCGTGGCACCACCTGGGGAGTATTCTTTACAAAACTGAGCCTGGACCTAGAACCTTTACCAGTTGACAGAGAGAAAAGTTAGATGACAACACACAGAAGCAATCAGCCAGATCCCTGACCTCGTTTCTACAAGACAGTGACAGAAAGAAAAGAAAGGAATATTTTTATAGAATTAAAAAAAAGCAGCAAAACAAAACAAAAATTTCCTTCATGCACATTCTGAAATATTTATTGGGGAAGCGGCATGACTTCTGCATTAGCATACCTATAGTGTGGGTAGGAATGAATGTTGAGGAGAGGGAATAATTGAAACAAGACTAACAAGATATTGATACTGGTTGTCATTGAATGGTGAATACACGGTGGTTCATTATAGCATACTACTTTCATACATATTTGGAAATTTTCATGATAAAAAGTAAAAGAAAATTAATGTAATTAATTAGAGAAACAGATTAAATAAGGGGAAAAATAAAAATGTGATTACCTCGATAGACACCATAAACATTTACCAAAAGTCAACATCCAAGCATGCTAAAAAAAAATCCTTAGCACACTAGGAATAAAAAGGATACTTTTTACACCTGTTAAAGGATTTCTATTTTAAAAAATAGAACTATACCAAAATATCCTACTTAATGCTAAAATGTTAGTAATCTCCTTTAAATAGGAACAAGATAAGGATCCCCACTATCACCACTTCTATTCAAAGTTTTATTGTATGTCCTAGTTAGGACAAAAGACGTACTGACAACATACATACCCATGTGTACAATCAAACATACAGATGGATAAATGAATAGATTTTAAATTAAGGCATACGTAAGGAATTGGAAAGTAGGAAAGAACACTGTCATTATTTAGAAATCATGATTGTCTACATATAAAATTCCAAATAATCAGTAGATAAATTGTCAGAATTGATACAAGGAAGTTTATCAAAATAACCAAAAGATCAATATATAAAAAGTCATTGCAGACTCTATAGACCACAACAATTTAAAAACGTGATTTTAGGGGCCAGTCTAGTGGTGTAGTGGTCAAGTTCGCACACTCCGCTTCAGTGGCCCAGGGTTCGCAGCTTCAAATCCCAGGCGCAGACCTACAAACAGCTCATCAAGCCATGCTGTGGCAGCGTCCCACATACAAAATAGAGGAAGATGGGCATGGATGTCAGCTCAGCGACAATCTTCCTCAAACAAAAAGAGGAAAATTGGCAACAGATGCTAGCTCAGCATCAATCTTCCTCACACACACACACAAATATACTAAAAAATAAATAAAAGTATGATTTTAAAATATCCCTTGTAGGGGCCAGCCTGGTGGCATAGTGGTTAAGTTTGCACGCTCTGCTCTGGTGGCTGGAGATTCGAAGGTTTGGATCCCGGGCGCAGACCTACGCACTGCTTATCAAGCCATGCTGTGGCAGGCGTCCCACATATAAAATAGAGGAAGATGGGCACAGATGTTAGCCCAAACCAGTCTTCCTCAGCAAAACGAAGAGGATTGGCAGCAGATGTTAGCTCAGGGCTAAACTTCCTCACCAAAAAATAAATAAATACAATATAATCTGTAATAGCAATATATACATATATATCTCCTAGGAATAAATTTAATAAGACATATGCAAGACTTGTATGAATATATTTATTAAATTCTACTGAAAGATATTAAAAACGACCATGTTCCTATCCCATCTTCATGGATACAAAATTTTGAAATAAAAAAGATGTCAATTCTCCCCAAATTAATCTATAGATTTAATGCAATTACAGTCTAAATATCAGTAGCATTCTTTCAGGAACTTGTTAAGCTGATTTTACAAGTATTCAGACCCAGGAATTAACCCTGAGTAAAGAGAATAAAGTAGGGGAAGTTGCCATACCAGATAAAAGACCTATAAAGCTACTGTCATGTGATGCGGGCACAGGGATGCAGAAATTGACCATCAGACATAATAGTGAAACCAGAAACAAAGGCACATCCAGGGTAATTTGATACATATCTGAGGTACATTGCAGATAACCAAGGAAATGATGGAATAGTCAACCAATGGTTCTGGAACAATTGATTATCCGTGGGAAAAAAATGAAGCTGGATTCCAATCTTATCTGATGCACAAAAATCAATTTCCATTGGATTTAAGTCTAAAATGTAAAACACTCAAGAGAAAATAGAGGCAAATATTTTTACGATCTTAGGATAGGGAAGAGCTGTTTAAACAAGAAACTAAAACATAAAAATAGTTTAATATAGTAGTAGTAGTAGTTTAATAGTTTAATAGTTTTAAAATAGCTCATACATTCAACTGCATTAATGTTAAGATATTAATATTTATCAAAAGATATCATAGTCAGAGTTAAAAGTAAGTAACAAAAGGGAAAACTATATTTGCCACATATAAAACCTGAATGCCTAACCAGAACAGAGAATCCTATAAAGGAATTCGAAAAGGATAAATAAACCCAACAGAGAGGGACTTCTCCAACTTGCATGAATGTACAAATCTCTTGGGAACCTGGTTTAACTTGAGCTGACTCTGGGGTGGGGTCTGAGACTCTGCATGTCTAACAAGCTCCCAGGAGGTGCTGATGCAGCTCGTCTGCAGTCAACACTTTCAATGGCAAGGCAATATTTTGGCAGAAGACCTGAACAAGACTTTCATCAAAAAGGAATCACAAGTGGCCAGTTTAAAAAAAAAAAAATGAAATGGTGCTCAATTTCACTAGAATCGGGAGAACGATATTGCAAAAGTTGAAAATTCTGACAATTCTAAGTGTTGATAGGGATATGAATTAACAGAAACTCATACACTGGCAGTAGAAGTTAGTTTTTGTTTAATTAGTAAGGCACTTTGTTTATAGAACTATTAAATTGTTGTATACTCATAGGATATTATACAGCCGTGAAATGAATTACAGGTGCATGGAACAACATGGGTAAATTTTAAAATACAATTTTTAGTGGGAAAAACAAATCACAGAAGACCACAAAATTAGGTAACTTGAAAGAAAAATAAATAATATATTGCTTGGGACGTGTATATATGAGATAATGCTATTTTAGAAAGAAAAGAAATTGTTTATAAAAATTTAGAATTATGGTTAGTTCTAGGGAAGAGGCACAGACAAGATATACAGAAGGAGCATATGGTTCTGGAAATATTCTCATTTTGTATGCTGTTTCATGATTTCACAGATATTCCAGTAATTACTACATTTCATAACATATGCATGTTACATATGTAACTTTGCATGTGTCACATACTTATAATAACAAAATATTTATATAACATTATAAATATAAAGTTTTACTTTATATACAGACACAAAAATATTTACATTTGTATGAGTTGGTGTGTGTGCCCATCTTTAGCAACTATCTAAAATTATTTAAAGTTAAAAGATTTCAAGAAACATATTTACCTAATCTTATAGAGATTTAGATTAAAACACTTTTACATACTCCTAAGAAGATATAGTTACACAATACTACATAGATAAACGTAGAGATTTATTTTCATAAACATTTAGTCCAGAGACCTATATCTTATCCTCAAAGAGTTAGAAACAGAAAAGGAAATTGACATGTGACACTGTATAATTGTATATAGATACTGATATGTTTGCACATTCTTAGAGATAACAGATACTATACATACACAAATACAAATGTATCTACAAATATATATACTAATAAATTTATATAATCCTGAACTAGATACACAGATGCATTTGCATAATTTTAAACAAGTTCCATATTCAGACACATTTGCGTAATCCTAATATATGTATTTATACATAATCCCATACAGATATAGATGGGAGCTCTATTGACATAATACTATAGGAATAGTGACCCACAGACATTTTAATGATCCTTAAAGGAACAGAAGCTAGTACTTTAAATAATACCACAATGAGACAGGTAATTAATGCTAAACATGTAACGTTATAGGTACTAATTGACACACATGATCTTATAAAGATATACTTACATACTCTAAACAGATACAGCTACAGATAGATCAATATTTTTGTAATACTAAGCAAACACCCATACACTCGCTAGTCATGTGTTAGTGTTCTATAGGTCAAGCTACATAATGTGGTATAGATAGATATAAAATTCATTACATAGTTTGGTACAGAATCAGAGACAGAAATATTGGGATCACCCTCTAAAGACATGGATATATTTACATAATCTTAACAAAATACCATTTTTTATAATCTATTTTGTAAACAATCAATTTGAATAATCCTTTATGAAGCTACAGGTATATTTACATAATCTATTATAGGAGTAGACTCATGTATATATGTCTATATATTCCTGTATAGATAGATGTGCATTAACACAAGTCCATACATACAAATCTGTGAATTTCTACGCAGATATATTTACAAACTACTAGATATTAAAATATCTAGAAATGAATTTTCATAATTTTATGATGCAAAAGACAGATACATTTATATACGTACCTATGTATATGTGAATGTATATATATATGTGTTCCTGCACACGTATAGATTTACATAGTTAAATATATACTTAAGCATGATCTTAAGCAAATGTGGAATCAAAATACTATTCTGGTATAGATTAAAAATTCAATTAATAATCTTTTATAGTCAGGAAATCTATATTCAAAAAGTCCATGGAGCTACAGCAATAAAATCTTATATATAATTGTATAGAAAATGGATCATAATCTCATTCAGATCCAGATTTGGATTCAGATTTATGCCCTCAATCCTATCCAGATCCAAGTCCCCTACCTCATACAGAGGTACATCTCTAACACCATTCCCATCTACAACCACAACCAGAACCCCAACCTCAGCTCTTCCCCGACTTTATGTGTGGATCCAATCTCAACTTCATCCACTCACTTGTGTACGTATACACCCAATTATACCCAGAATCTGATCATATATTATTACTCCTATACAAATCAATATCTTCCTATTCCTATATACAGAGATACATGTATGTTTGGTCTTCTATGTACAATACATAAACATACGTGTATTTAATCATATGCATACATATGCCTGTCCTTAATTACAAAAACACACTCACACACACACCATATTCTGAATACAAATACGTACATATACTTAGGCCCATATATACTTAATTTACTATAACAATACTTAAGCCTATCAACTTGCTCAATCCTATATCATGGTTGTGTACATACACATAATTCTATTCATATACACGAACACACATATACAGTCTTTTGTTTGGAGGGAGTTATTGTTTGTTTTGCAATAATTGAATAGCATCATATATTTTCCTGCTTTGTTTTCTTATCTAAAAATACTTTGTGGATAGTTTTCCAACCTACTGGTATGCATTTAATTCATTCTTTTGATGGGCATTACTTTTCTTGCTCATTTTTGCCGCAAGTAACAATGCTGTAAGAAATATCTATGTGTATAGATTCTTATACACTGCTGCTTTTGTTTCTAGAGAAAATTTTCCCAGGAGTGAATTTCTGGGTCAAAAGCTATACGTTACTTTAATAGACGTTGTCAGATTGCTTTCCAAAAAAGATGAACAGTTTACCTTGCCACCAGCAATGTATGAAGGTACCCTTTCCCTAGGTCTCTACCAGCAGCAGTAATTGATCTTTTTATTCCTTTTTACTAATCTATGAGAATGTAGTGCTATTTCATTATGTTAATTTAATGTTCATTTCTCTGACTACCAGTGAATTTGAGCAACTTTTCTTACTTTTCCAGCCATTTGGAGTTGTTGTACTGCGAATTATCGGTGTATACACTTGGTTCACTTTTATTTCGGATTATTCCACACTTTATTCTCAATTTGCAGGAGTACTTTCTATGTAATAAATAGTAACTTTACGTCTGTCATATGGATTCCAATTACTTTACCTAGATCTATAATTTATTTGTTGACTGATGTAAGGTATCTTTTGCCTTATAAAAGTGCTTAATTTTTAGACATTTATGTTCATGTTTAACCCTTGGATGCCCACTCTTGATGAAGACCTCTCCACCCTTAGATTGCATTTGGAATCTCATACATTTTCTTGGAATATTTTTATTGTTTCAACAGTTTTGTTAACTCATCTGTCTGGAATTTACTTTTGAATATGGCATAAGATGGACATCCATTTTCACTTTCTTTCAGATATTTAGCCAATTATTGTACCACCCTTCTGCCTCTTAACTGGTAGGTGAGCTTTGTCATATGTTAAGTTCCCATCCGTATGCTCATCTAATGTGCATTCAGCTTCATTGCACTCTTACTCTTTTACCATATTGATCAGATCATATTGGCTTGAGGGTATGTTTTGAGATGGTGTAAGACTATTTCCCTTTGCTGTTCTTTTTCCTATAATTTTTAGCTCTATTTACACGTTTATTTTTCCATACGAACTTTAAGATCCTTTATTCAATTTAATAAAACTTCCAGTTAGGATTCTAATTATAATTGCATTTTAAGTTACAGACTAAATTTTGGGAAAATTGACATCTTATTATTAAATCTCCCTATCTATGCTCATTTATTTAGATATATTTTTGTTTTTCAATTAATCTATAGTTTCCTTCAGCTAGATCCTCTACCTTTCTTATTAAATTTATTCCTAAGAATTTTGTACTTTGTTACCACTTTACATGGAATATTTCTCTCATTTACATTTCTAGGTGCTTATTACTAAATGAGAGACAAGCTACTTGTCTTACATTCAACCATACAACTTATACAACTTTATCATTCATTCTAATAGTGTTTGCATGCCTTGTATTTTGTAGATCTAATTATATCACCACCAAGAGATAATTTTATCCCTTCTTTTCCAATGTTAAATGCCAATTATTTCATTTTCTGTTATTATTTCATTGGCTAAAATTTTCACAACAATGTCAAATAATAATAGTGACTATGGGCATTGTTGTCTAATTCTCAATTATACTGAAGTTGTTTTAATTTTTTACCATTTAGAAAACATTTCATATTTGTTTTGGGTAAACAGTCTTTATCATATTTAAACAATTTCTTCGATTTCTATTTAACTCAGAATTTTGTTAAGGAGAATAGAGGAAACTAATAAATTTTGTCAAATGTCTTTTCAGTGTCTAATATGATGATCATAAGGGTTATCTCTTTTAAGTTACTAACGTAACAAACAATGTGGATGCGTTTCCTGATATTGAATTACCCTTGCATCCTGTAGTAAACCTCACTTAGTCATAGTGTGTCCTTCTTTTGAGAAATTGCAAAATTCTGTTTGAAAATATTTAATTCAAATTTATGCAACTATTGCTGTGAGAGTGGTCTACAGATTTCGCTTTTTGTACTATTTTTAAAAGTCAGGTTTTAGTATTGAAAGAAAGCAGGCTTGAATAAATGATTTTGGAGTTTTTCCGTGTTTGTGTATAAATTGTGATTCTTAACATTAGCTGCATATCAGCATCACGCAGCGAACTTAAAAAAAAAAATCCTAATGCCCAGGCCACGCCCTAACCCCTTCACAGAACTCTGGAGGCGAGACCCAGGCACCAGCAGTCTTTAAGGCCCCACAGGTAACTCCGATCTGCAGCCAAGCTTGAGAAGCACTGGTCTGTGCTCTGAGAGAGTTTAAATAATATTGGAACAATCTGTCCAGGTAAAACCACGGTAAGATTCAGCTTGGAACCCATACAGTTGTGTGGTCTTTTACAATGGTGAATCTTTAATTGCTTTTCCAGTCTTTTATATGATATATGATGTTTCATACTTCTCTTAGAGTCCATGTTGCTGAATTTGTTTTGCTGAAAAACCATCTATTTCCTCTAGGTTTTAAATTTGTTGCTGAGTCTGATACAGTATTAAAATTACCCTGTTTCTGAGTTCTTGTCTCTTTTTTAATTATTATTTTTAATTGTGATAAAATACACATAACATAAAATCTTCCATTTCATCCATTTTTAGGTGTATAGTTCAGGGGCAGTAAGTGCATTGACATTGTTGTGAAGCATCACCACCATCCGTCTCCAGAATTCTTTTCATTTTGGAAACTGAAAGTCTATACTTATTAAACAATGACTTCTCATTTCTCCCTTCCCCCAGCCCCCAGCAACCACCATTCTATCTCTGTCTTTATGACCTTAACTACTCTCGGTACCTCATGTAAGTGGAATCAGATAGTGTTTGTCTATTTGTGACTGGCTTATTTTGCTCAGCATAAAGTCCTCAAGTTTCATCCCAGTTGTAGCATGTATTGGCATTTCCTTCCTTTTTAAGGCAGAATAATATTCCATTTTATTATTTGTACAACATTTTGTTTACCCATTCATCCATCAATGGACACTTGGGTTGCTTCTACCTTTTGGCTATCTTGAATAAAGCTGCTTTAAACACTTATTTTTTTTTTTTCAGTTCCTTATCTCATCTATATTCTTTTCTCTTTCTTTTTCCCTTGATCCAGCTCACAACAGTCTTTTCAAGGAAAGAATCAAAATCTATTTATCGTATTCTTCTACCTTAATAGTGTCAGATTATATCTTTATTAATCACCACTTTTAATTTTCCTTTATTTGACTTTTAATTAATTTCTTGTGTCATATTTTTAGTTCTTTTGTGTTAATCCCTATAATTTAATAATAGAAATATTAAGGCAATCTCTTGCCCTTCGAGTTCAGCTATGACTACATCTCATAGGTTTCACTATGTTGAGATAGTTTATAATTTCTCTTTTAATTTTTCTTTGACTTAAGTGTTGTTTCAAAATTTGTTTCTTATTAATTATCTCAAACAGTGCCAATCAATGAACACATTTCCAGAATTAGTCCTATGGTCTCATGTATGATCCTAAGTAAGGTTCTGAGTATGATCCTACCCTGTGCCCAGAGGCAGAGCAATGGAAATATCTGTCAGAGAGCACCTGTTGGAGGAGGTCCTCAAGAGGACGTGACCGCCAGTTGACCCGTCAATTGGACCCAGGCAATCAGATGCTCCTTGCCTGTCCTTGGAATGTACGTTCCCCACACTGTTCCCATACTAGGAGACACTTCAAGGATACAGCTTTGAGAGAGCAATGTGTTATTGAGGCCATCTGGACTATGTGACTGAACGGTCAAGGCCTCTGTATAAACTTTTAAGATTTGGTGGGTGAGTATGGAGATCTACTCGTCTTGCAGCTGCCCAAGACAAGCCTCATATGTAAGTTCCCTTGCTTATTAAACCTTCTTCCTACCAATCTGAAGTGGTCTGCCTCTTTCTGTGGTCTCTCCTTGCCCTCCGTGTATTTCACCCAGTTGCAAGCCAATAGCACCAGTGACTACCAAAACATTTTTACTTTTTCTGTCTGCTAGATCTGTCTAAAACGGAGAGATGTCAAAATGTCTAATTAAAATCATATTTTGATGAGGCTTTCTTTGCATTTGAAAGAGATTTTACTTTATGAATTTACTTGCTGTATTATTTGGTGCTATATTGTTTATCTGCTTTTTTGGGGAAGGGAGATTAAGACTAGTAACTTCAAAACTTGTGCTTCATCGTTATTCTATATACCCATTATCTTGTTTAATGCTTTTAGCCTAAGCTCAATCTAGTTTGATGTTATTATTTCAACCTCTACTCTTTTTTTGTTTGTATTTGCCCTGGCATCTCTTTTGCACCCTTTTATTTTAAATCTTTCTTTACAACTTTGTATTAAATGTGTTTCTTAAATATGGCATATAGCTGTAATTTTAAAAATCACAATCTATATCTATTTTAATGAAAGAATTCAACCTGCTCAGATTTATTGCAATTACTGAGCTATTTGGTTTTATTCCTTCTACCTGCCTATATGTTACTCATTTTACATAAGCGTATTTTCCTTTATTCTTTTACTTATATTTGTAGGTTTGATCAAATAACTATTGATTCCAATATTTTTACGTTTTTAATTTGGAACATGTGCCATATTTTCCATTACATTATTCATTATCTTTTCTTTCTCAGCCTTTCATAATCACGTTTATGACTTTACTATTAAAACTGAAGTTTTAAACTTTTTAGAAATGATGGCACTGTATTCGTGGGTTAAAGACAAAATGATATTCATAGATTATTACATGTTCAATATTTATTGAGCACCTACTATGTGCTAGATAATTCTGAGGTGCTGGAGAGACTTTAGTGGACAAGAAAGATAAAAGTTCTGCCCATGCTACTGTTTCCAACTGAATGAAGGTAGTGCCATTCACTGAGAGGGAGGGCAGTGGGGAAGCTCATCAGCACACAAATGATATTTATCAAGTCCAGAACTCAATATTGGTAGTAATAGCTAATATTCATAGAGCACTGAGCTATATTCCATTATTCTAGGGTTTTTTTTATGTATTAACTCAATTCATCTTCACAGCAGTTCTTTGAAGTAGGTACCATTACTATTTCTTTAGAAACTCGAGGCACAGAGAAATGTAAGTGTCTTGTAGTTGCACAGCTGTTAAGTGACAGAGTTGGGGTTCTGTTCAAGGCCCATTAGATCCAGATCCCACACCCAGACCATTGTTCACTCAGACTCTCTGGATCAGGTTGTCAAGAGAGTTTGTGAAGATAGAGGAAAGAGTTCTGCAGACAGACCTCTGGGACACAGCAACATTCAGAGTTGGGAGGAGGTGCAGGAACCAGCTATGGAGGCTGAAAAAACATGTCTATTGAGTAGAAGGAAAATCAGGAAACTAGTATCTGGGAAAGTAAGCAAAGTTAATGTTTCAAGGAGGTGAGGTATAGTCAGACATTAATGTAATATAAATGAACAAAAATCCAAGTAGAATTGATCAATAAAATCAAAGTTTCTAAAAGAGATAAAATAGGCAAATTCTGGTAAATCTGATCTTTTAAAGCTAGAGAAAACACAAGTATGCAACATTAAAAATAAAGAGGATGGGGGCCAGCCCCGTGGCCTGGTGGTTAAGTTCAGCATGCTCTGCTTCAGCAGCCCGAGTTCAGTTCCCGGGCGCGGACCTACACCACTTGTTGCCGGCTGTGCTGTGGTGGTGACCCACAGACAAAACAGAGGAAGATTGGTAATGTTAGCTCAGGGCAAATCTTCCTCAAGCAAAAAGAGGAAGATTGGCAACAGATGTTAGCTCAGGGCGAATCTTCCCCAGCAAAAATAAAAATAAAATAAAGAGGATTATATATCTACTGCCGGCTGTGCTGTGGTGGTGACCCACAGACAAAACAGAGGAAGATTGGTAATGTTAGCTCAGGGCAAATCTTCCTCAAGCAAAAAGAGGAAGATTGGCAACAGATGTTAGCTCAGGGCGAATCTTCCTCAGCAAAAATAAAAATAAAATAAAGAGGATTATATATCTACTGATACCAAGAATATTTAAATATTATATGAGAACATTACCCTCAAACTTATGAAATACATTTGAAAATATAGATAAATTTAACTAATTCCCAGGAATAGATTAATTACCAAAATCAACTCAGGAAGAACTGAAAAACTTAAATAGACCCAAATGGTACAAAAAATTGAAAAGCTACTAACATATCTCTTCCAAAAGCTACCAAAAGATCTACTCAAATCATTTTACAGAAGAATTTTACTAGGTCTTCAGGGAGGAGAAAATTCTGTTTTTAAGAATTTTCTTAATTAAGAATTAATAAATACAAAAAACTTCCCAGTTCATCATATGAAATCAGCTTTACCAGATATGCAAAACAGAACAAGATAGAATCAAAAACTAAAAATAAAATGAGAGACATATGTCATTTTTTGAAAATAGATGCAAATATCACAAATAAAAAATTAATTAGCATTTGAGTCCAGTCATGTATTAAAATGAATACTACTTCACAACCAAGCTTGATTTATCCCAGGAGGGCAAGGGTGTTTCAACTTCAGGAAATATATCGAAGGTTTTATGACATTAACAGATTAAAGGAGAGAAATCATACCTCCATCTCAATAGACAGTGAAGAAAAGTATTTGAACTAGTTTCTGCTTAGAAAAAAAATACCAGCAAAAAAAATCACCTTAGTAAACTAGACATAGTGGAAAACTTCAATAACCTAGTAAGCAATGTTGCAGAAAAGATGTTTTAGGTAAGTGTTAGAAATCTCCAGATCAGCAGCCTTAAACAATAAGGAAGAGGTCTCAAGGTAAAGAGCCTCCGGGCATGGTTAGTCAGGCAGCTTAAGATCATCAAGGATGCAGTTTCTCTCCACAGTTCCCTCCGCTGTCTCATGGTACCGGCATTCTCCTTGCTAGCTCACCTCACAGTCACAACATTATCTGCAAAAGTAGCAATGTGCCCTGGAAAAAAGACTATTTTCTTCTGCTGTCTATAAACAGGGAAGTTTTTCTAGAAGCCCTCCAAAAGACGTTTGTCTCATTAGCCAGAATTTCATCACAAGCTCATTCATGAACTAATCACTGGTAATGGGAGTGAGATTACAAAGAAAACAGGGCCATGTGGAGGAGTACGAGCTACCCAAACAAAATAGAAATTTTATTAAAAAGGAATAAGGATGTTAGGGAACCAGCAGTGTCTGTTAGAGATTTCTATCCAAAACTTGAAATAAATAGCATATTTGATGCATAATTAAATGATGGAAAAGTAGAGGCGCCCCTCTTAAAGTGAGGAAGAAGATGATGATGATTATTATTCAGCACTGTATTAGAGATCCTAACAATTTATTCAATATTATTCAAGTGCCTACTATGCACCCGGTATGGTATCGAGTTTAAGGAATATGATAAGCAAATCTCAGAATTTGCTCTCCAGTAGAAAAGAAAGACGAAAACCAAATAAACACAAAATGACTGCAAGTTATTCTAAAGGTTGTGAGGAAACCAAACAGAAGGCTGAGACAGAGAAGAAGAGGTGCTTCTCAGAGAGATCAGGAAAGTCTTCATTGAAAGACATTTAAGCTGAGACCTAAGCACTAGAAGGATCCTTCCTTCTGTGGAAGAGTGGAGCAAATGTTGCAGGTTGGGGAAAATGCACAAGCAAAGGCCCAGAGGCCATAAAGAGTTGTGGTATTAGAATTGAAAGATTAACGTGGCTGAAACACAGCGAGCAAGGAGATATCAGAGAAATTGGCAAAGACTGAAAGGGACCAGATCACACGTGGCCTATGTGTCTTACCAGAGTTTGGATTCTAAGTGTATTAGACCGTCATTAAAAAACTAAGCAGAGGAATGACATGACACAATCTGCAATTTAGGAAAGTCACTTCTGCCACTCTTTGGAGTTGGGATTGAGGGACACAGTAGACATGGGGATACCAGATGGAGGCAGTTGCAAGTCACTCAGATGAGACAGGAGGGTGGTTGTTACCGGCTGGATTGTGTTCCCTCCCCCTAGATTCACAGGTTGAAGTCCTAAACCCCAGGACCTCAGAACATGACTATATTCAGAGATAGGGTCTTTAAAGAGGTAGTTAAGACAAAATGAGGTCATTAGGGTGAGCCCTAATTCCGTATAACTAGTATACTTACCAGAAGAGGAAATTTAGACAGAGACACACACAGAGGGCAGAGGAAGACACAGGGAGAAGACGGCCGGGAACGAGCCAAGGAGAGAGGCCTGGAACAGATCCCTCCCTACAGCCCTCAGAGGGAAGCACCCCGCTGATACCCTCAGCTCAGACTTCTAGCCTCCAGGACTGTGAGAAAATACTTTTCTGTTGTTTAAGCCCCTAGTCTGTGGTACTTTATTATGGCAGCCCCAGGAAACGAATACAGTGCTCTAGACCAAGACTGAGACAGCAGAAATGTGGAAACAAGCCAAATCCACATACCTTTTGGATGAAGAATCACAGACGTACTGATGGATTATCAGATGCAATCATGTAATAAAATAAGAGGAATAAATATTGAAAAAGAAGAGACGAATGGTCATAGTTGCTGGTACCACAGTTGCTGCCCTAGAGCCTAATCGAGGGCTGTGAGAGAGCCGGGCTTCCGAGAACAGTTACTGTGAGGAATGGCGTTTGACTTTTTTAGCCATCTCAGTTTAATGTTTTCTATTTACCAATTAGAAGACCCAGGATCAGCAGCACAGATGCCTTTAAATACCTACGGGGCTGTCACGGGCATCAGGAATTTGACTTGCTTTATGAGGCTTCAGACGGTGAACAAGGAAAATGGTAGAAATTACAGGGTGGCTCCAAAAAAAAAGTTACAAGGAAAATTACCCAACAAAAGAGCTTCTTTGGTAACAAGCCTCCTGTCCCTGAAAGTATTTAACCAAATGCCGAGGGACACAGCGATGCTGCTTTTTAAAGGGAGAGGGACTCTTCTCTGAAAAGGAGTTGAGACTAGATGATCTCTCAGGTCCCTTCCAGTTCTGATGCAGTGATTCCGGGAAACGCAGTGTTTTGTTATTGTAACTTGGTAGCTTATGTAATACTTTGTGGATTTTAAATGCTGACACAGGAAAACATCTCCTGGGCGTGGCTATCTGTGCCGTGTTGGTGAATGTCATCTAAATACACCTTACTGAAGACACTCCCTAATTACCGAATCTATCAAATCTATTTTCTTGCTATGGTCATTTTCTTGTAGTTGGTTGTGTGCCAAGCACGTAGATCATCTTACTTTATTCTAGGTCAACCAATAGAGAAGCGAAATATCCTTTGAATCATTATTAACATTTATCAAATGTTCAGTTTCTTTCCAGCAACATTCCCCACATATGTTTCCATTTTCTATTTAGACTCAAATTACTCTATGGCTGCTTTGTTCCCAGATTTCATTGCAGAACAAAGTAGTCTCAAAGAGCATGTGAAATTGCTCCACACCTAGCATCCTGTAAAAGTTTGGTATGGGCTGTGGTTCATGAGCTAGTCAACATTTCTAAAATCCTTCCAGACTTGTCTCGCAGTATTTCTTGCCAGGAAATTGCTTGATCACTAGATACCTGATGTTTGTTATTAGTAAAAATAAGCTTTCTTAGAGTTGGAGTGTGTGTGTGTGTTTTCAGTTAAGGTTAGTTTTTTTTTTTTCAGTTTTAAGATATTTACAAAGCATTCTTTACATTGCCCATAAAAATGCAAAATAAAGTTTTCCTCCTGACATTCTGCATAAGCTTGTAAAAGAAATGTTGCAGCCACATGAACAGCTTGCAACTCCATTCTGCAATTATGCTTTGCAATAATTCTGCAAGTCATGGGCCAAGAAAGGATTATGAGCTGATCTTCGATGCTCTGACACTTCAGCTTGGAAAAGCAGTTGCCCAAGTGCCAATTTGCAAAATCCCAACCCAGCTCAAGCCATACAGTGAGCACTTTGAAAGGGAAACAGATTTCAGTGACCATATGTGCAATTATTATTCATCCTCATGATGATGGAATAAAGAATTGTGTTGGCCTGTCTGGACCCTAATGCGCTGAAGCCAGGACAGGCTGATTCCACTTACCCCTCATGCAGAAGCTTGTCCCGCCTGCCCCAGAATCTAGATCCAGAATGACTCTAAGAAGGGAGGGGGTACTATTAGACCTTAGGCCAGGATCACAACGTAAACTTTGTGTCACCCAGTTGGAGACACATGACCATTTACTTGGACAGTGTGGCCTTAGCTCACTTCCTTATTACTCCTTCCACCTGAAACTCTTGGCTTTCATCTGACCACATTTAATCCTGTCTCCTTAAACTTCTGCCACATTCCTCTGTGACAGAATTACATACTACCTGTGTCTCCTAGTTCTTTTCTTGAGACAAGAACCAGATGGAAAGTTCGCATTGGTTTCACACCAGGTGTTTACAATAACATAAACCGATGAACCAAATTAAGGGACTTATGGTTACTCCTGCTTACCAAATCCAGCTAAAAATCATCTCCTCTGCTTTCCTCTTTGTCTAATCTTGGGTTAAAAGACAATAAGGCACCGTAATTCTTCAGTTATCATAGCTCTTCACTCCTGATGACCCAACCATATTCCCAAATTGCCCCCAGATCTCCACAGGCATCCTCCAGTGTGTTGTATAACCACTGAAACATCTCTGATTCTGGTCCACCCACATTTCAGAGTGGACACTTAACAAAGCAAATCCTGGGCAAGATCTGGCTCCAGCTGTAAGCACAGCTGTGTGGTCTTATGCAAATGGGACACTATCCAAACTCAACAAAGTTCAGAATCCCTGATTTGAAGGAAAAAATCAGGTCACACGAACCAAGAAATTCACCCTCCAACCACTTTCCACAGCAGGTAATTTCTTTTTTTTGTTTTTTGTTTTTTTTTTCTTTGTTTTTGTTTCTTTTCTTCTCTTTTTTACTTTTTTTTATTGAGGTAACATTGGTTTATAACATCATGTATATTTCAGGTGTACATCATTGTATTTCAGCTTCTCTATATACACTACACATTGTGTTCACTACCAAAAGTCTAGCTGCCATCTCTCGCCGTACATATGTCCCCCTTTATCCCTTTCCCTTCCGCCCCACCCCCCTTTCCCTCTGGTAACCACTAATCTTTTCTCTGTGTCCGTGTGTTTGTTTGTTGCTGTTATTGTTGTTGTTTTATCTTTCACGTACTAGTGAAATCATAGTGTTTGGCTTTCTTTATCTGACTTATTTTGTTTAACATAAGACCCTCAAGGTCCATCCATGTTGTCACAAGTGGCAAGATTTCATCTTTTTTATAGCAGAGTAGTATTCCATTGTGTATATATACCATTTCTTCTTTATCCATTCATCCATTATTGGGCACTTAAGTTGTTTCCAAATCTTGGCTATTGTGAATAATGCTGCAATGAACATAGGGGTGCATAGATCTTTACAAATTAGTGTTTTCATGTTCTTTAGGTAAATACCCAGAAGTGGAATAGCTGGATCATATGGTAGTTCTATTTTTAATTTTTTGAGGGATCTCCATACTGTCTTCTATAGTGGCTGCACCAGGTTACATTCCCACCAACAGTGTACAAGGGTTCCTTTTTCTCCACATCCTCTCCAACACTTGTTATTTATTGTCTTTTTAATGATAGCCATTCTGATGGGTGTGAGGTGATATCTCATTGTGGTTTTGATTTGCATTTCCGTGGTAATTAGTGATGTTGAACATCTTTTCGTGTGCCTGTCGTCCATCTGTATATCCTCTTTGGAAAAATGACTATTCAGATCCTCTGCCCGTATTTTAATCAGGTTGTTAGTTTTTTTGTTGTTGAGATGTATGAGTTTTTTGTATATTTTGGATATTAACCCCATATCAGATATATGATTTGCAAATATCTTCACCCAATTGGTAGGTTGTCTTTTTGTTTTGTTGATGGCTTTTTTTGCTCTGCAGAAGCTTTTTAGTTCGATATAGTCCCATTTGTTTATTTTTTCTTTTATTTCCCTTGCCTGAGGAGACATATTCAAAAAGATACTATTAAGAAGGATGTCAAAGAGTGTACTACCTATGTTTTCTTCTATGAGCTTTACGGTTTCAGGTCTTACATTCAAGTCTTTAATCCATTTTGAGTTATTTTTTGTGTAAGGTGTAAGATAATGGTCTACTTTCATTCTTTTGCATATGGCTGTCCAGTTTTCCCAAAACCACTTATTGAAGAGACTTTCCTTTCTCCACTGTGTGTTCTTGGCTCGCTTGTTGAAGATTAGCTGTCCACAGATGTGTGGGTTTATTTCTGGACTCTTGATTCTGTTCCATTGATCTGTGTGTCTGTTTTTGTGCCAGTACCATGCTGTTTTGATTACTACAGCTTTGTAGTATACTTTGACATCAGTAGGTAATTTGTTACAATTTTAGAAGCATAGATACCTGTAGCACAGCTGCCATAAATGTCTTCTCTTCCACAATATCTATTTATTTCCCGCTGACTGACATGACCTAACCACTCATTTGTTCATGCATTTGCTCAATCAGCAAACATTTACTGAGCCTGTACCACATCCCAAGCATTGTCCTAAGGAAATACAGATACTAAGATGAAAAGGAGGCAGAGTTTGCCTTGATGCACTATCTGGCTTCCAGGAAGCTTCCAAATTAGCTAATCGTCTATTGGAATCATTTCCAATCACATTCAGTGATCTCCATGCCTCATCTGAATGAGAAGTACAGATTCCCATGGAGGAAAGTTGTGGAAGGTGCTCCTCGAGGGGCGCTGCGGCAGACTGCTGCAGGGAAGGCACAGGAACACACGCTGGCTCCAGAGCAGGTCATTCTCCTCACAGACCTACTGTCACTTAATGAAGGTGTGGGTTTCAGAGATAATGTTCTAAAGCTTTAAAAAGGTCTTCTCAGGAGCTCTGCTACTAGACAGGAGCCCTGGCAAACAGTGGGACCGAGAGGAACGGCGCAGCCTGAGAGTTGAGTCTTTTTCATATCTCAAAACACTGAGAGTAAGAAATGACAACAATGACATATGCATTCATTTTTGTTTAATATAGTTCCTTCTTTTAAATTAGAAATAAAACATTTGCATTCTATTCTATGCTTATAAAATTGAGAGAGATATTTCCGTAAAGGACAAAAATGCTATGAACACTGCAGCGCTAAGATGAATTGCTACCTAAATCTGATGTACTTACCTAACACACTTACTTCTGCCCTTTGCACGACCCCCCACTCCCTTTAGTCTCTCCCTCAATCCTTTCCCCCACCACCATGTCTTGATTTGTTTAACATAGGAATTGGCACAATATGGCCCTGGCCCTATGCCTGGTTTTGCACAGTCTGCAAGCTAAGATCTAAATGGTTGGGTTGGGGGAGGGAGGAAAGAAGACTATTTTGTGATACGTGATAATTACGTGAAATTTAAATTGGAGTGCCATAGATAATAGTCAACAAATGGGTACAGCTGTATTCTGATAAAACTTTATTTATTGGCTGCTTTTGCGCCAGGACGGCTGAGTTGAGTAGCTGTGAAAGAGACCGTGTGGCTCTCACAGCCTAAACTGTGGACTGTCTGGCCCTTTACAGGAAAAGTTTGCTGACTCCTCATTTATCAACTTTATTTTTTGTCTTGTGTTTGATCTCACATGTTGGCTCTGTTTGTGTCTCTAGCCAGGTCTGTTTTACTTATCTGGCCACAAAATGCGTTCATTCAGCACTTTTTCTGCCTCCCTGAGCAGTGAACTTGCACATCCAGCTATACTTTCTTGCAGCCAGTTGGCTGAGCCATGGCACTGCTGGCCCAGCCCTTCCTTGCTTGCCTCACCTACCCAAGCTGTGGGCTTTTTCTTGTCTTGGTGGCTCTCACTGAAGGTATGCTCCATTACTTTATCTTGGCTACACTCTTTTTCCCTCTAGAGCTCTGCTGTATAGTCTTTTCATAGTCTTCTCTGCAAAAGCTTAGTGGGCTTGATCCCAGGGACCCTTGGCTCCCGTGTCCTCTTTTCTCACCTTCCAGGAGGCTCACCCAAATGGAGACACATGGCCATTTCCTTTGACGGTGTGACTTTAACTCATCTCCTCATTGGCCTTCCACCTGAAACTCTTGCCTTCAGCCAGAAATTCTAGGGGCTCCAAACATCTTTTCCTTTCTCTAAATATTTTAACACCACTAGTCAAAACAAAACTGTTTTTAGTTGGTGCAGGTTTTTTCTTACGGTAAACTATTTGGAAGTTTTTGTCACAGTAGTTCTATTAAAGCCACATGGTTAAGACACATCTATGACTAATGTTGTCAACATTCCTCCTGTCCCTCAAATTGGTTTTTGTAAACAATTTTTAATTTTCCATGGAAATGGATGAGACAGGAGGGTGCAGAGGACATGAATCAGAGCAATCTACTGATAATGCTTCCTGCACCTCGTTACGCGGCTCCAGGACTGAGCAAAAGCTTCAACTCTATGCGTTACTTCCTTTTCTCCTTGTGCCTACACACTCTGTATAAACAGAGGTATTAACAAACCGTGAAAGACTCAGGTGCAATTGCAGAAGTAGGAAGAGTAGGAGTGAGAGACCCTGATAATCTTTCAGGAAATACTGAGACTCTGTATTTGAGATGGCGGGATTACAAGAAGTGTGCCACATTCTCAAGAAGGTTTGCTGAGTTGCAATGCTCTTTCTTACTTTTGCAATATTTAAAGAACATGAAACAATTTATTATTTTAACCCTCTTAAAGCCAAATGTGAATATAAATATGGCCCTGAATTATCAAGACCCTCTCTGGTCATTAGACGGTCATTAATTCTAGTCCTAGTTATATCAATAGAAGATTAACATGTTTGGATGTCAGTGTGTTAGGACTGATACTCCTGAATGAACTGGGCAGGACATTCTCCCCTCACAAGAGAGCAATGAGAAACTGAAACCTTAGCAAAGTCAAGGGTAGGGCATGGACAGCCAGACTACAAGAACTTCTCATCTGCGCATGTACCACATGCAAATTCTATTGGAATCCTGCTCTCTTGAATGGTTTGCTGTATTGTCAACTCTGAGAATGCCAGACATACCATCAGTAATTCCTGGGCATTCCTGAGCCTGTGGGATTCTCTTCTGGGAGAAAGATGCCATTGAACTGTGAGAGGTGATGCTGTGACATCTCCGGACACCCCTGGTCCTTGCAGACACCTGTGTCCGTGCACACATTATAGCTTTCACGCAAAAATCTACAACTGGGGACCTGGAAGTCCCCTGGATCCAGCCTTTCCACTGGTTATAAAAACCTAAATTGTGTTCCTTTTCCAAATGACCATCCATACACTGATGGGGATCATTAGCTCTGAAAGAAACTATGAGCTCAGTATAAGGAAAATATGACTAACAGAGCTCTGTATCTACAATCTTCAAATGAATCCAACTCTTCCCCCAAAAGAGGTAAAATGGAGAGAGAATCATTAAAAATTAAGAGAAAGAAAGAGAAAAAAGTCTATGTAATGTCAATCTAGATTGTGTTCAACTGCAAATAATAGTAACTTAACAAATAAGGGTTTATTGTTCTTGCATAATAAGTAGTCCTATTTGGCAATCAATGTCCCGGGCACCGTCTCTCTGTCCACTCCACTACCTTTAGCATGTGCTTTCATTTCTAATGCATTTTGCCTCATGGTCAAAAGAAGGCTGCTCCGACTCCAGCCTCAATACTGTGTTCCAGGCAGGAAAATAAAACAATGAAGAGAACAACAAAAACAAAATGAAAAGAAAAAGAAGAAAACTAAAACATTTACCAGAAACCTTTAGCTGACTCCTGCTTATATCTCATTGTTGAGAATTCTATCACCTCACCATCCCCAGCTTCAATGTAAATTGGAAAAATGAGGTTTTTAGCCAGATGTATCACAAAATTGGCATTCTGTTAGTAAGGAAGAAAGGGAGAGTGGAAATTGGGTAGACAACTAGAGGTGTCTGCCATATATGTATAATTTCCAATGGAGAGCTCACAGACGTGTTTATCTATAGCTATTATGCAGGGATTCTGATCACAGAGTGTCTGTTTCCATGTGACATCAAACATCCAGCTATATTAAAACCATCTGAAGTATATTCACATTCAACAGATGTTTGGCACGTTTGGACCCCAGTCTGCATGTGCTGATTTTAACCCAGCCGTCCTTAAAACAATAGTTCTCCAGGTTACTGAATTAAAATGAAGACAAGGCTTACCATATATTAGAACCAGTGAATTGTGCCAAAACGTGGAAAGAATACACGGAACAATGTGTAAAGTAAAACAAATGATTTTGCTTTATGTGTGATACAGTAAATTGTTCGGAACTAGGCACCAAAGCTGCAATTCCTGCAAGCAGAAGGTTGTTCATTAATTATTTTTGACACCCAGGCTCAGCCACGCTTGCCCACCTCTACACAGCTTGAGATTCTAAACTGCCAACTATTCAGGAAAGGGGTTTAGATCCATATGGAAGCTGACTGAAAATCCAGTTTTCTCCAAGGATAAGATTTGGCTGACTAGATTTGCTGTGCCTTTCAAAAAATTATTTTATTCTTTTACGTCCAGATTTAGTTGAGACCCTGGAATTCTGATTGTATCTGAAGTGCATGCAACTGGCATTCATTTCCAGCTACTGGGTCAAACACCACCACTGCCTGCTACCTTTCCTTCTATGAGAACAGAAGTGAATACATTCAGATGAAATGAAATGTTTTTACGGGCCTGGGAGAAGGAAACCAACTTTTATTGAATACCTACCATGAACTAAACCCTGTGCTAAACTCTGCATATTTGCAAAGTAAAATGATACTTTAGTTTCTGAGCCCTCTGGGAAGGGAAATTTTTCAAGACAAGGTCGGCTCTGCTTAAAAATTCCAAATCAAGCCTGGGAAGTTGAGTTGCACTACAACCCAGCTGAACAGAACTTCTATATTATCTTCTTGATTAAAAGAGGCCAACATCATCCAACAAGCTCTGTGGGCAGCCCAGCTCAGTGTCTTCCCTCTGGGCCTTTCTGTTTCCTCCCTCCTAGTGAATTTCATGAAGCTTCTTCTCCAATTCCTCTACTGATCCAGACTGGAAAGATAGTATATGTTGTCTTGTTGACAGATTACAGTTCCATGTATGTGTGTGGGGGGAAGGGCGTCAACTTAATTCCATTTTTTTAACTGCTTTTATCCATAATTGTGGAATAAAAGCTTTGCCCTCATTTTAAATTCTCGACCCTAAAGGCACCTAGATCAGAAAGTTTGACCAGTAAGTTCTATAAAACTTCCTAGGTACAGAAAACTCCTATGTAATATAAGGTGTTTCAGAGCACATAAAAGAATAGAAAACTCCTCAATTTATTTTACTTGCCTAGCAAAACCCTTATAACAAAACCAGACAAGAATAACCAAAAAGGAAGATTGTAAACCACTTTACTTATGACTACAAACGTTCTAAATAAAATGTTATCAAATCAAATTCAGCAGCAAGCTAAAATAATGTTGCAACCAAATGCATCCCCCAGAATACAGGAATGATTCAGAATTAGGAAATCTAGTAATATAATTTAAATGTAAATTTACACATGAGAATTACGTAATATTTCTTCTCTTTGGAGCAGAAGACAAGAGTAACAGAAAGTTCATTGCCCAGCTGGGAAACTTGAGAAGGGAAGGACAGGATGAAGAAGCCAAGTTGCTGATTTCATTTTTCACCCATGTTGGCAATATTTTAAAAAATCGATACTATCCAACGTCGTCAAGGGTGTGGGAAATGGGTACCTTCGTACTCTAATGAGGAGGGCACATTGGTACAGGCTTCACAAAGGGCAATTTAGCAGCTATCTATCAAAGTGTAAAATATATGTACCCTATTGACCCAGAAATTCAACTGGAGAATCTATCCTAAAAATATATTTGCATATGTGTATAAAGATTCCCCATTTCTGTATTGGGGAAAACTAGAAGAAAACGAAATGTCCAGCAATAAAGAAACTAGGATATAAATATTGATGCATTCATAACATGGAATACTCTACAGACACTAAAAAGAAAGAAGTGGATTTATATGAATTGGCAATGGGACATCTGAGACATTTCATTAAGTGATTCAGAAGTTGCAGAGCGGTAAGTATAAATAATGGTCCCAATTCACTAAATAAAACCTCTCCTTGAGAGTGTGTATACACAGACACACACACCCACGTTAGACTTTACTCATGATGACCTCTGGATACTGCAGTGGGATTCATTGAGAGTGTAGGGTATAAATGGGAACTTTCACATTTTACATCTGTATTGATTGAATTGTATTGCCAAAAGTATGTATTACCACTGCAATGTCAAATAAAACAATACAAATGAGTGCAATACGAATTTCAGGTCAGAGGGAAGGAACTGTTTTTGGAAGTTTTGCCCCTTCGTCTCCACCTCCCCCTAGACAGGCTAACAGAAAGGGGTGTCAGAAACACGTGCTTCAGTGTCACTTGGGGAAGGAGACTCTGCCTTCAGGAAAACCAACCAGAGTCAAAATGTCACAATTAAACCCCTTCTGTTTTCTATAGACAATAATAAATAGTTTAGCTCCTTCTCAGATACCCCAGTAGAAAAAGTGAGTGCGTAGGGAAAGCCCTCTGTTTGAGAAAGAGCACGGAACAGGAGGTTCCCAGAGACCTAATCTTGCCAGAGCCTTGGAGGCCTCCTCCAGAGATGTAGGCTTCCCTCCACCACCTCAGCCCACTGGAAAACGGGCCCTCGACACGAACTGAGTGGCCTTTCCTGAGTCCTTGGCTGCCAAGTTCAGGTGTGTCCTTGAGTGTACCTCGTGACCTTAGCCAATAGATCCAAAGCCAGAAAAAACCATGTGAGTGCCCCAGGGAAACCAGTAATTTGTCACCCTTCAGAAATAACGTTCCTTAAATATTTGTTTGACATCCATATATTTAGAGTCTGAGTCCTGCGGGGGAAGGTGGAGGCGTCTGTGGACGGCTGGCAATAAGCAAGCTTTTCTCGTTCTTCTAGTAATTGCGCTCTGACTGCAAAGCTGCACGGGCCACTCAGCAAAACAGAAGCCCTTCAGTAGCTCAGATTTCTCTCCTTATACGACCATGAATTAACTTGCTTCTGAAGATTCTAACCCCGAATCTAAGTGGCTCATGATACAGTCCTTCCAACCGCACTGTGCTCTCCTTGAGTGAGCTCCGGCAAATACCGTTTTCTCCACCTTTGTCACCTGTTTCCCTGGTTCCATTAGTTTTCCATTGCTGCATAACAAATCACCACAAACTCTGAAGCTTAAAACAACACGCATTTACTAACTCATAGTTTCCTATAGGTTAGAAATCCAGGCACAGTAACCAGATGCTCTTCTTCGAGGCCTCTCCAGGCGGTAAGCCAGGTGTCAGGTGGCACTGGTGTCTCATCAGAGGCTGGACAGGGGAAGATCCCCCTCAAAGCCCCTCAGGTTGTTGGTAGAATTCATCTCATGGTTGTGGGCCTGAGGTCACTGATTTCCCGCTGGCTGTTGGCCGTGGTGTCTCTCGTGTCCTAGAGGCTGCTTGCAGTTCTTTGCCATGTGCCCCTCTCAGCCCTTCTCACAACGTGGCAGCTTACTTATTCAGAGACAGCAATGGAGGGTCGCTCTTGTGTATATGTGCACACACACACACACGCACACACACTGTAGCATGATGAAAGGTATGACATCTTCTCACTTTTACCATATTCTATTGGTTTAAGGCAAGTCACGGGTCCCATCCACACTCAAGGGGAGATGATTATAGACTTGAACATAAACCCTTCAGTAACTGGGCCACCCTAGGGTCTATCTGCCACAGTTGTGTGGTTTGGGTACCCCTTATAGATCAGTGTCCTAGGAACCAATTGATTGGTCTTCTGTTTAATCTAGCTCTGGAGGGGTAACAAAAGTCAGGACTAAATTATTCTCTCTCCCTAAATTCACAACTTCTTCTTTCATTCCTTAGAAGATTAATGTGTTCACTTAAAAACGAGAACGGATTTTCAAGTTTTACATAATTTAAGTGTTTTAGTAAAGACAAGTATTTGAGCATTCTTTCTTGACCTTTGCTTCTGAGCAATCGCTGTCAATATGAATCTAAAAGTCCACTCAGCTCTGCTTTTCCCAGTTTCCATTGAAGGGTGGAACTCATTCACCTCAATGCATCTGATACCATTGTAAATGAAATCTCTGGAAATGCAGCCATTAGGCCTCCACGTAACTTAAAATCACAGGCTGCAAAGTATCAGGCTTCAATTTAAAGAAATAATGGCTACAAAAAACAATCCTGATAGTGATCCCTAGAGAAATGAATGAGTGTGCACCCTTGATATTGGCACCTTCTCAAGAGAAGAATGTTTTTAAATGAGAAGGCAGGATGACTAATGTTTCCATGGTAAAAAGATCATTTCTTTTCATAGAAATAAAAAAGCCACTTGGCTCACACCAAAGATCAGGAGATTGAAATTGAAGAAAACAAAATGAATAAACATGGAAAGGATATCTGGTGTCAAAAAAGAATAAACCTGTTCCCCAAATCACAAATACCCTCAAATATAGAAACATGAGAACTTAAGGGACAAATCTTATTTACCCAAAGGAGATAAAGCCTCAGTAGGGGGAGCTAACAGGAGGCCCATTAACGTAGCATAGCAGAGACCTCATTGCTGTGCCATTTTTCACGTCTTTGGAGTGGTAGCCTAAAACAGGTGGTGGCATTGCTCCCTCCTCTCACTGCGGCATTGGCCTCCATCCCCACCCCTTGGATTCCAGGAGGGAGTGCCACGGTCAATAGCTCTGTTTGCCCACATCAGTCCACTCCCTAAGGTCACTCATGGCATTGACCTTGCCTTAACTGGCTGCCTGAAGCCCTTGCCTCTCCCAGTTCCAAAGAGATTTTTTTGGTAGTTCTGATGGAGACAATTCCACTCCACGTTTGTTGAACTATAGTCTGACTGGAATTTCTTGAAGGATTGGAGGAAGTACCAATTACGAAATTCCTCAAAGTGTCTGTACTGTTGTTGTGGAACTCTTTCCTGTTTTTCAACTTTTATATAGATTTTTCACTCCTTTATACTTTGGTTATTTCAGTGGGAAAATGAGAGGATAGGGAATTAAAGAATAGTTCAAATCACCATCCTGAAGTGGATGCTGCAGATTCTTTTCACATCGACACCCTATTTTTAACTGTTTATTCTCGAATGAGGAAAGGAAAGGTCTATCCTTGACAGCTATTTGCCCAGAAATCATGTAGAAGATACTTAGTGGGTGACTCCACGCTTCCCTGGCTACTGTGAGCATCCCAGATGCTGCAGTCTGAAGCGCGGGCGTGGGCCCTGGCTCAGGGAGGACTTTTGCCTCCAAGGAGCCTCGCTTCAGTGTGTGCTAAAGGGCAGCTTTCTATCCTGGAAAGCTGGCACGTCTGCTCACCCTCACCTCCATGCCAGGAGTGTGGTGTGGTCATGTTGAGTCTCCTTCCCAGGGCCGCTGCTGCCCAGTTGAGTATGTGTCCCGCCATGCTCGAGAGGCAAGGTGTCAGTTCCATCAGCTGGTGGCTCTCGAGGCACAGCACTTACAGTTCTATGCAATGATCCAAAAGACCCCCTACTCCTGTTCCCATATGTGCCAACCCACAAAGAGGGTCCTTCAGGTTGGTAAAGACATGATTCATACTGAAGAGAGAAGACTGTTAAACTTTTTCACAACAATATTGGTTTAAAAATTGAAAAATTGTTAGGAGAAGAAGAAAAAATAGAAACGTAATTATAGTGCATTACTTAAATGTACCAATCTCAGTTTATGGGAACAAGTAGGCAAAAATAAACAAAAAAAAAGAAGTAGGAAGAACTTAAACAATACAATTACTAAAGTAGAATAAATATACAGATAAAAACCTACATTTTTAAAACAGACAACATACATTCTATCATATCCAGGAGGTGCTTAAAGATTTTGTTTTGATCACAAAATATATTTTAATACATTTAAGAAGCAGAAATAATAGATATCGCATTATTTGAAAAAAGTAATAAATAGATGCTGTTAGTGAAAAAAAAATTGGACAAAAAATAACTCTGCAATCATTTGCAAATTGAAAAATTCTATTAAATAGGTATTACCATTTTTTTTCTGATTTCTGGGAACCCATCAGATGTAAGATGAACCACTTGTTTAATAGCATAGTTTTTAGGATTTTTAAGACAAGCTAGCTAACTGTGCTTATTCTCGCATTTTATGTAGATTCGGGTCAGAAATTGATGTTAAATACTTTTTTAAAGTTTACATAAAAACTGACATTCAATTTAAATTGTTGCCAAATACACATAACATAAAATTTACCATTTTAATTATTTTTAAGTGTAGAGTTGGTTGTGTTAAGTACATTTACATTGTTATGCAACCAGTCTCCAGAACCCTTTTTATTCTGCAAAACTGAAAGTCCATACCCATTAAACAATAACTCTCCATTCCCCCCAGTCCCCGGCAATCACCACTCTACTTTCTGTCTAAACAATAGCTCTAGGTACCTCGTATATGTGGAATCATACAATATTTGTCCTTTTTTGATTGGCTTATTTCACTTAGCATACTGTCCTCAAAGTTCATCCACGTGATGTTAAATACATTTTGAGAATGTCTTGCAATGGTTGTTTTTCTTATATTATCTATTATTATAAATTTATTAATATGTTTCCTAACAATCCAACTTCCATTTGTGGATTACTCTCTTCTTGGTCACCACGTTCTTTCAATACTTTCCTAAATTCAGTAAGGCTGTATGGAACACGTATGAACGTTATGAATTTGCTTAGCGATAGGTCTCATTTAGTGGTTATCTTTGGAAGGCAGTTCTGCTCACCTCTATGTCACCAGCCTTTTGGTTGTTGTCTTTGTTAGGTATTGGTGTCAAAGTTTGGTTTGCTTCATAACTGGGCAGATGTCCATAGTTTTTAATATCCTGGAACAGGTAATTCATTTTGTATAATCTCTTCCTAAGACGTGTGTTACCCTTTTCCTGATTTATTTCTAATTTTGTCTCTATTAATTCCTTTATTGTCTTTCCTCATGACTGTTTTATTATTCTTTTGTTTTTCTAGAGTTTATTTTCCTTGCGTTGTGATAGACAATGAAAGCATTTCAGGTTACTTTTTTTTTTTCTGATTATAGATTCAGTACTCTTCCATAGATTTTCATATGGACTGCTCTCATTTTCATAATTGTTTATTAACGTATATTGGATTTCCCCCTTAACTTATCATAACTCCTTGATCTTAAAAGGGCCATTTTCTCATAGTTTAACATTTTCAAAATTGGTTTGTGACTTAAATAAAAAAGACCCAGAGCAAATCTGAAGCAATAAGTTAACATCTGTTCAATCTAACTGGTGGATGCATAGGTTCTGTTAAATAATTCTTTGTGTGTGTTTATATATTCAGAATGTCTTATAATTAAAATAATTTAAGTACATGCTTAAAAAAATAGGCTAAAGTGAGGTATGGAAGAAAGTAGAGAAGGAAGAAAAAAACCCATCTGCTCCAATCTATTCTTTTCACTGATGATGAAACTGAGGTCATTTAGAGGAAATTATTGGTCACAGAGCTTGAGCATTTTCAGCGAGTAACTCTAGGGACAAGCTGTCTGTGGAGCACATCCTCTGAAATGAATGGACACAGAGAGAAGAAAGAGGGTAGGATCTGGGGCTGAGACGAGCCACCAGGTCCAGTGCTCTTCACAGAAGAATAAACACCCCCAGTGTGTTCTTCAAATTGGTACAAAAATCTAAAAATAGCTCCTTAGCAGCCTTCCCATGGTGTCTAGAATACCCACCATTATTCATTTCTTTGTACTAAAACATTGCAAAATTCTAGGGGACTAATCTCCTGGGAAAGTTAACATCTTAACCTGGTATCACTTTTAAAACCTTGGCCTCAGTTTATTCACTGGATATGATTGCCGGTCATCTTTCAGGATCCTGATGAGATAGGACACAGAAAGGTTAACTTTTGAGGGAGTAATAATGGATAGGAAAAGTCCACTGCACGTGAGGCCACACACGCACAAGGTCTGCTCACAGGACTGACTGCCACGTGGGAGGGAAAGACGAGCAGGCCATTCACGCCAGGAATTAGCCATGTCACATGGTTCCCGAGTCTGGGACCAGGCCAGGGTTGAGGGCACACCCCCTCCATGGTCAGATTTCACTGTACACAGTGCATGTGACCAGTCTTGATATGTCTCTAGGCCGTTGTTCCTTTCTCCAAATCTGTACAAAACCCCTGCTGGACAAATGACATTTGTTGACTTTTAAAATATCAGAGCTGGAAGAAGCATTTACAAAGTAAATCTGTCATGAACTGCCTCACTGAAATGATATCTAAATGGCTTTGCTAATTTAATTTCTGCAAATTAATGACAGAGAGACTATAAAATAGTAAACAGTTTTTACTTAAAATTATAATTGTTTTAACTTGCTAAAGTCTTGATTTAATTTTATTGCTTCTTTTGCAACAGTAGAAATGAAAAATAAACATGATCAGAGATGTATATTTCCAAAATGTCAAAATATTAAAATGATGAGTCAATGAAAACTTTATAAAAAGTAGTCTAATGCAGCTGGCATTTTGTTCTGGGTGTTTAGCAGCAGAATTCTTTTATTCAGATGAAGTCTTTTAGGCAAGCTGGTATGTAAAACAGTAAAGGACAGAGCTTCACTAGTTAGAGGTGGAGTTGGGGACCCAGAGGCAGCTCATCTGGGCCCTGTATCAGTCAGCTTTTGCTGCAGTAGTGCTGTATAACAAGCAACCCCACAGTCTTTGTGTTTTACAACCACAAATATCTATTTCTTGCTCACAGGTCTGCGGGATGGCTCTCAGGGCTCTGTTCCAAGTTGAAGGATAGGTTTAGATTTTTTCTCAACGTATGTTCTCATTGCAGGACCAGACTGAAGGAGCACTTCTTACCTAGAACTTGATGTGCTCATGGCAGAGAGCAGGTGCAAGAGGTTAAAGTGGAAATGTGAGATATTTCTTAGAGTCTCTGCTCAGACTGGCACACTGTCACTTCATCACAAATTCCACTGGATAAAGCAAATCATATGGCCATCCCCAACATCAGTGGAGTGAGGAAGTAAACTCCTCCTATGGAAAGAGGGGTAGAGCATTTGCTGAGCTAAAATATTATCTACCTTCTATGGTCTGAATGTTGGTGTCTCCCTAAAATTCATATGCTAGAACCCAACTCCCAACGTGATGGTATTTGGAGGTGGGGCTTTAGGAGGTGATTAGATCATGAGGGTGGAGCCCTCATGAATGGGATTAGTGCCCTTATAAAAGAGGCTCCAAAGAGCTCCCTTGCCCCTTCTGCCATGTAAGGACACAGCTAAAGTCTATAACCCTCAAGAGGGCCCTCACCCAAGCATGCTGGCACCCTGATCTCAGGTTTGCAGCCTCCAGAAATGTAAGAAATCAATTTCTGTTGTTTATTAGCTACCCAATTTGTGGTATTTTGTTATAGCAGCAAAAACAGACTAAGACATCACCATTGACTTCTTTCCCTCTTCCCCACCTGCGGGCCTTCAATCATCCTCATAGGACCCTAAGATACTACAAAGTAGAGTTTGAAAATCAATGCTCAAACCCAACTCTCTTCTTTCACAGACAGGGAGATGAGGTCAGGGACTGTTCAGGCAGAGCGGCAGCACCACAGTCGGTCGTATCTAGAACCAGAACACAGTTTTGCTAACTCGTTATCAATCCACCAGAAGATAGTTCCTCTCCCCTAAATGACAATACTCCAAACTGATTAAATATGTCTTTTACATATTTAAAATTTTGAGACTTTAGGCAAAACTTATAACCACAGAGAATGCAGTGAGACTACTAATTAACTTGTACCTGGAGGAGATTGAGCCCACTAATTCATATCCTCTGATGTCATCAATGTCAAAAGCATCTTGGCACAGGTTTGCTGCCAACCCCAATCACTGGACTTGGTCTAAGGCCCCTGAGGATGGAAGACGGGATAAAATTCGGAGGAAACAGAGGGTTTTGTTGTACTTGTCACTGATTTTTGTTTTGTGTTTTCAAATTTGTTTGTTTGTTTGAATCTAGGACATTTTCCTGATCAACATGAAGAGCCCATCATGTAGCCGCCCTACAAAAACTACATGTAATTCCCAACAAACTCAAGAAGAGCCATAGACAAATACAGTGGAAGGACACAACAGCCAGTTTTGTGTTTTTAAAGATTGCCAAAAAGATGTTTTTCCTTATGCAGTTAGAAAACACTTCCAGAAGATTCCCAAACTTTTCTTTCTACTACTGAAGGTCTTCACACCAGCCTGCGGATTTTAGAGCAATGGGCTTTCTTAAATCCATAGCCCTTTCTTTTAGAAATGGGAGTACTAAAAGATCAGTATTCCTTATAAATTGGCAAAAGACTTAAGCAAGGCTTTCGCCCCTTCCCTGTTAAACAGCAGAGAGCAGCAGTCCCAGACTTGCTTAATTCTTAAGAAATGAGCTTCTGTGTTGGATGGAGAACTTCAGCTGCTGACGACTGATTGTTCTTTAGTGCTTGGGGCCACAGCTGCTGACGACTGATTGTTCTTTAGTGCTTGGGGCCCACGGCCCATCTGAGGATGCTGACACTGGTGCATTCTTCCTTCTCTAGAGGTAGATGGCACCGCCGTCGCCCTCCTGACCTGATGGTCCTGTGGTTGAAGATCTTGCAAGGAGTGAAGAGAGAAGCCTTTGCCAGAGTGGAAGTGTGTATCTCCCTCCGAGAAACTAGAGGGAAGGGAGGGTAGGGAAAAGAGCTGATAGCAAAGGCAGGCCCAGAACCAGCGACTCTCCTGCTGTCTGAAGTCTTCATCCCATCTTCCCAGAATGCGAGATGAACAGGGAAAGAACTTCAACTTCTAGAACGGTGGCCCAACATTCTTCTGAGAAGCTTTCACTGCCATTAAACC
The DNA here is from genome assembly GCF_057802395.1 of Ceratotherium simum simum. NCBI lineage: Eukaryota > Metazoa > Chordata > Mammalia > Perissodactyla > Rhinocerotidae > Ceratotherium > Ceratotherium simum. The sequence goes on along the minus strand of NC_141902.1, from coordinate 96,497,445 downwards.
AACGCTGACCCACAAGCAATCCAGTTTATGACCTAGCTGAATCTCTGTTCATGAAAAAACAAATCTTAATGATCTGCATCAAGACAACCAAGGAGAACGTTCTAATGCCTGCGTGTTCGTGAACCTTTTACATCCCTTAAATTTCGTGTGCCCAAGAACTGGACTAAACATAAATTATTGAGTGAAACATCAGCTTTGTTTCAGAATTAACTTGGGAACCCCATTTCATCTCTGTGGCTCTTCCAATGGAAAGTTTAATAATTATAATCCAATGTTCCCTTTGAGATCAGACTGTAGTATTGTAGATCTAAAAGTTGATGTAAGAATAGCATAGACTTAGTTTAATGGATAATTGAAATCAAAGACAAAAGAAGTTTTTCTTAGGGTAGGCAGAATTCTGATATGACCCCCAAGATTTCTGCCCCCTGGTGTACGTGCACTGTTTAAGACTCTTCTCTCGAGTGTGGGTGGAACTGTGAATATGATCGATTTCATTTTTGTATTAGGTTATTTAGGAGTTTTTCAGATATCATTAAGATCCCTAGTCAGTTGACTTTAAGTTAATCAAAAGGGAGATTATCCTTGGTGGGCCTGACCTAATCAGGTGAGTCCTTAAAAGAAATGGGAGATTCAAAGCAAGAGAGATTCTCAGACTGGCCTTGAAGAAGTACACTACCATGTTGTAGATAGGGCCACACAGCAGAGAACAGCAGGCTTTCTCAAGGAGCTGAGGGCCTCAGTTCTATAACCACAAGGAAATGAATTTTGCCAACAACCTGAATGAGCCTGGAAGATGAGACTGCAGCCCTGGCCAAGATCTGTGGAGACCCTGAGCAGTGGACCCAGCTAACCCACGACATACTCCTGACCCACAGGCTGTGCAATAATAAATTTGTATTGTTTTCAGCATCCAAGTTTATATTAATTTGTTACTGTGTAGAAAACTAACACACTTAGATGAAACATTGACCCCTGCCAAGGCTGGACCTAGAAAAATCTCTTTATTCACAGTTTAGTTTCCTTCTGGCTATTGCTATGCTGAAAGACCCCAGCTACACTCCAAGAGCACAAGCCAAAATCGGAACTCCCAGGGGAGCTCAGAACCCTTGAGAAGGAGTCCACCAAGCAGAGTCACTACACTCAGCTGAGACGCCCCCAGCCAGACCCAAGAGGGGTTTATAGCTTTATGCTCCTAAGTGCAGGGCAGAAACCACAAGCTGACAGCCCCCGGGGCCCCACACATCCTGCAGGGTGGTTTGCTTAGTGCTTAAGAAAACCTGGAATTTACTACCAATATGTAAAAATTCAAAAGATTTTACAGAGAAACTAGAATATCTGGCTTTTCTTGAGTATTTCGAAGATATGACAGCATTGGGCCCATGGGGGCTGAGCAGCAGTGCCCTTTTCCAATGGGGCAGCCAGGGCAGTCCCCACGGCTCCAAACTGTCCTGCGCCTGGGCCGTTGCACTCAGTAGCTGTAAACCCCACGTCTCGGAAGATGGCTGGTTGGCACCGTGGGGACCATGTCCCTGCAGGGAACGGTTGGCAGCCCAACATGGAGAATGAAGTGAGGGTCTCCGGTACGTGGGCAGGGTCGTCGGCCTCTCTTCCGGCCACGCTGTGGTGTCCTGGCCCCAGCCCCGTCCTGCTCTGGCAGGGGGCACAGCAGAGGAAAAGGAGCAGAAGAGGGGGCGTCGGCGTTTCAGAGCAGGTTATTAAGGCGCAGAAAAATGAGCGGCTGCAGCCGAGCCTGGCTGGGGGCTGAACAAAGAACAAACTGCTGCTGACTCCCGCCCGGGCTCGAGGCTTGCCAGTCGCCGGGGATGAAGAGGGCAGGCTGCGCCCCCCACATCTGCTCCCTTCATTTCCAGCCGGGCAGCTCTCAGCAGCGGCGCCCGGAGCTGCGCGCCAGGCGGAAACCCCGAGGTCCCTGCGAGCCGCCGAGCAGAGCGCGGAGGCAGAGCGGAGAGACAGGCTTCTCCGGTGGGGGCACGCGGCATCCTCCGCACCAGGCGGGGGACAGGCTGCTTTTCCCCGCCGAGCATTCCCGAGCCGGGCAGCCTCTCCGCATCCTGCTCCGCACGGCCGGGAGGAGCTCCTGGGAGCCGGGCTGACCGGCATCCAGGGTGCATTGATAAACAGGCAACCTTTGTTCTTGGCTCACTTGTGCTCACATGCTCCAAATGGCCTTTTCTCGGTCCTCACTGCCCGCGTCAGCGCGGGGAAAGAGGTGGGCATCCGTCCAGCCCCCGGGCGCCGCGGGGTGGAGGCGGAGGCGGCCCCAGAGGCTCCGGCTGGTGCAGGCAGCAGAAACCATCCCGCTCGGCTTCCCGGGAGGGTCAGGTAAGTAAGGAGGAGACGCAGGCCTGGATGCCGCATCGCCTGCTGTCCCGGGAGCCCTTCCCCAAAGCTCACAGCGGCTGGAGAGAGAAGGCCAGCCGGCCCCAGCTCCTAACCCAATCTGGGTCTGCTCACTCCGTCAGCAGCAAATATGTCCTCTATGTTTCACCACGTCATTAGAAGCAATTGATGTTTGGGGGCAGATTAAAAGGGTGTAAGTGGGGGAGAAGTGCCTCCTTGCTAGGCAAAGATGCCCATCCCTGCTCTGAGGAAACAGCCCCCCCAGTGCTACTCATGCAATTAGAGTTAACGATGGCCTTCTGTTCTTACCCTATGGCCTCGCCCTCAGGCGTGTCTGAGAGGCCCCAGTTTGGGTTTATACCCAGGGCAGCTTCATCCTGTAGGCATTTTGGCCCAGAGCCCAGGCCCTCATCTGAAGGGGTGCCCCCAGCTCTGATGTGAACCATCTCTGACTCTGCAGGTCACTTCTCAGAACCTAGCCTCCCCCAGATCGCCAATACAGGCCATACTTTTGGTCTTCTGTCACAGTCTCAGTCACATTCAACAGCCAGCAGTCTCCTAGGTCTTATTAATGTGGGAGGGCACAGAACCAAGCCATTGTCCTAAACCGAAGTAAGTGCCAGAATGGACAGTCCGGCCTGGACATCAGCAAGGAAGAAAGCCTTCCTTTGGGTAAGAAAATGCATATGAAAGCAACGTTTAAACTGTAAAGCGCAATACAAATTCCAAACATAGTAATTAGTAGTATTACTTCTTCAGTGCTGGAACCAAAAATGTAAATTATGCATTCTCCGGCTACTTTGGAGCTTACAGTCATATGTACTTTGCACTCATTTGCATCAGGCTTTTACTGTCTTATTTATGCTTGAGATCAGCTCATTAGAAGACAGTGACATTTGTCTTAGAGTGGCAGAGGGGGCACCAGACACGAGAGAGCAGCTTGCACAGTTTTGCTGCTCGCCTCTGGACATCCAGGAGCAGTATGAGGCTTCTGGTGCCTCCCAGGGGCCAACCTATTTCCTGGACAGCCTTGGACAGGCTCACCCCCTGTGCTGGGAGAGAGGTCCTCTCCTGGGCTTTTTCACTGGCAAGTTCTCTGATTCCCATTCAGAAGCTTTGCCTTTTCAATGTGCACAGCAGCAAAGAGTAATTGACAGAGAAGCACCTTAAATGTGCTCCTCCCTGGCTCAGGGGACTGCAGATGCCGCCACCAGGCCACCTGTCATCCCCATACCTCCTCAGGTGACTGATTTCCTTTCCTAGGTGCCAGTGTGACATAAATCCCTCCACACTATTTCTCTTTTCTGATCCGAGACTCCCTTTGTGATGGCTGAATGGACAGACACAGCTCACATGAACCAGTGGTTGAGAGCTTTACACTTCAGGGGAAAGAAATTCTTTGACAAAACTGCTTTTCTGAAGCTCTCCGAATAGGAGAGTCCAACTTGGAATGGCGGGTCAGGACGTGTGTACAAAGCTCGACAGAGAAGCTGACATTCATTTCTTAAAAATTATCCCCTTTCTCCTGTTTCCTCCTTTAAAATGAAAAGTACTGCCAGAAAAATTTCTTCTCTCGGGGACATACAAAATATCTCTTCACTGAGGCCCACTTCACTCTTGATTCACTCAGCAAACACCTTGATTGATTTCCTTGATTAGGGGTAAGAACTCACTGTGAGTGAGGTACTGCTTTCGTATGCCAGTACAATTGGAAAGCACCATCCAGGGACTGGGTGATCAGCAGGGGAATGAACTGTGGCCGATGCTCAAGTCCACAAGACCTGTGTGACTTGTGATTTGGCACCTCAAATAGTCACATGGTTTGGAATGATTGTTTTTTTCAGTGTTGAACAATAAGATGATTATTTCATGTTATTAAAAGTCAGTTTCAAGTGCTTTTTTTTTTTTTTTAAATAAACAGAGAACCTGGGAAGGAATACAAATTCCTTCCTGGAAAACCTGTATCCCTTCCTGCCCTCCCTCCACCCCTGATAAATAACATGAGCATGCAGCGATTTGCCAACAGCAGCCCAGGCAGGAGGCACAACATCTGATACCGAGACGCTGGAGAGACAGTGGAAAGCAAGTTGGCTGCCTGCCAGCCCTCAGACTCCAGATTTTTGCTGACAAGGCTGTCAATAAATGGGCGGATAGCATCAGCTCTGCTGGCAAAAGAGTTCAGTTAATCCAACACGGGACATTATCTCAAATTCATAGGGCACTGGGCCGAGCCCTTTGTTGGGCCATTAAAATCATTCCTTGATGGAGAAGGGAGAGCGGGACTAGGAAATCAGGAGGCACTGGCTTCATTTAATGAGATTAACTGAGCCTCCCGCAACTGGCAGCCCGAGTAAGATTAGCCCTGTGACCACGGAAGAGATGGGGGAGGGAGGGGCATCTCATTCACACATCGCATTTTATGCCATTTAAACACAAGATCCAATCCTCAGTAGCAGAGCATGACCCTGCAAGGAGAACTTGACCTGAAATAAACACTCACGAGAAAGGATCTGCATATCCCCTTTGCAAGCATATGCCTTTGCTCCCAAGAGCTGTCTGCAAGTAGGTGAGATCAATGCAATGAAAAGCCAATCTGGGCTCCATGTCCTATCAAGCCCAGAAATGGTACCAGGAACCCTCAGAGACGTTCTCTGGCAGTGACTTGGGGACAACACCCTCTCCAGTAGGAGAGGACCATTAAAACCATTTAGAATAGACTCTCGCAGCCGTTGCAACGTAATCTAAAGAGCAGCAGGCTGTGATGGATCTGCAGTGACACCTGAAGCAGGTCATTCAAACAATTTGTTTCCCATCTGTAAGTTGGGAATGGTAACAAAACGCTCAGCTGTTGGAAGTAATAAATGAGATAATGCCACACATCTGCAGAGCATTTTAGAGTGACGAAGTGCTTATGCATGTTTTAAGACAGCAGTCCTCAGTGGGGATGACTGTGCCCTCCAGATGACATCTGGCGATGTCTGGAGACACTGCTGGCATCTAGCGGGCAGAGACCAGGGGTGCTGTGAACATCCCACAAGACAGGCCCCAATAACAAAGACTTATTCAGCCCGAAATGTTAACAGTGCCCAGGTTGAGGAACCCTGCATTAGGATGATGTGAGTGAAAGTCCTTCCTATACCTTGAAAATGGGAAAAAAGAAACAGTGGCTAGCAGGGTGTGGAGAGAGAAACCCCGATATTTGTTCTTAGTGTCTCCAATCGACTTACTTTCAGTGTCACTGTTCCAAATGTTATTTGCTATTTTTAACGCTTCACTAAATGGCCAGTTTCCAGCTATTCTTGTAAATCAGGTTTGAATAACGAAATATCGCATCTCTAAAAGGTTTTTTAGTTTAGTTTCTCATTGTCAGCTGAGAATATACATCTGCCCAATAACAAGGCCTATAAACAGTGTTATAGAAGCAAGCTTTAAAATTGGCAATTGGAGGGGCCGGCCCCGTGGCCCAGCGGTTGAGCTCACGTGCTCCACTTTGGTGGCCTGGGTTCATGGATTTGGTTCCCAGGTGCAGACCTACACCACTCATCGGCCATGCTGTGGTGGCGATCCATATACAAAATAGAGGAAGATTGTCACAGATGTTAGCTCAGGGCTAATCTTCCTCTGCAAAAATAATAAATAAAATAAAATAAAATAAAATAAAATAAAATAAGCAATTGGAATCTGAGATGTAAACAGGATTTGGGGGGTTAAAAGGAAATTAAAGTGATTTCAGAGTTTATGGGGTTGGTGGTTTGGGATGTAGCTATAGATGTGGTGTCTTTGCCGCTTCCCCTCTTGAGTTTAAATTGCTTTGGACAAACAGGAAAGGAAGGATCACCCACCCCCAGTTTTAAAGGTGCAGCTACCACGTTTTAGGCATCAGTCAGGTGACCCTCTGGCCTGCCTGTCTCTCCGTCAGTGAGACAGGCTGGATTGTGTCCCCCCAAATTCACATCTTGAAGTCCTAGTCTCTGAATGTGACCTTATTTGGGAATAGGGTTATTATTAGGGAATTAGGCAATTCGTTAAGATGAGGTCATACTGGAGTAGTTTGTGTCCAAATCCAAGATGACTGGTGTCCTTAATAAAAAGGGGAAATTTAGACACACACAGAGATCAGAGTGATGCATGTACTAGCTAAAGAATGCCAAAGATGGCCAGCAAAATGCCAGAAGCTGGGAAAGAGACATGGAACAGATTCTTTCGCACAGCCCTCGGAAAGAACCAACCCTGCCGACACCTGGAAGGCTTCTAGCTTTCAGAACTATGAGACAATAAATTTCTGTTAAAGCCACCCAATTTGTGATGCTTTGTTATAGCAGCCCTAACAAACTAACACAGTTGGGTAGATTGGGATTGAGGTAATGGCAAGGGAGACGATCGTTCTTACTAGAATCATCCTCCACCCCTCCTGGCCCCACCCAGTTGATCCTAAAGAGTATGTACCTATCTGTTCCACTTGGGCAGCTGAAGCCTCCACTGCCCCAACAGGTAAAAGGAAAGAAGCTAGGCAGCACATCAAAATTTCTCATTTTGCTATGCCCCGGGCAAGGTTTCCAAGAATATCTGCTACAAAACCAAGTGGCAAACTCCTTCGTAAAAATATCACGACATAGTTGGGGGTTGGGGTTTGGCTGCTTACCTTGGTTCCTTCTACTCCATATCTTGGGAGCCTGGGGTTTCTATACGCCTCACAGGTAGGGGTGTTTACCTTTGTGCCCACCCCTGGCTGCACACTAGCTGCATCTGGGAACTTAAAAAAACCACACACGCACACCAGTGTCTGGGGCCCCAACCCAGAATCTCTGGTCAGGAGTGCTCAAGCATTGTGTACAGGTGATCCTAACACACAGCCAGAGTGGAGACCACTGGACCGGAAGGAAGGGCAGGGCGGACTTCAAGGAGACACCTGCTAGACAGGGATGAGGACCAATCACGTGATTCCTGCAGGACTTTGTAGCCATGCATGGAGTAGGCAATGAGGAGACCCTGAAGGATTTTAAGTCAGCGAGGACTGCAGTCAGATTTCCATTTTAGAAAATTATTTTAGCAGTGATAAGGAGGAAGTTTTGGAAAGAGAAGGTAAGGAAGGCATGAAGATCAGTCAGAGACTATTGCAGTGGTCCAGGTGAGCGGTGGCTGGGATCTTAAGGGAAGCAGTGGAAATGAGTTGTTATCAGTGTGGATTTAAAGGATATGTAAGTGATAGCATTGACAGGACTTTTGACAAATTAGATCTGAGCATTGAGAAGGAGGGAGGAGTCAAAAGTGAAGCCCAGTGTTTCTTGCCTGAGAACTGGGTGTATGGTGCTGACATGAATGGAATAGGGAGCCCAGAAGGAGCCCCATGTGAGTACTGTGCCAGACATGCTGGGACTGAGGGGTCCAGGAGGAGGCTGGAACTATTCCGGTCTGGAGCTTGGACGGGCACGGTAGGGTGAGTTGTACTTTTGGAAGTTGTCACTGTTTCTTGAGAATGGATTGAGAAAGAAAAGGCCATGGACAAAACCCTGGGGACCACCAAGATTTAAAGAGAATGACAGTAAGAGGAGGCTAACAGGAGGAAAGGATGTCACACAGGTGACAAGAGAAGAGACAATTTCAAGAAAGAGGGGAGGGTTAACAGTGTCAAAGGCAGCAGAGAACTTAAGTAAGGTAAGTGTGGGAAGAGGCCAGCGGATTTGGAAATTTAGCAAAAGAGTTTCAGTGGATCAGTGGGGAGGAGAAGCCAGGAAAGGAAGGACTGAGGAGCAGCTGGGAGGTGGGGAAGTGCAGATGGGGAAGAACTATTGTTGTAGTTATAACATACCTAATACCTGCATAAAGGGTTCTTTTAAATTGGAGTAACATACACATAAAATTCACCATTTTAACCATCTTAAAGTATACAAATCAGTGGTATTTAGTACATTCACAATGCACGTACTACAACGTACACTGCCATCACCACTAGTTCCAGAACTAAAATAAACTTCCCAACAAACTTGCAGCCCCCAAAATAAACTTCAGATCCATTAAGCAGTTGCTCCCAATCCACCCCCCCGCCCCTGGCCCCTGGCTACACTAATCTGCTTTCTGTTTCTGTGGCTTTGCCTGTTTTTAACATTTCATATCAGTGGACTCATACAATATATGGCCTTTGGTGCCTGACTTCTTTTCCTTAGCATAAGAGCTTCTCGTGTTTTCAATGTTCATCCATGTTGTAACATGGATCCATGCTTCATTCCTTTTTTATGGATGATTAAATTTCCATTTTATGGAAATAATGCATTTTGTTTATGCATTCATAAATTTGTGGGTATTTGGATTGTTTTGCATAAAGTTTTAGGGTTTACAAATCATTATCTCAACCTGGGTTAGTCCAGGTCCTCTGAGAGGCAGACGCCAAAACAGGATTAAATGCACAAGGGTTTTATTAGTTAAACCACCTATAAGAGAAAATGAAGAAGGAACAGGGTAAGGTTGGGAAACCATGATGCAATTCTGACCCAAGTGAAAGAGAGAGGGAGAGAAGGTTGGGTGGAGGTGTCCTAGGCACCAGGCAGTCTAAGGGAGACTTGGCAAGGTCATTAGAGAATCTGCAAGCCAAAGTCAGAAGTTAAAGGAACCCTGAGTCTCCTATGAAGGAGACTCCTATGGCCTGCCTGCAGAGCTCACTCACCAGCTGAGAGCAACCTGTAGGAAGTGAGGCCTGGGCGCAGACACAGCAATGGACTTCCGAGCCCAGCAGGTGAGGCCCTGGGCTGTTCAATTCCCTGTAGTTGATATGCAGTACATTCTATGTCTATGCAGGACATTCTCACAGCTACCACATAATCCTCAGACTATGAAATGAGTGTTATTATTATTACTATCCATAATTTAGAGCTCAAGAAAATTGAATCATAGAGAGTGTCTAGCCCAATAGCAATCAGCCAGTAAGTGGTAGAGCTAGTTATTAAACTTAGATTTTCTAACAAATCTCTGTTTTTCCCAAAACATCTTCAAAACATTTCTAGAATCTGATCCTTCATCTCTATTCTCAATTCAGTTGCCATTTTGAAGTCCTCTTAACTTATCTTCTGGACCATAGCCTCTGAATAATCTCCTACCCTCACTGCTTTCCAAGCTAATCTCTACACTAATACCATCGCTGTTTTTTGAAACTCACAAGTGATCATGCACTTCCCTGCTTAGAACCCTTTGATGGGTCTCTTCTCTTATAAAATAAAACCTAACTCCCTGACAGGACTTGCAAGACTGTCAGGACTCATCCCCTCCTCCCTGTTCTAACACTGTAAACTCATCAGCTGCCTCTCCGTATGCTCCACCATGCTCCTTACCCCTGGCTGCGTGAAACCGCTCTCTGTCCCTTAGATGTCCCTCACTCTCTCAGACCTCTTGCCTTATGCTCTCTCTGCTGCTCATAAGTCCCTTCTCCATCTCTTCCATCTTAGAATTTCTACTCATCCTTCAAGACACAGCTTCTCTGATCTTCAAGTCAGAATTGATACTCCTCTAGAACTTTCCACAAATGTGATGAAGCACCTGTAAAGCTGCGTTGTAATTAATTGGCTAGCTTTTTGTCCCCAAGACTGTGGATTCCTTGAGGGCTGAGACTGAGTCTGATTCACCTTCACTTTCCCTGTGCCAAACACAGCTCCTGGCACACAGTAGCTGCTAAATCAATGTTTATAGTCCACACAATTAAATCAATGAAAACCTTTCACTAATCAAAGCTTTTCAGTGGGGAGAACCGCACTATTTCTTACCTGAACTTGGTGGTGAAAGCCAGTGTACTTAAGCCTGTAATGGGAGAAGGGCGGTGGAGCGCCATGTCATCAAGGGCTAGGCATCTACCAACAGCTTCCCACTTTCCTCTCCAGGAATCATAAGTCTTTACTTGGCTGTTTGGAGTATACGAACAAAGGAAGTATTTTTCTTCAATCACTCATGACACATTTAAAAATGAAAAAGAGCAAGTCCCCCTAATATCTCTTTAATTCCTACTGTAGTAGCCCGAGGGAATGGATGCCTGATTCTGAGTCTTCTTGTACGAAAAGAACAATGCTTAAAACATGCAAATGTCAGAAGAGGACAAGGCTTGTGGCGCTGTTTGATCTCTGGAAAGGAACTATTAACAGGAACAAGTTCTATTAACTTCACATCAAAGTAGACTGCAGTCCTCCTTTTCAACAGCAATTAAAATGGTCATTTCATGGTTTGTTTAGGTGGATAGAGCCCAACTCTATTTTTTAAAAAAAGAAATTTGATCTTACAGAGAATTCTGGCAGGAATATTAAACTCCTCTCCCCACTTCCTTTCCACACTAGAGTAGAAAATACCTTTCATCCCTCTGGTGTGCAGTCTCGAGTCTCCTGTGTGGGTGAAGCCTGCGCAGGTATGCGTGCAGTGCTGGTGCAGTTGGGCGAGGATAAACGTGTGAGTTGGAGAAGCAGTCTATATGTCAGCTCTGACCCGGCCTTGCTTGGAGTAAGCAGTCATGGCGGTGTAACTCTTCTTAAATATCTTACTCCCGACTACAGATGTGCCGTGGATGCCAAGCACAGAGAGGGCAAAGACCGGCTAACCTACGGTCAGAAAGAGAAGGAACTGGGAGTAGGAAGCAGGGCCCAGACTGAGCTTCAGATGGCCCACCACATGCCGGTCCACCTCCTTCCAACCGTTTCCTGTTCTCACAAGTCACAGCCAGAGGAGGATCCTGGACAACCGGAAGGGCCCGCCCCAGGGCACTTCACACGCCTCTGGGACTGGAAAAGCAGAGGTGCCCATTGTGTGGCTTCTCAGGAAAGCCACAGGAAGCCCCTGCAGGACCTCTCGTTGGCTCCCGGCTGTTTCAAACCTCCTGCCCGAGCTGGGGGCTCTGTCCCCGGGCTTTCACTGCTTCACTTCCACTTTTTCCCCTTTAAACAGATATATTGACATCCGCCTCTGGGAGCTGCTTCAGTCCGAGGCAGCACTCCACCAGTGGCGAGCTGCGGGGCCGTGAAGAACCCCGTGGTGACCTTCTGAGGGTTCTCAGCTTCCTCATAAAGTGACACTCAGGGCCCTCGAGGTTGGAGCACTCGAAAGTGCATCTTTACATGGGGAGCAGTAGCCCTGCCACAGGCCCACATGCTCCTCGTGCATCTCATCTCCTCCTTGTGGGGCTCTGCTCCCCCATTCTGGCTGTCACGTTCAAACATGGTTTCCCCTATTTGAGCCTGGACACAGCCCTCTCTCCTTTCTCTTTATCACAGATACCTGGAGTTTCCAAAGGGGCTGTTCAGACACCAAGAGAGAATAAATGAGGACAAACCCGGATGATGCGATAGTAACGACCACTACCACTTATGAGTATGTCGTGCCCACCAGGGGCTCCACCCTCCCTGTGCATTGCCTCATCCATCTGCTCTGCAGCCACTTGGAGCAGATGCCATCCCCATTTTACCCGTGATGGGACTGGGAGATGTTAAGTACTGGACTGGCCAGCAGCCCCTCCTTTCTTCTCAGAACGACATCCACCTTCTTTGGGGCAGCCTCTCTCCCTCTCCCCTCGAGCATGCAGTATGATGTGGCACGGGGTAATGGTTAAAAGCATGACTTTGGATCAGAATTGCCTGGATTCTAATCCCAACTCCACAACTGGCTAACTGTGTGACCTGGGATAAGTCACTTAACCTCTCTGTGCCTTAGTTTTCTTATCCCTAGAATAGTGATGAACTTAAAAAGTACCTACCTCATGGATTACCTTCTAGTGTTGTGAGGAGGAGTAAAGGAGTTAGTTAATATGAGTAAGTGTTGGGGAGATTCACCGCCACAGAGTAAATGCTGTAAGTTTGGTTATTGTTACTCTGGAGGGGCGCCTGTCGCAGCACCTACCTCCTTGGCCACAACTGGACTCATGTGGCTGATTAGGGTCTACCTTTGGGTTTTCCTCGGTGGACCTGGGCAAGGAGACTTGGTTCCTTGCAGCTGGCATCGTTCTGAGGTGTGTGGTGCAGGGGCTTGTTGCCCGCTGGGCTAAGTGGTTTTGACAGAACAAAGCCAAACGGAGGAGAGGAACTTGGAGAAAAGGATTCCCAGCAACCTCAGAGTTTCTACTTCTAGGCGTCCCTGACATCCAGCAGTACCCGGAGCTTCATCCCACCCCACCCCACCCCGTCTCCTCTGGAAGTCTAACACCCATTATCAGTAATGTAAAAAGTAGCATTTTAATGTATTCAGGATGAAAATGGCCCTGTTGTAATAGCTGTTACTCATAGCATAACAAAACCCTGATTCCAGACACTGCCACACAGATATATGATGTGCACATATTTTCTCCTATTCTACAGGTTGCCTTTTCATTTTGGTGATGGTTTCTTTTCCTGTGCAGAAGCTTTTTAGCTTGTTGTAGTCCCGCTTGTTGATTTTTACTTTTGTCGCTTGTGTGTAAGGGGTTAATATCCAAAATATATAAAGAACTCATACAACTCAATAACAAAAACACAAACAATCCAATTAAAAAATGGGCAGAAGAACTGCATAGGCATTTCTCCAAAGAACACATACAAATGGCCCACAAGTATGGAAAGCTGCTCAACATCACTAATCATCAGAGAAATGCAAATTAGAACCACAATGAGATATCTCCTCACACCTGTTAGAATGGGTGTCATCAGGAAGACAAGAGACAACAAATGTTGGCAAGGATGTGGACCTAACACTACAGTGGTAATCATATTGCAGTATGTAGATATATCAGATCAGCATGTTGTACACTTAACACAATATGTCAATTATATCTCAATTTTTTTTTGCTGGAGAGTATTCCAAGCTTTTTCAGTTTTTTTATTTTTATTGTGGTAACATTGTTTATAACAATATATAAATTTTGGGTGCACATCATTGTATTTCAATTTTGGTGTAGATTACATCATGTTAACCATCCAAAGACTAATTACAATCCATCACCAAACACATGTGCGTAATCATCCCTTTCATCCTCCTCTCTCCCCACTTCCCCTCTGGTAACCACCAATCCAATCTCTGCCTCTATGTGTTTGTTTGTTGTTGTTTTTATCATCTGTTTATGAGTGAGATCATATGATATTTGACCTTCTCCCTCTGACTTATTTCACTTTGCATAATACCCTCAATGCCCATCCATGTTGTCACAAATGGCCAGATTTCATCCTTTTTTATGGCTGAGTAGTATTCCATTGTGTATATATACCACAGCTTCTTTATCCATTCATCCATTGATGGGCACTTAGGTTGTTTCCAAGTCTTGGCTATCGTGAATAATGCTGCAATGAACACAGGGGTGCATGTGTCTTTACACATTCCTGTGTTCACATTCTTTAGATAAATACCCAGCAGTGGAATAGCTGGATCATATGGTAGTTCTATCGTTGATTTTTTGAGGAATCTCCATACTGTTTTCCATAGTGGCTGCACCAGTTTGTACTCCCACCAGCAGTATATGAGAGTTCCCTTCTCTCCACATCCTCTCCAACACTTATTATTTCCTGTCTTGTTAATTATAGCCATTCTGACGGGCATGAGGTGATAGCTCATTGTAGTCTTGAATTGCATTTCCCTGATAATTAGTGATGTTGAAAATCTTTTCATGTGCCTGTTGGCCATCTGTATATCTTCTTTGGAGTAATGTCTGTTCAGGTCTTTTGCCCATTTTTTAATCGGGTTGTTATTTATTTTGTTGTTGAGATGTACGAGTTCTTTATATATTTTGGATATTAACTCCTTATCAGACATGTGGTTTGCAAATATCTTCTCCCAATTGTTAGGTTGTCTTTTCGTTTTGTTGATGGTTTCCTTTGCTGTGCAGAAGCTTTTTAGTTTGATATAGTCCCATTTGTTTATTTTTTCTATTGTTTCCCTTGCCCGGTCAGACATGGTGCTTGAAAATATGCTGCTAAGACCAATGTCAAAGAGCATACTGCTTATGTTTTCTTCTAGAAGTTTCACAGTTTCAGATCTTAAATTCAAGTCTTTAATCCATTTTGAGTTCATTTTTGTGTATGGTGTAAGATAATGGTCTACTTTCATTCTTTTGCATGTGGCTGTCCAGTTTTCCCAGCACATTTTTTGAAGAGACTTTCCTTTCTCCATTGTATGTTCTTGGCTCCCTTGTCGAAAAATTAGCTGTGCATAGATGTGTGGATTTATTTCTGGGCTCTCGATTCTATTCCATTGATCTGTGTGTCTGTTTTTGTGCCAGTACCATGCTGTTTTGGTTACTATAGCTTTGTAGTATATTTTGAAATCAGAGAGTGTGATACCTCCAGCTTTGTTCTTTTTTCTCAGAATCCCTTTGGCTATTTGGGGTCTTCTGTTGTTCCATATAAATTTTAGGATTCTTTGTTCTATTTCTGTGAGAAATGTCATTTGAACTTTGATAGGGATTGCATTGAATCTATAGATTGCTTTGGGAAGTAGGGACATTTTAACTATGTTAATTCTTCCAATCCAAGAGCACAGAATATCTTTCCATTTCTTTGTGTCTTCTTCTATTTCTTTCAACAATGTTTTATAGTTTTCAGTGTACAGCTCTTTCACCTCTTTGGTTAAGTTTATTCCTGGGTATTTTGTTCTTTTTGTTGCAATGGTAAATAGGATTGTAATATTAATTTCTCTTTCTACTACTTCATTGTTAATGTATAGAAATGCCACTGATTTTTGTATATTGATTTTGTATCCTGCAATTTTATCTTATTCATTTACTATTTCTAAAAGTTTTCTGGTGGATTCTTTAGGGTTTTCTATATATAAAATCATGTCATCTGCAAATAGTGACCGTTTCACTTCTTCCTTTCCAATTTGGATCCCTTTTATTTCTTTTTCTTGCCTGATTGCTCTGGCTAGGACTTCCAATACTATGTTAAATAAGAGTGGTGAAAGTGGGCATCCTTGTCTGGTTCCTGTTCTTGGAGGGATTGCTTTCAGTTTTTCACCATTGAGAATGGTATTAGCTGTGGGTTTGTCATATATGGCGTTTATTATGTTGAGGTACTTTCCTTCTATCCTCATTTTGTTCAGAGCTTTTATCATAAATGGATGCTGTATCTTGTCAAATGCTTTCTCTGCATCTATTGAGATGATCATGTGATTATTATTCATTTTATTAACGTGGTATATCACGTTGATGGATTTGCGGATGTTGAACCATCCCTGCATCCCTGGAATAAATCCCACCTGATCATGGTGTATGATCTTTTTATAATGTATTGTTGTATTTGATTTGCTAATGTTCTGTTGAGGATTTTTGCATCAATGGTCATCAGTGATATTGGCCTGTAATTTTCTTTTTTTGTGTTGTCCTTGTCTGGTTTTGGTATCATGGTAATGTTGGCTTTGTAGAATGAATTAGGAAGCTTCCCCTCCTCTTCAATTTTTGGAAGAGTTTGAGAAGGATAGGTATTAAGTTTTCTTTGGATGTTTGTTAGAATTCACCAGGGATGCCATCTGGTCCTGGACTGTCATTTTTTGGGAGGTTTTTGATTACTGTTTCGATCTCCTTAGTAGTCATTCGTCCATTCAAATTGTCTATTTTTTCTTGTTTCAGTTTTGGAAGGTTGTATAATTCTAAGAATTTATCCATTTCCTCCAGCAATCTTCTAGATTATCTCTTATAATCTTTTGTATTTCTGAGGTGTCCATTGTAATTTATCCTCTTTCATTTCTGATTTTATTTATTTGAGCCTTTCCTCTTTTTTTCTTGTTGACTCTAGCTAAAGACTTGCCAATTTTGTTTACCTTTTCAAAGAACTAGCTCTTATTTTCATTGATTTTTTCTATTTTTTTTAGTCTCTTTTTCACTTATTTCTGCTCTGATTTTTATTATTTCCTTCCTTCTATTAATTTTGGGCTTTGTTTGTTCTTTTTTTTCCAGTTCCTTTAGGTGCACTGCTATATTTTTTATTTGAGATTTTCCTGTTTGTTGAGGTTGGCCTGTATCGCTATAAACTTTCCTCTTAGAACCTCTTTTGCTGTATCCCATAATTTTGGCATGTTGTATTTTCATTTTCATTTGTCTACAGTTATTTTTTGATTTCTCCATTGGTTTCTTTTTTTTTTTTTTTATAATTTTATTTATTTATTTATTTTTCCCCCAAAGCCCCAGTAGATAGTTGTATGTCATAGTTGCACATCCTTCTAGTTGCTGTATGTGGGACGCAGCCTCAGCTTGGCCGGAGAAGCGGTGCGTCGGTGCACACCCGGGACCCGAACCCGGGCTGCCGGCAGCGGAGCGCGCGCACTTAACCACTAAGCCATGGGGCCGGCCCTCTCCATTGGTTTCTTCATTGACCCAATCATTGTTCAGTAACATTTTGTTTAATCTCCACATATTTGTGGCTTTTCCAATTTTCTTCCTGTCGTGGATTTCTGCTTTCATACCACTGTGGTCCAAAAAGATGTTTGCCATTATTTCCATCTTCTTAAATATTGAGACTTGTTTTGTGGCCTAATATGTGCTCATCCTGGAGAATGCTCCATGAGCATTTGAAGAGAATGTGTATTTTCCGGTTTTTGGATGGAATGTTCTGTATATATCTACGAAGTCCGTCTAGTCTAATGTGTCATCTAAGGCCAATGTTTCCTTATTGATCTTCTGTTTGGATTGGTGTAAGTGGAGTGTTAAAGTCCCCTGCTATTATAGTATTGCTGTCTATTTCTCCTTTTACGTCTGTTAATCACTGCTTTATATATTTAGGTGCTCCTATGTTGCGTGCATAGATATTTACAAGTGTTATATCTTCTTGTTTGATTGTTCTCTTGATCATTATGTAGTGCCCTTCTTTATCTCTTGTTATAGTTTTTGTTTTAAAGTCTATTTTGTCTGATACGAGTATTGCTACCCCAGCTTTCTTTTCATTGCCATTGGCATGGAGTATCTTTTTCCATCCCTTCACTTTCAGTTTTTGAGTGTCTTTAGGTCTGAAGTGTCTTTCTTATATGCAGCATATATATGGGTCTCACTTTTTTATCCAATTGGCCACCCTATGCCTTTTGATTGGAGCATTTAGTCCATTGACATTTAAAGTAGCCACTGATAAGAATGTACTTATTGCCATTTACTTTTTTTCTGGGTGTTTTATTTCTTCTCTGTTCTTTTCTTCTTCTCTTGTTCTTTTCTCCCATGGTTTGATGGCTTTCTTTAGTATTATGGATGGGTTCCTTCTCTTAATTTTTTGTGTTTTTATTATAGGCTCCTGGGTTGTGATTACCATGTGGTTCATATATAATAATGTCCGTATATAGCAATCTATATTAAGTTGATGGTTTCTTTAGTTTGACCTCTTTCTAAAAGCTCTACTCTTTTACTCTCCTCTTCACACCTTTTATGTTTTTGATATCATATCTAACCTCTTTTTTGTGCTTGTTTATCTGTTACCCTCTTATCGTGGAAACAGATAACTTTAGTACTTTTATATTTTGTCCTTCATGTTAGCTCTGTAGGTGGTTGATCTGCTACCTTTGTTGTATATTTGCCTTTGCCAGTGATTTTATTGCTTTTTTTTTTTTTTTTGATAATTTTCTTATTCCTATTTGTGGTCTTCTCTTTTCCACTTCAATAAGTCCCTTTAGCATTTATTGTAAAGTTGGCTTCTTGGTGATAAACTCCTTTAGTTTTTCCTTGTCTGTGAACTCTTTCTCTTTCCTTCCATTCTAAATGATATCCTTGCTGGGTAGAGTATTCTCAGCTGTAGGTTTTTTCCTTTCAGCACTTTAAATATATTGTGCCACTTCCTTCCAGCCTGTAAGGTTTCTGCTGAGAAATCAGCTGATAGTCTTATGGGGTTTCCATTGTATGTAACTTGTTGCCTTTCTCTTGCAGCTTTTAGGATTCTCTCCTTATCTTTAATGGTTGACATTTTAATTATAATGTGTCTTGGTGTGGGCCTCCTTAGGTTTATCTTGTTTGGTGCTCTCTGTGCTTCCTGTACCTGAAAGTCTGTTTCCTTCCTTAGGTTAGGAAAGTTTTCAGCTATTATTTCTTCAAATAGATTCTCTGCCCCTTTGTCTCTCTCTTCTCCTTCTTGGACACCTATAACATGGATGTTAGTGCACTTGATGTTGTCCCAGATGTTCCTTAGACTGTCTTCATTCTTTTTAATTCTCTTTTCTTTTATCTGTTCAGCTTGGGTGATTTCCTCTAGTCTTTTCATCCAGCTCACTGATCTGTTCTTCTGTATCATCTACTCTGCTACCGAGTCCCTCTAGTGAATTTTTCATTTCCAGCATTGTATTCTTCATTTCTGATTGGTTCTTTTTTTATATTTTCCAATTCTTTGTTGACATTCTCACTGAGTTCATCCATTCTTCTCCCAAGATCAGTGAGCATCCTTATGACTCTGTTTGAACCCTCTGTTGGGTAGATTGCTCATTTCTGTTTCATTTAGTTCATTTTCTGGAGTTTTGTCCTGTTCCCTTACTTGGAATGTGTTCCTTTGCCCCCTCATTTTGCCTCTTTCCCTGTGCTTTTGTCTATGTATTAGGTATGTCAGCTGCATCTCCCATTCTTGGAGAGGGGGCCTTATGTAAGAGATGCCATACGAGGCCCAGCAGTGTGCTTCCCTCTCCTCACCAGTTCCAGGAGTGTCCCCTGTGTGGGCTAAATGTGTCCTTTTATGGCAGGGTTGCTCTTGCTGCAGGTGCCAGGGGAGGCTAGGCTGTCCTCCTGGCCGGCTGGTTGTAATGCTCAGCTGTGTGTGGCTGCTATGGTCTTTCAGTCACTTTATCAGGCCTGGGGAGCCCCAGCTTAGTTGGCTGCAAGCTCTAATAGCACATTCCTGTTGCAGTTTTTCTGTTAAGTGAGTAGGCCCCAGCATGGCTGGTTGCTAGGCTCAGGGTGTTACAATTGCTATAGGCCTCCAGCCTGCAATGCTGTTGTCAGCTTTCTCAGGTTTGGAGCTGAATGGGGCTGGCCCCAGGCATGGGAGCACCCAGTTGTTTCAGGCTTTGGAAGATGAGGCCAATCCCCTATGTGGCTGTTTGAGAAACACAAGTCTACTGCAGCTGACAGGCCCCACCGCCCATGGGGCCACACACTCTGTCAACACAGTCCTGCCCCGTGTGCACACCCCGACCCACTGAAGCGGACCCAGTCGCCCCACTGCAGAGGCCCCACAAACTCCACCAATGCAAGCCCATCCCTCACGCACACTCTGCCCCAAAGAGGTGGACCCACTTGCCTGGTTACAGGGGTTCCAGGCACCCAGCCTATGTGGGCCCACAAGTTGCCCAAGGGCTTGCTGTTGTGTGGGGCCAGTCCCTAGGGCAGGCTGCCTGCCCTGGCTGAGCTGGATTAAATCTGTGCTCTAGTGGGTGTGGCAGACCCTAGGCTAACAGGCCAGGGGAAGAACTCCAATGGTGTCTGCCAGAGTCTGTGTCAGCACGCCTGTACTAGGTCACAGTAATGGCTGCTGCCAGTGCATCAGTCCCTGGAGAGGTCTCACCTCTCACTGAGATGCACATACAGCCTATGAGGTGGGTCTCTTTTCACCAAAGGACTGTGCACCTTTCTTTCTGGTGATTTTAGGTTGCTCCCCGAAATGGGTGAATTTGTGTGTGGGCCCTTTAAAAGCAGGCTTTTCTTTCTCCTATATCCGATAGCTTTTCTGGCAGTATTCCCCGTTGTAGTTAATAGCCAGCAAAGCCAGGTATTATGACACTTGTCTCAGTTGTGGTGAGTTCTAAAGCTGCTTATTGTGGTAATGCTCCCCCACTCAGCTCCCCCACTCCTCCAGGGAAGGCTTCTCCAGGAAGACCTTAAGGTTGTTCCTGGCCATGATGCACCACAGCTGGAAGGTGGCTTTTTTCTCTCCATAAAGGAATTTCTGCCTCTTCCACCTCCATCAGCACCATCCCTTTTGGTGGGGGTTCTTTTGTCCAGTTTTCAGTCCTCTCTTAGGGGTAATTGTTCCAAAAGTAGTTGTAAATTTGTTGTGTCCATGGGAGGAGGTGAGTTCAGAGTCTGCCTACACTGCCATCTTGACACCATCCCCTCTCAATTTTTTTAAAGACACTCTAACACAACACTCAGAGGAGTGTTACACACCCAGAGTACCTCAATTCATTCTTTAATGGTATCCCTGAGCCAACACTCCCCAGTTCCAGCACCTGTTTCTCAGAGTCCTCTGTGCTCTAGCTCTATAATGTAGATGGTTTCACTTGGCCATTTGGGCCAGCTATTTGGATGTCACTCTAGACTATTTTATTACTACCAATTCTACAATGTCAACTTCATATCCCAGCCAGTTAGTAATCAGCTGGGTCTCTAACCTTTGTCAGTGACATTCTTAAAGGAAGGGAGGGCAGTGGACCTGGGTAAGGAGGACTAGTGGCATCATGCTTGGTGTTTTTCAGGAAAAACATGGTTGGGGATGTGAAGCTTCATGAAAACTGGTGGACTTCAGTTCCTTGCAAATGCCTGGGATACAACTGAGTCTTTCTTTGGCAAAGAAAATATTAAGCAAGTTCACACTTAACTCATACTTAGTCCTGGGGGAAAAGTCTATAAAACGTTCAGCTCTCAATAGTTACTGTGGAGCCTCTACTACTAGGGAAAAAAAAAGTTAATCCGTCTTTCTCTTTGCATATGGGTTTCTAAATGAGCTAAGATACACAGAAGAATTAGAAAAGCAGCTAAATCCTTGACTCCATAATGGCCTCAGTCATTATACCATGTGCCCTGTCAGTCTCTATGTTTCTGTGCCTCTTGTAGATGTGTTTGTTTATATTAGTCTTGGAATGACGCGTCCTCGCTCTACCACTAAGGGGTAAAGCCCGGGACAAATTCAGGGTTTGGGAACATCATTTAGCCTTTCCTTCTTCTTAGGTCCACAGAGTTCAACCCATGCAGTGGGGAAAGCATGTGATTAGATGTCATGAGACACCATTGCTTCTAACTCAGCTCTGCCTTGTGCTTGCCATGTGACCTTGGACAAATCACTGCCCTCGACCAACCTAGATTTTCTCACCTCCAAAATAGGAATAATAACCCCTGCCCAGCCCGTTGAGTTAGAAGGATCTGGTGGACTAATGTATGCACAAGTACATGTGCATTATGGGTATGGGACACCATCATCATCATCATCATTCTTACTTACTCTTGGCCATGGTGTAGGCTATCCTAGTAAGTGAGATGGATCTAAAGTAAAGTTTCTCAACCTGGGCACTGTTGACATTCTAGGTGTTTTGGGGTCCTGTCCTGTGCATCATACGATGTTTAGCAGCATCCCTGGCCAAAATGCCTATAGCACCTTTTTCCAGTTGTGACAACCAAAAATGTCTCCAGACATTTCCTGACGTCCCTTAGGGGTAACATCACCCCTGATTGAGAACCACTAGTCTAAAGGGCAAGCACTTTCTTTCCATGAGGTGAAAGAGGGAGAGAGGAAAGAGTCGAGCTCTTTGGACAGCATGGTAACTGCTTTCCTCTGAATATATGAATAGACACCAGAAGAGATATCAGTGCCTGAATCTCATTGCTTCCAGAGCATCCTTTTGCTCCTTTTCTCAAACAGTCTTGCTCTGTCTTAGTCATCATCAGCCCAGTAACCTATGACTCCAGGTGTCTCTCACAGGAAGTCCACCTTGTTTAACATCAACCCCACTGCCCTTTGCATAGAGACTGCACCATCCACTTTAACCTCTGGTGATCTTCCCAGCAACCAGAACCAGGAATCTGAGTATATTGTAGAGGGACTTCTGGCTCTTGGCAATGCCTTGGGCAACTCTAGTAACCACTCAGCTGGGAAAGACACAATCCAGAGGGTAATCAGGGAAACCCACCTTCCACCTTCATAATGCCACCAAGTGGTTACCACCCTCCCCCAAAGCCACCTGGGGGAAACCCAAACCTGACCACTGTGAGTGCTCTCTGATATTGTGTCTTGCTTGGTTCTCTTCCAATAGATGGGTGCCCTCTAAAAGACCCCAACCATCTCTTTGCCTCTGAGAGTCTTATCAGTTGTGCTCCATCTGGTCTAGATTCCTAAACGTGATGCTGCAGAGTTGCCCTCCCCACAGCCACCACAACCACCTGGCCCAGGCTGCAGATGCCGAGTGCCTCTTGTTCCAGCCCCAGGAATTTTTGCCTAACCTCCCTCCTGGCCCTGGTCCCGAAGCCCCACACCCTTCCCTATGCCCTTGCCAAGGAGGGGAAATAGGAGCTCTACAACACTTTAAGGAGAACAAAGGATTTGAAAGATTCAGGTACCTAGAGACACAATTGCACCCCTCAACACATCAGCTAGCTTCATTTTTCTGTATTCCCAACTAATCCTTGTCTATGTACAAACGTAGCTTGCATGCTTATTAAGGTATAAATATAATTATTTGTCCTGCTTTTTCATAGTTAATGTCACATCATAAGCATTTTCCATTTTGCTTTAAAAATTACCATTTTAATGACCACTAAGCTTCCATAGAGTAGTCATGAAATTCTTTACTTAACTGTTTTTCTAAGATTTCATCTTTTTCCTTTTTTCCTATTAAAGTTAATTTTGCGGTCAACATTCAACATCTTCCAGAATTCAGAATTTTTTCTTCTAGAATTATTTCTTTGGGATAAACTCCCAGAAATAGGATGAGAGTTCAAGGATATATATGTTAATATGACTTTGATATAGATTGCCAATTGATTACCTAAAGGGTTGTCCCAATGACCCTGACATGAACAATGTTGGTGTAATTTTTTATCACAGCCATGCCATTATTTTTCCTTTTTCAATGGTATCATACTGTTTATCATTGTTTTCACTTGCATCTCTTTGATTACTCTTGAAGACAACATTTTTCCTATGTGACTTTTGCAGTTCTACCAAAGAGAAGGGACAGAGGAAGGGATTTCTGTCCCAAGTTCTACTACAAACCACTCAAAATTCCATACCAAATATGTAACTGTTCTGTCAGAATCCTTCCTTGGCCTCACCGCTATCTGTATATTTTGTGGTGGTTGTTTTGCTGTCTTTCTCTGACCTCATCCTCCCAAGCAACACCAACCTGCTGACATCCCCATTCATCCAGAGAACCTCAAATTCCTCATGATTTTATTATCAGAACAACTCGGCTCTGCCCGAACCCACAAAGGCTCAAACACCCCAAACGCCTTCAGGAATAAGACTCAGCAAACACAGAAGGCAGTTAGCAACAGCATTTGTGGGTCAGCTTACGGACCCCTGGGCTGCACCCTTCACAACTAGGCACCATCACTCATACTTCTGCACTAATAGAGGGCTGTCGAAAGAATGCTGGGGAAGAAAATTTTCTTTATCTCATTGTAAACCTCCAACCACTGAAGATAGTCTGTGTATATCTCTTCCTCATGCACCTAAAGAACCACATGGAGAATCTGTACCATGCTCCTGATAGATTTGATAATGTTTCCCTACTTCTAGATGTAATAAAAATAACAACAATAACAATAATGGCTGACACTTCTATAGCTCATATTATATGTCAGGGACTGCTCTGTTTCATGTTTATTAACTCACTTAATAAACTAGATATACTGTATAATAATATATTGAATAATATAATTGTATTATATAAAATAATATAACATTAAATAATAAAAATATTTATAATAAACTAAATAAACTCACTAAAAGTACATGAGTCAAGTATGATAATTATGCCCAGTTTGCAGGTGAGGAAACTGAGGCACAAAGAGCGCTTGGAGCTGGAGTCTACTGACAGCACTCTGCTGTGTGTTGTGTGAGCCACTGATGCCTCAAAGGCTGGAGAGGGAGGAGCATGTGGGAGCCGAGCAGTCCCTCCCGTTCCTTGTTCCGTCCACACACAGACGCTCTGGTCAGCTCCTCACGCAGGGCTGTTCAGAAAGGACACATGTTCATAACCACGCTGGGCTTGGGCCCTCTCCCATTTTCAGATACAGGTTTGTAGAAACACACTAATGTCCTATTTCTCTGCGTTGGCTAATGTTAAGGTCAGAGCAAATGTGGCTGGATAATGGATCTTAGTCAATACTGCACAGCAGTCACGTTCCTAATGCCTCTTTAAAAATCAATCCCATTGGCATTAATAGAATGTTCTCATTAAAAATATATGAGACCTGCTGAGTAGCATATGAATGGAAAATGAACATTATGAAATGAAGTCAGCAACTGTGCTGAGTCTATCCTTTACTGACTTCTGTTTTTCTCCAAATTCTTCAGGTCCTCACTCTGATTATTGCTAATTAATTACTAATTATTAGTGCAGAACTGGCACATCACTATCTGAATGACAGCACCTTATACAAGAATGGACAGTAGCCTTGGAGCGGAGTCTCAGCTATGCCAACTGGGGCAGGTCCCTTAACATCTCTGAGCCTCATGCCTCTCCTCTATAAGATGCTGGTGATTAAAAATCTCCTAACTGCCACCCCGGTCTCCATGAGACCCAGACGAGGACATGGATGTCCACCCTCCACCTCCACCCTCACTAACTCTGGGATTGTTGCAAGTGACATACCTGTGTGAGCCCTAGTTTCCTTGACAGTCAAATGTGGATGACATTCATGGGGTTGATAAGGAGAAACAGGAAGGGACAGATCCTGATGAACTTCACAAACCAGAGCGTGCAATGCATGCATAACAGATGGCCCCTGCCTCCCAAATTAAAAATAATTACATAAGTAAAAGTTATTTTAATTATTTATAATTAAAATTAAAAATAACATTTTTTACAAATTAAATTTTACGATGAAAATTAAAAATAACTTTTTACAAATTAAAAATAATAACTAAGGAAAGAATGGAGATCCTTTCTGTTCTCATGGTGTATCATTTTTTTTCATCCCAAAGGTGATGTGCCGACAGCCCAAATCATCCTTCCTTCCCCCATAGAGAGACTCTGGCGAGGCCTGCTATTTGCGCCCAAGGTGACACAGAGGAGGAACCACCTCATGAATGTTCAACCACAATGATCAAATATTATTGCAGTTTAATAAACTGCAATGTGAGTGTACTGTACAGGCTTATGTTGGCTTATACATAAACCAGGGCCATCCAAGTGAGGATGAGCCATGACATTTTGCACCCTCCAGAAAGCAGAAATTTATTGGGAGATGGGGGAGGAGTAACACCTGTGAAAGACAATGATCCTGTGAAAGAAGCCAGACTGGGCTGGGAAAGCCCGAGGCTGCCATGCAGATCTGACAAAATCTCTGCCAATCCAATGGGGAGCTCTGGGGCAGATTGCCCAAGGAGCCCTGCATTGGCAGAAATGACCAGGCCTTAGTACCCACGCCATGCTCAGTCATTGGCTAGGGGCTGCCCAGGAAGAGTGTGTTCTTGGCTAGATTGCTGCAGCTGGAGGCCATCAGCAAACTACTCACCTCACAGGAGAACAACAAGTCCTCTCTTGGAGAGTGAATGATGCTCCGCTAACCCCGAAGATGTCCACATCCTGATCCCCAGAATATGTGAATGTATTACCTTACATGGCAAAAGGGACTTTGCAGATCTGAGTTAAGAATCTTGAGTTGGGGAGATTATTCTGATTATCCAAATGGGCCCAACGTAATCACAAGGGTCCTTATAAGAGGACGACAGGAAGGTCAGAGTCAAAGAAGGTGTAATGATGGAAGCAGAGGTCAGAAAGAGAGAGAGAGAGAGAGAGAGAGCTGAAGATGCTATGTTGATGCTGCCTTTGATAATGGAAGAAGAGGCCATGAGCCAAAGAAGGCAGGTGGCCTCTAGAAACTGGAAAGACGGGGAAATGGATTCTCCTCTTAGGCTTCCAGAAGAAGCCCAGCCTTGCAACTGTAAGATAATAAATCTGTGTTGTTTTAAACCACTAAATTGGTGTTAATTTGCTGCAGCAGCCATAGGATACTAAAACAGAGGAATATCCAATAGGGCATCTCCATGGCTGCCATATTGCCTGGGACAGCAGATGCACCTCAGGCTCTGCACGGATACTGGGTGAGGAAGTTGCATAAGAGAAGGAAGCATTAAATGTTCCTCCTCTTGAGGCACAGAAATCAGTCCAACCCTGAACACTGCTGGGTACACACCTCCAAGAATCTGGCAGCTCTATAGACATTAGACAGAACCCATACCCAAAGTTGGTACTGGGCCTTCTTGATGCAGGTATTTTGACAGGCCTGGTGATGGACCTGGTGCTGAGCTGGAGGGCCCACCTTGCACAGACCAGTGCCTGGCACACAGTAGGCATTAATCACTATCCAACAAGGACAGAGGGAGAGAGCAAAGAGATGTTTCTCAGGAATTTTGGTCCTAAAATCCCAGGGACTCTGTGGCCTAAGTTTCCTACTTAAAGTTCTTCCACAGATATTGTCCAAATTCTATTTAATTTCTATTAATTTGGTTCCTGAACTCAACCCCTGAACATATGCCCCAAACCTGAATTCCTTGTGTCCCTTTCCAAAACTTCAACTCTAAATATAGCCCCTAGAGCTTTCCTAGTCACCATACGACTAGTTGGGCCCTTCCATATGGTCCCTCTTTTTGTTTAACTCTCCCTACCTGCTTCTCCCTGTCTGTTTGTTGAACTACCTGTGGGCTCCATGTGGCCTGCCCATGGAAGCCACCTCCCAGCCCTGAGACTGTAATTCCTGGTTAGTGGAGCTAGCAGCTACAAGAAGCTAAAGAGCATTTGAACACAGAGAATCCCATTTCTTCTGACAAAAAGAGCATCATTGTTGACCTTGAAATGATCTGACTCCAGGAATGACTGCTGGATCAGCAAGAATGCAGAAGGATTCAAAGAGGAAGAGGTGAAGGGGGAAATCCGAGGCTGTACATTCATGGAATTAGACAACTGGGTGGAATGATGGCAAGAATGGCTGCTGGAAAGAATGAAGGCCTTTTTTGGGATGGGGACACATGTCAAAGCCTGTTTATGACTGAAAGGGAAAGACCTGGACATAGGGAGCTGAAAAGAGAGAGGAGAGCAGGAGATCATGAGAACTGACTCTGTCACAGGAACAAGAGCTTGAGGAGATGGGAAAGAACGATGGAAAATCTCTCGAGAAGTATGGCAGCCAGGGTTGCTAGGGAGAGTGCCCTGGGGTTTCTCACTTGTCTCTCACAGTGTGAGTGTCATCCCAGGGGGCTGGAGACTTCAGTGAGCTTTAGAAGAGCCCTCTGGTAGTTAATGTCTACTAAAGCTGTGCTTCTCAAACTTTCCTGTTAACCGAGATTCTGATTCATAAATCTGGGGTAGAGCTTGAGATTCGGCATTTCTAACAAACACCCAGATGCTGGTGCTGCTGGATGTGGATTGAGTAAGAAATAATTAGTGTTTCAAATGTGGCTCTGACTGAAAGAGCAAAACCAGGCCCCTCTAGCTAGGCCTAAGGGTACAGATTTAGAAAGTTAATTGTGTATCCTCTTCCTTCCCTGGAACATGCAAGGCCCCTCTTCGTTCATCTGCTCTCATACATAGTTGGGGAGGGTCTCCTTTTTGTTCTTTATCACAAAGGAATAAGAATTCCATGTCTACTTTTCTTCTCGTTTTGTAATAGTTCTGTATCAATGTTTTAGTCAGGGTTCCCCAGAGAAACAGAACCAAGAGGATGTGCATATAAATATATGTATACATATATTTATAGATATATCTACATCTTTCTATATATAGAGAGAGAGAGAGAGTAGAGAGTGTGTGAGAGAGAGATTTATTTAAAAAAATTAGCTCATGAAATTGTGGTGACTGGCAAGTCTGAAATCTACAGTGTAGGCCAGCAGGCTGGAAATTCTAGCAAGAGTTACGTTGCAGTCTTGAGTGCAAACACAGTCTGGAGGCAGAATTCCTTTCTCTTCAGGACACCTAGGTCTTTTCTCTAAAGGCTTCCAACTAATTGAGTGAGGATTACCCACATGGAGGGTTAACTGCTTTACTCAACGTATACCAATTTCAGTGTTAATCATGTCAAAAAAAATGCCTTCACAGCAACGTCTAGACTGGTGCTTGACCAAAGAACTGGGCACCATAACCTAACCAAGTTGACACGTAAAATAAATAATCACAATCAGTAATCCGTTGCTATGTATTAAACCACCCCAAAACTGTGTGGCTTAAAACAATCATTTATTGGCTCACAAGTCTGTGGATCTGCTTTTTGATCTAGATTTAGCAGGACGATACTTCTCATCCTGCCCTGGGCTGACTCATGTGGCTGAAGGCAGCTGGAAGGTTGGCTGGGAACAGATGGTCGCAGGTGAACTCACTCACATGTCTGGTGGTTGGTCAGGACAATGGAAGCAACTGGACCCAGTGTCTCCAGATCTAGCATGCTAACTCAGGATTCTTCAAATGGCAGTGGCATCAAGAGAGGGCAAGCCCCAAAGCACAGCATTTTTTAAGCTTTTGCTGTGTCATAATGGCTAATGTCCCACTGGCCAAAATATGTCAAGGGATGCCCATCTTCAAGGGGTGGAGAGAAGGACTCCACCTCTTAATGAGAGGAACAACACAGTCACAATGCAAAGGGCTGGGGGGAATTTGTGTATATTTTGGAAGCTAACGTGGTTGTCCTTCCTTCCTGTGGATGCATGATTTTTGACCTCCTTCTCGCTCACCATCCAAGATGTCTGCTCCCCTCCTTTCTAACTCCACTAGAAGAATATGTGCATGTCTATTTCCCCACAAACTTACCAACACTGGTTATTAGGATTGTTTTTCATTTCTACTTTGGTAAACAATTGTTTTCATTTTTATTACTAGCAAGGGAATTCTTTCTTTCTTAAGTTTATTGGCCATTAGTGATCTCCTTCCATAGAGTTTTATAGTTTCCTTCTTGTGAGTCTTATACATTTGCCAAGTAAGTTATTATAAAGTGATATTCATGAATAAGATTGGACTCTAGTTGTGTGTGTTTACTTGTGTGTTTGTGTGTGTGTGTGTGTAATTTCCTTGTCAGGATTGGTACCAGAGTAATCTTAGATTTGCAAAATGCATTAATTCATTTATTCATTCGTTCTGTGTGTGTATATGCACACAGGTAAACAAATAGAGCCTATGTTAAATAGGTAAGTGCAATAGATGAAATAAAGCAGGACAGGGCTATGGGAAATGCTGGGAAGGGAATCATTATTTTATGTGGAGTGGTTAAGGAAGTGCTCACTGAGAAGGAGACACAAGCTAAGACCTTCCGGAATGGAAGGTGTACTCTGCGCAGTTATATGGGGGCAGTGCTATAGGCACAGGGGCCCTGAAGTGGGCTTGTGACCCTGGTGTTCGAGGAACAGGAAGATGGCCATTCTGGCTGGAGCAGCGTGAACTAGCAGGAGAGCAGTCAGAGAGGACGCCAGAGACATAGTGAGAGGCCAGATCACGTGGGGCCTGCTGTCCCAGGCAATATGGCAGCCATGGAGATGCCCTATTGGATATTCCTCTTCGGGATCAAGTCAGTAAAATAAATTATGGTGATGCTACTTTCTGATAAGATCAGTGATGATATTAACGAGTGTGATTTTTTGATTTTGTGTAATGAAGTATGTCAACCTTTGGGAGATCTGCATAACTCAATGAATCAGTGTTTTCCAAACTACCAATGTGTGACATTACAAAATTATGGATAAAAGATTTATTCAAAGAAAAAGATACACCAATGATTTTAATGGAACAGGGTACAGAAAGTTCATTGATATGATTTCAAATTCCACATAGCAAACAACCTTTAAGAAATTACCTCTTGCTGAGTTTTGGTATAGTTTCAAAGAAGAATATCCACAACTGCCTGAAAAAGCTATTAAAATACTCCTCCCATTTCCAACTGCCTATCTGTGTGAGGTCAGATTTTCTTCACATACTTGAACCAAGACAACACGTGGCAACAGATGAATGCTGAATGGGATGTAAGCATCAAACAGTCTTCTAACAAGCCAGACATGAAAGAGACTTGCACAAAATGTAAAACAATACCCCTCTCCTTACTAATATTTTGTTTTGGAAAATGTAGCTATTTTTTATAAAAATTATATTATTTATGGTAACATGTAATGGTACATTGTGTTTATTTTGAAATAATTTAGTAAAATATTTTAAAATTGCTCAGTCTTAATTTATAATAGGTAAATATCAATAGTTGTAACACATAAGCAAAATTTCTTTAAAGTCCTCAGTAATGTTCAAAAGTGTAACAGGGTCCTGAAACCAAAAATTTTGAGAAAGGAAGAGTAGAAAAGAGAAATTTTCTCTTTTCAATTTTAAACCACATTATAATATAAAAGCAACAGTGTGTTGGCAGCAATAGAAAACATATTTATTAACATAATTAATAACCACATATTTTTTCTAGACTATGTATACACATGCAGTGAATGATAAAAGTAGCATTTCAAATTGGGGGTAGAGGGAAAGATTATTTAATAAATGGAAAATATAAGATTATATTTCCACATGATTCTATTTTTAAAATATATTTATTTCTCTATATGTTCCCTAACCTCAAAATATAATTTACAGACCGCCTAAATGTTTAATTTTTTTTTAAATGAAAACAATGATCAGCAAATATAGAGAATTTTTTTTACAATCTTGGGATAATCATACCACCAAGATAAATACAATGAAAAAATAATAAATATAGCGTGGGATTTAACATTTTCTTTACAATTAAAAGTCTCATAAAATGTTATAAGACAAATAAAATAATGGGAAAATATTTGTAATATATTTTAGGAAGGATTGATATGCTTAACATATAAGGAGCTGTCACTAATTAATAAGCAAAAAGAAAATCATTCCAAGAGAATAAGGGGCAAATGGTGTAATTCACAAAATAATTTATTCAAAAATCTAAAAAACACATGGAAAAATTTTTTCTCATTAGAGAAAAAGAAACAGAACATTTAAAATAAAATACCATTTTCTGTTGATTGCATTAACAGAGACTCTTAATACCTAGTTCGGAGTATAGTGTGACCACTGCGTATAGTCTAAAGATACTGAAGAGAGATGAAACTGACTTCTCAGAGAAGGCGCGATTCTCCAGTCTCTCCTCCCCTCCCACCACAACCAAGACGGCCATGCGGTCCAGACAGTGTGGTCACAATACTGCGGAGTCTCTGTTAGCTTGGCTCACTGAATGACTGAGTAGAGCAGAGCCCCTGCCAACCTGTGTTGGAAAAGTATAAACTAGGAATAAATCTTTGTTTTATTAAACCACTGAGAATCCAGAGTTAATTTATTGCTGCAGTAAAACTTAGCTAACATGAGTAATATGCTATTTTTTAAATAAAATCAGGAGTGTATGAGAGTGTGTGCGTGCACATGCTATGCATATGTGCTTAGTAAAATATGTGGAAAATTATATTCTAAACTTTAAATTGTGGCCTTCTCTGGGTGATATATTTTCATAATTATAATTTTATTCTGTATTTTTTCCCCAAACTTTCTACAATAAATGTGTATTACTTTCACAATCAGAAATATTGAAGCTGTCTCCATTTTGGAAAATAAAAAGCACATTGATAACGTCTCAGGGGGGAATTATCATGGTCATTTGAGGGTTTATGTCTACTCACATTCAGCTGTTATTAGGGGAAGACAATAATCCTCTAGTCCGAGTTTCTCAGTAAGCAAGCATATCATGTTTGTAAGTGTGTTTTCCTTTCGGACTAGTACTGAGAGGGGCTAGCATGGAAATGAAATATAAGATTGCCAAAGCGGGTGGATGTCAGGTTGGACAGGCCCTTGAATACCAGGCGACAGATGGTACGACCTTGAAGGGGAGAAAGGAGAAGGGCATTGAAGGAAACCTTCAAACCAAGTGACCCAGCATGCCCTGACTTTACTCCAACAGAATATCCCAAGGAAACTAGCATAGCTCCTGGAAAAGACCGTCTAAATCCGTGAAATCAGCCACATAAGTTAGGGTTCTCTTTGTTCACAGACTGTTATTCATTCTGTGATAGAGTTAAAAAAAAAAAAAAGTCATGTGTTTTTCAGGATAGAGAATAAAAGCAGAGCCTCTGAGGCCACTCCGTGGAGAGTACCGCAGCGCGCCCTCGCCTGCGCCTGTGTGCCACTGCCCCTACCTCAGCCTCCACCACCGTCGCTTTGCTCACAGCTACTCAAGGCCAAGGTGGGAAGAGCCGAGGAAGCAAGGTCATGGTAGAACCAGAGCCAGGAGACGTTCCAAGACACAAGACAAAGACTGGGTCTGAGAGAGGGGCTCTGAGATAAGGCTGTGTGCCGTTTTCATCTGACTCTCCCCCATGGACTAATAGTTTCAGATTTTTGGAATCTTCAGAATTTCCCAAAATGTTAACTGTCCATGCTAGCTTCCATTTTCCTATGGACGTAAGCAATCAAATACATATCTGAGGGACTTTGTAGGAGCAAGGGGCTGAGGTGACAATAGCTCACTGTGCCAATTACTAAGTTATCATGCTCAGCTCCAAACCCATCCCTCTGTGCTTGTCTTCATGATGCCAGAGTGAGGACTCTGCAAACCACATTTCTGCTCTGCCAGCTGCGTCCTGTTAGCTCTGGCAGTTGGGATGCTAGAGGGAGACTGGGAGGCAGGAGGAGGGAGCAGAGTTGACAAATAAGATACAGGACAGCCAAATATATTTGAATTTCAGTTAGACAACAGATAATTTTTTAGTGTAAGTGTGTCCCAAATATTGCATGAGATATACTTATACTAAAAAATTACGTTTTGTCAATCTGAGATTTAAATTTAACTGGGCATCCTGAATTTTTATTTTCTGAATCTGACAACCCTCAGGAAGAGAAGTCTGCATTAATCCATGTTCCTGACAATGGCACCCCCGATTCTCTTCTTCACCCCAGTAGCCACAGTTTGTTCTGGGAGAAGCAATGGAATCCAGTGGGCAGTTTGTCCAACATGTGTTCACAGAACCAGCCTCCTTCCACACCCTCAGTGATGCCAGCACCAACTGGCCAACATCCCCTCCTCAGAAGTCTGAGCCCCAGCACCATGGCCCCTCCTCCAAGTTCAGAGACATTGGCCCCAGCCAGACAGTGCCCCCTTCACAGAAATCAAATTTCAACTTCTTCCCTCTGTCTCCTTAGCCTTAGAGATGGTAATTGCTTCCTACAGTTGCTACATTTTAATACATGAGTATTTTCTTTTGGCCTTTTCAGTTCTTTAATAACTAATGAGAAAGGCTTTACATTAAATTTTGTCTGTTAAAATAACTGATGTGATTTTCTTTGGACGGGGCTTGCCTGATATACCCACTCTTGTAGCTAATCCGGGGGCGGGAGTAGAAAGCAGCAGGGGAAAACTGAGCGGTGGCATAGCTGTAAAGTAGAGAAAACAAGTAGGTTGGTTGTCTGTACTCAACAAGGAGTGGGAGGATAGGCTGCAAGAGAACCGGCCCTGGAAGAAATGGGCTCTAGGGGTCAGCGTGCAGCAAGTCCATAGACTTGCCTGAGGAGAGAGTGAGAATGACTATGTGCCAGGGGCTGCTATCAAAGTAAAAAGAAGTTGATACTAGAAAGTAGCAAGGGATTAAACCAAGATGTGGACATGAAAGTGAATGGCAAGAACTAGGAGCACAGAGTGATGGTGCACAAGACCAATGGCCCCGATGTGGCACCGGAGAGCATGTAAGAGTCAGCTCTGCCCCTTTCCTGCAGAAGCCCGGGCAGCCGGCAGGGACGAGATCTCCGTCAGAGCCACCCAGAGGGAGCCGAAGTTCCATGGAAGTGAGAGGGGAGTAGGCACAACTAAGGAAAGCATTCAAGACATGTAGAAGTGTCCCTGCCGTGGGTCAGGGCCCGGGAAGGAGCAGGTGCTAGAGCGGGCAGCATGTGTGCATAATGGAGACCGTGCTGAATCAGACTGGGTGGGCAGGAGGGAGCAGGGAATGAAGGAAGCTCTGGGAGGCCCACGGTAGGGCACACAGGAGAGGAACGGGGACCTCCCAAGTAGAAGGTCTATGTGGTACCTGGCAGTAGAGTGTTGCTGCAGATTCCTTCCCTATGTCTTGGGTTTTCAAAGGCCAATGTCTCCTCCCCCAAAATGTACAGTGGCAACAGGAAAACCAGCTCTGTTACCCCTTACCCCCAGAGTCAGTAAGAGTTACTGCCTCTAACCGTTGGCAAGTGATCATTAGCTCTCCTGCTGGCAGAAGGCAGCACCCTTACAAGGAGCTGTGTTAGTTTCTTATTGCTGCTGTAACAAACTACCACAAATCAGTGGCTTAAGACAAATTTATCGTCTTGTAGTTCTGGACGTCAGAAGTCCAAAATGGCTCTCACTGCTCCAAAATCAAAGTGTCAGCAGGCCTGCATTCCTTCTGGAAGATCTGGGGAACAATCTGCTTTCTTGCCTCTTCCAACTTCTAGAGGCTGCCCCAACTTTGGCTCATGACCTGCGTCACTCTGACCTCTGCTTCTGTCATCATATCTTCTCAGACTCTCCTGCTTCCCTGGTTCACTTACAAGCATGCTTGTGATTTGGGATCTCCCAGATAATCGAGGTTAATCTCCCCATCTCAAGATTTTGTAATCTTAATCACATCTGCAAAGTCCTTTTTGCAACATAAGGGAACATAATCACAGGTTCCAGGAATTAGAATGTGAACAACATTGGGACCATCATTCTGCCCACCATAGGGGCCAGTGTGTACCAGTCCCTTTGACTGTTGAAGTGGATGGGGGTAGTTCACTTGCTCATGGTCCTTATAATGACTCCACAGTGTGAGGCAGCAGTCATCTGTGGGCCATCTTGGGCTCCAGCAGGAGGGACATGAGGAGGAATGTGGAAAAGCTGGCTCAGCTCTCCTTCCCAACATGCTTGGGACAAGTCATATGAACAAGAATGGCATGGGGGTGTCTATCCCCATGCAACAAATTTCCATGACCCACTGTACTGGAAAAGTCCATGTTTAGCCTTTAACCCTAGGGACTCAAGGTGAGTAGCAGATGGAAGGGAAGGTGACAGGCGGCAGGACTAGGGGAGGTGCAGGGAGAGGTGCTGTGTAGAGACCCCTCTCTAGCATTTCACTTCTGCCCAGGGGTGTTGCTGCCGCCAGAGCACTCACCAGATCTCCTGCCCCAAAGGCCAGACCTCATCCCACAGAGAACCAACCAGGACAGGAGTCAACTGGCAATACCATACCCATAGAAGTTTTATTTGTGACTTAGCAGCCAGGACTTCTGTTTCAGAACACCTGCCAAGTTGGCCAGCAAGAGAGGTTTTCTGAATATGCTAGGCTAGAAAAACAACCTCATTTTGCTCACATGACCCCTTGCCTGACAGGTTTAAAGAGCACCAGAAGTTAATTATTTGAACCCTAATTTCCCAACCGACTAATAAAGGAACAGAGACATTAGTTAGCAGTTCCTGTGCAAAGAGGCCTGGAAGACAAACCCCTGCCCAGGCCAAGCATGTCCTGGCCACCATTTCCATCCTCCCAAGGCATGCCACCATATCATCCATGGTGAGCCTTCCAGGCATATGGCTCAGGGGGCATGTAAACAGTTCCATAAGCAAAAAAGTATATAAAATGGCAAAGTTGTTACCTTCTTTCATAACACATCTTTGGCTTCCTGGTAGGTGTCTTTTTTCACTCACAGTAGGCCCTCCCAATATTTCTGTTATCTTTATCTGTTATCATCACTCCCCTAATTTCCAAACGAAGAAGTGGTCTCAAAGGGGTTAAGTGACTCAGTAAACATTTACTGAACTTTATGAGCTGGCCCTGTGTTTGTCTCTGGGAGCGTTGTAAAGATGGACAAGGAGTAGTTCCTGCCCCACGGGACTGACAGCCAGGGAGAATTACGGATGCAAATAGTGACAATATGAAAATGAAAGCATTCCACATGCAAATGGTGACAGCTACAGTTCAGGGGGTTGGGGGAAATATCACTCTCAGACGGGAGTAAAGAGAATGTTTCCTAGAGAAGGTAGAGCCTGTGCTGAGCTCAGAGGAAAGCAGAGATGGAAGGCAGACTGAAGGGGTAGACACAGCATGCAACACGCAACTCATAAGGAGCAGTAGAAAGAAGGAAGGAATCAAACGAAATAGAGCACGTGGCTCTTGCTTTCAGGAGCTTGCAGTCTTAAACGCACATGTATGAAAATAAAGCCATGGAACAGTGGCAGGTGGGAAGTGTTTGGATCTGGGTTTTGAAGGAGGTAAGTGAGGGTTTGTCTTATTTATGGGCAAGTTGGCAGCCTGACCCCAATTCCAGGGAAGTTCCAAAATCTGTGAATGGGCAATGGCTCTAAGACCCAGAAGGCTGGCAGGTGCCTCAGGGCTCCCTTACGATGAAGCTGTCCCACTGACTCAGAGATAAGAAGAGTCGCTAAGTGTCCAACCTCATGTCATCTGATGGACCCAGTGGCAAATGCCATGCTTGGCTTGCTCCACGTTTATTCCAACCCCCTTTGGTGTGTCTTCCCAGACTACGGAGGCTGGAGAGCTGAAACCAATCCCCAGACCCCTTGTAGCCAGAGTTCCACATGTATGTCCCCCTGAGCAGACACACACCAGGGCTAGAGCTGATCTGGAAACCAAACTAAGTAGGAGCAAGAAGGAGGGGTGAGCGGGCAGGAGGAGCAGGGAGGCAGCAGTTCTGCTGATGGGGTTGTAACCAGGAGTCCCAGGGAAGGGGGTCTGGTGGGGCTTTCAGTGAGAGCAGGAACGGCAGCACCCCTGGCAGCCCAGTGCTGCAGTGTGGCTTCAGGACTCTCTCCTGGACATGAGGTCTCGAGTCTGTTCCTTAGGCCCTTCCAATATTCAGTAAACCATATACTACCATGAGATTTAACTCTTTCTGCTTAAACTAGCAAGAGTAGATTCTGCTTTTTGTAACAGAATCCTGACTCATATAGGAGCTAGGACTGTTTCCTATTAGCAAAAGGGCATGCCCAGTGTGGTTACCTGAGATCTCAAAGCAAGGCCCCCAAAGATGTCCACACCCTAATCCTCAGAACCTGCGAATATGCTCCCTTACGTGGCAAAGGGGCATTTGCAGATTAAGTTAAGGATCTTAAAATGGGGAGCTTATCCTGGATTATCCACCAGGGTACCCAGTATAATCACAAGTGTCCT
This sequence comes from Ceratotherium simum simum, assembly GCF_057802395.1. Lineage (NCBI taxonomy): Eukaryota > Metazoa > Chordata > Mammalia > Perissodactyla > Rhinocerotidae > Ceratotherium > Ceratotherium simum. The sequence continues at coordinate 96,460,084 of NC_141902.1, read as the reverse complement.
GGTAAGAGGACACAGGAGGGTCAGAATCAGAGAAGGAGATGTGACAACGGAAGCAGAGGTCAGAGTGACGCAGGGGCACACCTCCAGAGGCAGGTGGCCTCTGGAAGATGGAGAAGACAAGGAAATGGATTCTCCCCTGAAGCCTCCAGAAGGCCCCCAGCCCTGCTGACACCTTGATTTTAGCCCCATAAGACTCATGTCAAACCTCACCAGAACGATAAGATAAAAAATTTGTACTGCTTTAAGCCACTACATTTGTGGTAATTTGTTACAGCAGTGACAGGAAAATGATAAAGGTGGCAACAGGGGACTGCCCTGTGGCTCCCAAGAAAAGCCACCATCCCCTGTGTATTCGTTTCCTAGGGCTGCCAAACCCATTACCACAAACTGAGTGGCTTAAAACAATTTGTTCTCGCACAGTTCTGGAGGGCAGACGTTTGAAATCCAGGCGTCGGCAGAGCGGTGCTCCCTTTGGAGGCTCAAGGTGGGGTCTGTTCCCTGTCTCTCCCGGCTTTTGGGGGGCGTCAGCATTCCTTGGTTTATGAGTGCATCCCTCCAATTTCTACCTCTGTGGTCATAGTCCTATCTCCTCTTTTCTGCGTCTTCTCTGCCTCTTCTCTGTGTGTCTGTCTCAAAACTCCCTCTGCCTCTCTTGTAAGGCGGGATACCTTATAGGGATACGTGGGATTACGTTCAGGGCCCACCTGATAACCCAGGATAAGCGCCTCCTCCCAAGATCTTTAATTTAATGACACCTGTTGCCATATAAGGTACTAGTCACAGGTTCCGGGGTTAGGACATGAACACGTCCTTCTGGGGGCCACCACTCCCCCTGGCACAGGGCAGGCTCCCGGGAGCTAGGAGAGGGCAGCTGGTCGACATGGAGGTGGGCCGAGGCCCTGAGAGGCCTGGCTCTGAGGACTGCTTCAAGGACGGCCCCAGCTTCTGGAACCATCTGGAGCTCCTCTCGTTGGTCCTCCAGCCACGCCCCGCTGAGGAAGGGCAGCAGAGTGCAGGAAAGAAAAGTAAGATTTTGGCACAGGATGAGCAGGGCCTGGGGTATCCTGGGCCCGTCTGAAACCTGCGGCTACGTCTCCTCCTGAAATCCTGAGAAATCCTCTTAATTCGTATTCAGGGCCTCTTGGGAATCCAGCAGGGACTCCCCACAGGATGCTCAAGAACTCCTAAGACAGAACAGTCAGCAAAAGACCCAAAAAAACTGGATGGAGGTGAGTAAGTGATGTTTTCTCTCTGAAACCAAATTCTAGGTGCAATAAAAAGACGTTAGCAGATTAGTGGATGCGAGGGTCAAAGAGAAGTGGGGAATGACTGTTTGATGGGTACTGGGTTTCCTTTTGGGCTGATAAAAATGTACTGGAACTAGAAAGTGGTGGTGGTTGCACAGCATTGCGAACGTACTAAATGTCACTAAAATGGACACTTCAAAACGGTTAAAATGATCCATTTTAATTTGTGTGTATTTTATCACAATAAAAGAAAAAAAATACTCTGGGGGCTGGCCCAGTGGCCTAGTGGGTAGGTTCCCGTGCTCCGCTTCCGCAGCCCGGGGTTCACAGGTTTGGATCCCGGGCACAGACCCACGTACCGCTTATCAAGCCATGCTGTGGCAGGTGTCCCACAAATAAGATACAGAAAGATGGCATATGTGTTAGCCCAGGGCCAATTTTCCTCAGGAAAAAGAGGAGGATTGGCAACAGATGTTAGCTCAGGGTTGATCTTCCTCACCAAAAAAAAAAAAGAAAGAAAGAAAAGAAATACTTTGCCCCTTGTGGCTGAGTTGGAGAAATAAAGACAAACCATCTGGACATCCTGCATCCCTCTCGACACCCCTCAGAAGTGAGACTGTGCTTAGCATCCCCTGATCCGTCCCAGAGGGAGGAGCAGCCGCCCTGGCCCAGCCTCAGGCTCGGTGCTGGAATCTGGGGCGGGTGCAGCTGGCTGAGGCTGCCCAGACCTCGCGCTGTCACCAGGGGCTGCCCTTGACAAGGACCCACTGCTCAATTTGAGGGAGCAACACTGAGTCCAAGAGGCTCTTGGACTGTGCATGCTCCCATAATCCCAGCCCACCTCTGTTCACAAGCGTGCGCTGAAAGGAATCAGAAAAGACAGGTAACTGGAGGACAGAGACTGCTGGAGCTCACTCTGGACAAGAGAAGAGAGAACGTGTCTGTGGCTCCCCTTCCCCTACAGAGACGTCTGTGGGTGGGGCGTCCTCCCACAGAGCTGTCCTTCTCTTGCTGGTTCTTTGTGCAACTGAGGGGGTTTCCAGGGCAGACGGCTGTGCCCTGTGGTGCTGGGTCAGCAGGACAAGGTCCACGATGGTCCTCACCGTGACAACTCGGGAGCTTAGGAGGTGCCAGGCTTCCATCCTCAAGTACCTAAGGGCTGTGTCCAGTGTGTCACACACATAGAAAGTTCCAGAATCAGACAGTGTGACTCCAGAGACTGTGCTCTGAACCATTGCAGGACGATAAGATACAGGAAGATAAAATATTTGCACATTATGTTGCCTTTAGGGAAAAAAAGCCTTTGCTCTTTTGTCCTTCACATGGGTTTAGACTATAGAGCTACTGTTTGTCATGGGTAACGCGTATGCAGGTATGAGAGCGCGGCGTGAGGGAACACATCTTCATGTTGCACCAGTGGAGAGCAAACCAGACTTAGAGTGCCAAAGCCCGAGCTGGACTGTCATGCCGAAGTCCCTAGGGTGCTGTTCTGGGATCTAAAATGAACCCCGCTCTGGGCCATGTTAGGCTGTGGAGGATTGTGCTCTGGGGTTTAGTGGAGAAGGGCTGATGGAGGGAGACACCAAGCCTGGGAGATGGGTGGAGGGAGGGGAGAAAGGGGCCTGAGACAGGGAAACTGGTTAGGAACTCGGAGGTGCCCACCAGGGGACTGCCACAAAAAGAATATTTTTCCTTTTTCTTCAGATTCTGGGAACAGTCACTTTTTGAATTTCTTATTAAAGTCTAACATCCTTACAGAAAATCATAAATCACGAATCATATGTGTACATATGCACAAATCATGAGCATGTAGCTCGATGAACTTACATAAACTAAACACATTTATACAGGCAGAGCCCAGCCCAGGATACTGAACACGGCCAGCACTTCAGACCCACCTTCGCGTCCCTTCCCAGTCACTATCCCTCCCACAAAGGGAACCGTTGTCTCGAACTCCACACCGAAGAGCAGTCTGGTCACATTCTGAGCTACACACAAATAGAATCACAGTGTAAATGCTCTTTCGTGTCTGGCTTCTTTGGCTTGACAATATTTTTGTAAGTTTCATCCATATTGTTGCACATGGTTTAGTTTTAGTTTATTTATTCTTGTTACAGTATAGTGTCTATTTCATTCTGTGTATATATCTATCCATTCTACTATTGATGGACATTTGGATATTTTCTACCTTGGGGCTATTATAAAGACTGCTGCTATGAACATTCTTATACAAGTATTTTGGTGAACTTTGCATGTATTTTTAAAAATTGTAGTTTAGTATCTAGTTTTAAGTGTGTTTTTCCTCCAACTACACTTAACTGCCTCATCTCCAAACCTATAGAACAGTCTCTTACACATACATATATATTAAGTTCAAAATCTGAAAACAGAAATGAAATAAAAATAAAATCCCAAATGCCCATCAACAGTAGAACAGATAAGTACATGTTGGCATAGTCACCAAATGCAATACGATATTGTATTACAGGGTGGTGGGGAGTTAAGGGATGGGAAAATAAAGAGAATAAAACTTTATCACCCCTTCATTACTCCTTCCCTGAGATGATCGTGGCTGGGGCCACATCACATTCAGGTCATCTGGTAGGTAGACAGTTGCTGATGGCAGTCTCTGTGTATTGGCGAAGATGATGAAGGTCCCAGTAAGCACAAGAAAATCCAAGTCCAGCATAGAGTCATACAGGGGTCAACCTTGCCTCCCTCAGAGTTGAACTGCCTGCATTCTTTTCTCCTTCATCCTGATTTTGTGTTTTTGTAATGCAATTTTCTCTTCTGATGCAAACTATGACATACGCTGCTGAGGAAATGTTCTCTGAGATAAGTAGAGACCCATTTTCAGGAGTAGAGTTAGAATGAGATAATCATGAGAAAACTTAAGAGAACATATGCATATGAGTGAAGAGGGAGAAGAGAGAGAGACAGAGAAAGAGAGAGACAGAGAGAGAGAGAGAGACTACCCAAATAAATAGTTATCAGATCTTGAAAATGAGATTTCTACAGTTGTCTCCAATTCCATAGGAAAGAGTGATTTGTGTTCCCCATAAGATGTTCTGGGCCTGCCGTCCACTGACCGTATTACTTGAGAGGTTCTGGGAGGAAAACACCTGGTTTGCATTTACCAGCCTCTCCTCTGTTCAGTTTATGAATTAGGGAAACTCATGAGTCTCTTGAAAGAATTCTGCTATATAAATGAGACTTCTGTTTCCAAATCAAAAGCTGGGAGAGAAAGCCTGTAAGGTTTGAAAAGCGAAAGCTGAAAACTGCTCTCTGAGCACCTCTTAGCTCTATGAAAACACACATTAATATTGATGCCTTTTCAATAAACATTTTTGAACAAAAGTCTTTTCCCAAAGGAAGTAAGCCAAATTGCTTCGTTTCAGATAATTTTCCATATTTTCTCTGAAGTTTCCATAACTTGCTTCCATCCATCTTGAGAAGAAAATTTAAAAATTGTTTTCTAGGACTAAGTCTCAACAAACGCTTCCACTTTGAAACAGCTACTGAGACTGTCAGCATGGAGCCTACAGTGAGGTTTCTCCGGGTTTTTACAAAGATCAATTTCGCCTTGCGAGATCCTACACATTCCTCAGGGAGCACTTCTCACCAGGGCTGCTGCTCCTTTTCCTTTCCGGGGAAGACGAATGATTGACTGCAAAAAACTTTCTCCTCTTTGCCACTGGCTGGGTAGGAAGTTCTGAAAGTCAGACTAAATTGATTATTTTCCAATTTAACTGGTGTGTTTTTGTGTGTTTGTTTTTAATCTGTTTCCCAGGCACCTCGCCTGAGATTTTCCCAGCGTGCTCCATTCTATATGAACTTTTGACAGTGAGCTGTGGAGTCTGTCAGAGCCCGGAACAGAGAATGAACAGCCCTGCACGCGGACAGTGGGGCAACAAGCTGGAGCTGCAGAAGCTGCCTGGTCCTTGCTGCCCTGAAGATAAAGTGTGAACACACAAACCAGAAGGAAATAACAGCCCAGGTGTGACTGGAGCCACGTGATGTTAGAAATGGAATAAACATGAATACCACTGCGACATTATAACAGTGTCGTCTAGAATTCACGAGTCTATTGAGTGCAGACCCAAACTGAAAGTTACCATTTGCACCAAAAAGAGTAGGAAAAATAACCTTCTTTCCATCATAATAGCACAGAAAGAATATAGGCAGCTGAGGAAAATATACACAGGCATAGCAAGGATCGAAAACTGCAGGCGCACACATTCGCTCATTGATACAGCAAAAATGTTGAGTGCCTACCCTATGCCAGGCACGGCAGTAAGCACTAGAGATACAGCGGAGAACAAAGGAAATCAAGTCCTGCCCTTGTGGAGCCTACAGGATGGTGGGAAGACACATAATAAGTGTAATGAAAAGCCAAACAAGCAGGTTTGCGGGGGATGCAAGGTTGGATGGAGGAGTCAATGAAGGCCTTTCTGAGGAAGTGATGTTTGAGAGGATCTAAGTGATGCGAGGGCGTGAGGAACTAATTTGGGAGAAGATCATCCCTGACAGGAAACAGCAACCAAAGGCCCCCTGGCAGAAATAAGCAAGATCCAGAATCAGTTTAGGATGTGCACATGAGTACCTGAAAAATACTGAAACAAGAAATTAAAAGAAATTTTGTCCAGACGAAAGGCAAAGTAACTATTTTAGCCACATCTCACTGGATGTTTTAATCAGTTTTTTAGTTGGTAGGAACTGTATGTGGATACTGGAACCCAATCCAGCCAGTGGAACATGCTGACAGGCAGCAGAAGGAGCGGGGCATACCTCATTTAGGGGGACCAACTTTTCTTCACTTAACAGGTGATCAACTCATCCTGATTTTCCTGGGACCCTCCGGGTTTTAAAACTGAAACTCTCGCATCCCAGGAAACCCCTCAGGCCTGAGCAAACCTACTTAAAGAAGAGTATTAGCTCATGAAGTTTACGAAAATATTCTGCAATATAAGGAAAAGACGAAAGCAGTCAAAGGAAGAGAATGATTTTGAAAAATATTTGTAAGAAGAAACAGAATTTCCTTTAGAAAGTATCTGGCTTGCTATTCTTAAAGAATTTTTTTAAAAAGAGAAATACTACATACGAATGTAGAAATTATTCTTAAAACAAAAAATATACTGCAAAAATATTAACTTAAAAACCATAATACAGATTTTAAATCCCAAGTTGTATGAATGAAGACAAAGAATTGGGGTAAGGAATGATTAATTTTGGGATTCAGTATTTTTTTCCAATCAAAATACTGGGTCAGGATTTGTTAGGGGGAGGCAGAGAAACAGCCTTGAGAATTTACTATAAAATTTCTCTGAAAGAAAAACTCCATTTAAAAAGCCAATATTCGGGAGGAGTGACGTCAGCATCATGGCGGAGTGAGCTTTCCCGTGAACTCTTCCCCCGACAAGATACAACAAAAGCAACAGCCACAGACCAACAACGGAATCCCAGACACTGAAAACCAGAGCGGAGGGATCCACACTGGCGCACATCTGAGAGCGGAACATGCTGGGCCCCCGGAGGAAGTGGGGAGGGGTAAGGGGAACTCCGCTCCCTCCCCATCAGATCAGCGATCCCGGTCCGCGCGGCTCCCAGAGAGGGGGGAGGGACGGCCCTCGGCGGGGAAACCGTGGCTCTTCGGACTCTCTCACCCGGTGGGAAACTCCTGCACAGGGGACTCAGAGGAGCCACAGGGCTACCATCAACATCTGAGCACCCCAGAGAGCGGATAAAGAGGGGCAAACGAGAAGCCCCCCACGTCAGGGACCCAGAGGGCAAAAGAGAGAGCTCCCCCCTCCCCGCAACCCAGAGTCTGCAGCTCGACCAGACCAGACCTAGCATTCCGAGGCAGACCTGATCAAATGACTGGACCCGTGGATCACAGCGGGGGGAAAAAAAAACAAAACTGTGGATCGCAGCAGAAAAACCGGGGCAGAGCGCAAGGGGCTTAGACTACACAGCCCTTTACCACCAGACAGTGGCAACAGGTGGAAATTGCAACCAGAGACTTCCAGGATGAGGAAAAACAAAACCAACACAGGAACCACAATGCAAAAATATATGAAATCACCAGACCAGAAACAAAATGACAAGCACCCAGAAATCAACCCCAAAGACACAGAAATCCATAAACTAAATGACAGAGATTTCAAAATAGCTATCATAAAAACACTCAACGAAATACGAGACAACACAGACAAACAATTCAATGAGATTAGGAGTTTCTTCACAAAAGAGATTGAAATCATAAAGAAAAACCAATCAGTGCTGATGGAGATGAAGAACACAATGGAGGAGATAAAGGAGAATCTGGAATCTTTAAAGAACAGAGCTGACAATATGGAGGAAAGAATTAGTACTTTAGAGGATAGGAATACAGATATACTCCAGATGGAAGAAGAGAGAGAACTAAGACTAAAAAGAAATGAAGAAAGACTCTGAGAAATATCTGACTCTATTAGAAAATGTAACATAAGAATTATAGGTATTCCTGAGGGAGAGGCGAGGGAAAGAGGAACAGAGAGCCTATTCAAGGAAATAATAGCTGAAAATTTCCCAAATCTGGGGAAGGAGCAGGAAATACCAGTAAGCGAAGCCAACAGGACACCTATATACATTAACAGACAAAGGCCTTCACCACGACACCTAGTGGTAAGGCTAGCCAGGGTCAACGACAAAGAAACAATATTAAGGGCAGCTAGACAAAAACAAAAAATAACGTACAAAGGAACTCCCATCAGGCTCTCAGCGGATTTCTCAACAGAAACTTTTCAGGCTAGAAGAGACTGGAATGATATATTCAAAATACTGAAAGACAAAAACTTTCAGCCAAGAATACTCTATCCAGCAAAAATATCCTTCAAATATGATGGAGAAATAGTAACTCTCCCAGATAAACAAAAGCTAAGGGAGTTCATGGCCACGAGACCCCCACTACAAGAAATACTCAAGAAGGCCCTCAGGCCTGAAAAAAGAAGAGAAAGGGAACACAAAGCTTGGAGTAAGGAGAAAAGTAGGTAGACAAAATCAGAGAAATAGTAGATCTTTACCGGAATAGGTTAGCAACCACTTAAATACTAAACTCAAAGATCAAAGGAAGAAATTCACCAAAAATAAATTTAACCTCATCACTGTAAACACACAGCCACAACACAAGATAGAATAAGGTATAACAAGAGCAACTTAGAAGGGGAAGAGGAAAGTGACTGAATTGACTTAGTATAAGGAAATAGGAGGCTATCAGATAATGGACTATCTCATACACAAGATTTTTGCCCAAACCTCAAGGTAACCACTAAACAAATAATCAAAGCAAAACCACATATGATAAACAAAGAGAAAACTAGAAGAATCATAAGACAGAACAACCAAACTGAATTGGCAGTCCAAAACAAATGGGACAAGAAACAAAGGAAATGCAAAAGAACCAGAAAATAAGTGACAAAACAGCAACATTAAGCCCTCATATATCAATAATTACCCTAAATGTAAATGGATTGAACTCTCCAATCAAAAGATACAGAGTGGCAGGATGGATTAAAAAGCAAGACCCAACAATATGCTGCCTCCAGGAAACACATCTCAGCTCTAAAGACAAGCACAGGCTCAGAGTGAAAGGATGGAAGATAATACTCCAAGCTAATGGCAAACAAAAGAAAGCAGGTGTTGCCATACTCATATCAGACAAAGTAGACTTCAAGATAAAACAGGTTAAGAAAGACAAAGAAGGGAAATATATAATGATAAAAGGGACACTCCATCAAGAAGACATATCACTTATAAATATATATGCACCCAACATAGGAGCACCAATGTACATAAAGCAACTATTAACAAACCTAAAAGGAGAAATCAACAACAACACAATAATAGTAGGGGATCTTAACACCCCACTTACAGCAATGGATAGATCATCCAGACAAAAAGTTAATAAAGAAATATTAAACTTAAATGAAAAACTGGACGAGATGGACCTAGTAGACATATACAGAGCACTCCATCCAAAAACAGCTGACTACACATTCTTCTCAAGCGCACATGGAACATTCTCTAGGATAGACCATATGTTGGGAAACAAAGCAAGCCTCAATAAATTTAAGAAGATTGAAATCATAACAAGCATCTTTTCAGACCATAAGGCTATGAAACTGGAAATGAACCATGAAAAAAAACTGGGAAAGTGACAAAAATGTGGAGATTAAACAACATGTTACTGAGCAACCAATGGATCGTTGATGAAATTAAAGGAGAAATCAAAAACCATCTGGAAACAAACGAAAATGATAACATGCCATATCAAACGATATGGGATGCAGCAAAAGCGGTCCTGAGAGGGAAACTCATAGCGATACAAGCCCACCTTAACAAACAAGAAAAAGCCCTCATAGGCAACCTTAAATTACACCTAACAGAACTAGAAAACGAAGAACAAACAAAGCCCAAAGCCAGCAGAAGGAGAGAAATAATAAAAATCAGAGCAGAAATAAATGATATTGAGACCAAAAAAACAGTAGAAAGGATTAATGAAACAAAGAGTTGGTTCTTCGAGAAGATAAACAAAATTGACAAACCCTTAGCCAGGCTTACTAAGAAAAAAAGAGAAAAGGCTCAAGTAAATAAAATTAGAAACGAAAGAGGAGAAATTACAACAGATACCATGGAAATACAGAGGCTTATAAGAGAATACTATGAGAAATTATATGCCAACAAATTGGACAATCTCGAAGAAATGGATAAATTCTTAGACTTATACAACCTCCCAAAATTGAACCAAGAAGAAATGGAGAATCTGAATAGACCAATAACAAGTAAAGAGATTGAAATAGTAATCAAAAACCTCCCAAAAAATAAAAGTCCAGGACCAGATGGCTTCTCCAGTGAATTTTACCAAACATTCAAAGAAGATTTAATAACCATCCTCCTCAAACTATTCCAAAAAATAGAGGAAGATGGAACACTTCCTAAATCATTCTATGAGGCCAACATCACCCTGATACCAAAACCAGACAAAGACAATACAAAGAAAGAAAATTACAGGCCAATATCGCTGATGAACATTGATGCAAAAATCCTCAACAAAATATTGGCAAACCGAATACAACAATACATTAAAAAGATCATACACCATGATCAAGTGGGATTTATACCAGAGACGCAGGGATGGTTCAACATCCGCAAATCAATCAACGTGATACATCACATCAACAAAACAAAGAATAAAAACCACATGATCGTCTCAATAGACGCAGAGAAGGCATTTGACAAGATACAACATCCATTTATGATAAAAACTCTCAATAAAATGGGAATAGAAGGAAAGTACCTCAACATAATAAAGGCCATATATGACAAACCCACAGCTAACATCATACTCAACGGGGAAAGACTGAAAGCCATTCCTTTGAGAACAGGAACGAGGCAGGGCTGCCCACTCTCACCACTCCTGTTCAACATAGTACTGGAGGTTTTGGCCAGAGCAATTAGGCAAGAAAAAGGAATAAAAGGAATCCAAATAGGTAACGAAGAAGTGAAACTCTCACTATTTGCAGATGACATGATTGTATATATAGAAAACCCTAAAGAATCTGTTGGAAAACTATTAGAAACAATCAACAACTACAGCAAAGTTGCAGGGTACTAAGTCAATCTACAAAAATCAGTTGCATTTCTGTATGCTAATAATGAACTAACAGAAAGAGAGCTCAAAAAGATAATACCATTTACAATTGCATCAAAAAGAATAAAATACCTAGGAATAAATCTTACCAAGGAGGTGAAGGACCTATACAATGAGAACTACAAGACATTATTGAGGGAAATCCATGATGACATAAAGAAATGGAAAGATATCCCATGCATGTGGATTGGAAGAATAAACATAGTTAAAATGTCTATATTACCTAAAGCAATCTACAGATTCAATGCAATCCCAATCAGAATCCCAATGACATTCTTCACAGAAATAGAAAAAAGAATACTAAAATTTATATGGGGCAACAAAAGACCCCGAATAGCTAAAGAAATCCTAAAGAAAAAGAACAAAGCAGGAGGCATCACAATTCCTGACTTCAAAACATACTACAAAGCAATAGGAATCAAAACAGCATGGTACTGGTACAAAAACAGACACACAGATCAATGGAACAGAATTGAAAGCCCAGAAATAAAACCACACATATACGGACAGCTAATTTTCGACAAAGGTGCTAAGAACATGCAATGGAGAAAGGAAAGTCTCTTCAATAAATGGTGTTGGGAAAACTGGACAGCCACATGCAAAAGAATGAAAGTGGACCATGTGCTATCGCCATTCACAAAAATTAACTCAAAATGGATCAAAGACCTGAAGGTGAGACCTGAAACTATAAAACTCATAGAAGAAAATATAGGCAACACACTATTTGACATTGGTTTTAAAGGAATCTTTTCGGATGACATGCCTACCCAGACTAGGGAAACTAAAGAAAAAATAAACAAGTGGGACTTTATCAGATTAAAGAGCTTTTATAAGACAAATGAAACCATAATCAAGATGAACAAACAATCAACCAGCTGGGAGAGAATATTTGCAAAACATACATCTGACAAGGGGTTGATCTCCATAATATATAAAGAACTCACAGAGTTGAACAACAAAAAAACAAACAACCCGATCAAAAAATGGGCAGAGGAAATGAACAGACGCTTCTCCAAGGAAGATATACAGATGGCCAATAGGCACATGAAAAGATGCTCAACATCACTAATCATCAGGGAAATGCAAACCAAAACAACACTAAGATACCACCTCACGCCCTTTGGAATGGCTATAATCACCAAGACAAAAAACAACAAATGTTGGAGAGGATGTGGAGAAACAGGAACCCTCATACACAGCTGGTGGGAATGCAAATTGGTGCAGCCTCTATGGAAAACGGTATGGAGATTCCTCAAAGAATTAAAAATAGAGATGCCCTATGATCCAGCCATCCCACTACTGGGAATCTATCCAATGCACCTGAAATCAACAATCCAAAGAGGCTCATGCACCCCTATGTTCATTGCAGCATTATTCACCATAGCCAAGAAGTGGAAGCAACCTAAGCGTCCCTCGACTGACGATTGGATTAAGAAAATGTGGTATATATATACAATGGAATACTACTCAGCCATAAAAAAAGACAAAATCGTCCCATTTGCAACAACATGGATGGGCCTGGAGCGTATTATGTTAAGTGAAATAAGCCAGAAAGAGAAAGACAAACACTGTATGATCTCACTCATATGTGGAATATAAACCAACACATGGACAGAGAAAACTGGACTGTGGTTACCAGGGCAGTGGGGGTGGGGGGTGGGCACAAGGGGTGAAGGGAGTCATATATGTGGTGATGGACAAACAAAAATGTACAACCCAAAATTTCACAATGTTAGAAACCATTAAAACATCAATTAAAAAAAAAAAAAGCCAATATTCGGGGGGGAGGGAGTAAAAAAAGGTTGGAACTTGCTTTCCTAAATAACAAAACATACTAAAAGCAATATTGTACTGACTTGATAAAAGCAATGGCATCAAATAAAAGGCTTAGAAATGATTATGAGTAGATATAACAATTTAATATAAAAGTAAATAGATTATTTAATAAAGTGTGGGGGGAAAATTGGCTAAATATGTGGTGAGAGAAGAGAGTTAGATTCCCTATCTCACGCCCTACATGAAATAAAGTTTAAGTCATTCAATACTGAGAAAAATGTAAAAAAATTAAGAGAAAGTGAATATACAAGATAATACAAGCAGACATACATAAGCTCAAACTGAAGGGATGGAAAAAGATATTCCATGCAAATGAAAAACATAAGAGAGCAAAGGTAGGTATAGTTATATCAGAAAATAGACTTTAAGTAAAAAACTACAACAAGAGGGGCCGGCCCGGTGGCTCAGCGGTTAACTGCAGTCGTTCCGCTTTGGTGGCCCGGGGTTCGCAGGTTCAGTTCCCGGGCACACATGGACGCACCACTTGCCAAGCCGTGCTGTGGCAGCATCCCATATAAAGTAGAGGAAGATGGGCACAGATGTTAGCCCAGGGCCACTCTTCCTCAGCAAGAAGAGGAGGATAGGCGTCAGATGTTAGCTCAGGGCTGAACTTCCTCACAAAAACAATAAAAAAAACTACAATAAGAGATAAAGAAGGTCATTATATAATAATAAAGGGGCCAATTCATCAAGAGGATATAACAATTGTATATACATATATATATGTATGTATGCACCCAGCATCAGAGCACCTAAGTATATTAAGCAAATACCGACAGATCTGAAGGGAAAAAAAAACAACCATACAATAATAATTGGACATTTCAATATTCCACTTTTTTTTTTTTTGTGAGGAAGATCAGCCCTGAGCTAACATCCATGCCAATCTTCCTCTTTTTGCTGAGGAAGACTGGCCCTGGGCTAACATCCATGCCCATCTTCCTCTACTTTATATGGGATGCCGCCACAGCATGGCTTGACAAGCGCTGCATTGGTGCACGCCCAGGATCTGAACCTGTGAACCCCAGGCCGCCAAAGCCCAGCGCAGCACTTAACTGCTGTGCCACCGGGCCGGTTGCACAATACTCCACTTTTAACAATGGATAGTTCATCCAAACGAAAAATCAATAAGGAAACATTGGACTTAGGAACTAGACTTTAGACCAAATAGACCCAACAGACATATACAAAACATTCCATCCAACAGCAGCAGAATACACGTTCTTCTCAACCGCACACAGAACATTCTCCAGGATAGATCATATTTTAAGTCATAAAACAAGTGTTAGCAAATTTAAAGAGATTGAAATCATACCAAGTATCTTTTCAAACCACAATGGTATGAAACTAGAAATCAATAACAGGAGGAAAACTGGAAAAGTCACAAATATGTGGAAATTAAACAACATTCTCTTGACCAACCAATGGGTCAAAGAAGAAATAAAAAATATCTTGAAACAAGTGAAAATGGAAACAATATTTCAAAACTTCTGGAATGAAGCAAAAGCAATTCTAAGAGGGAAGTTTATAACAATAAACACCTACATTAGGAAAGAAGAAACATCACAAATAGACAACCTAACTTTACACCCCAAGGAACTAGAAAAAGAAGAACAAAGTCCAAAGTTAGCAGAAGGAAGGAAATAACATATATCGGAGCAGATATAAATGAAATAGAGACCAGAAAAACAATAGAAAATGTCAACAAAACTAAGAGCTGGTTTTTTAAAAAGATAAACAAAATTGGTAAACCCTTAGCTAGACTAACTAAGAAAAAAAGAGAGAAGACTCAAATACATAAAATCAAAATGAAAGAGGAGACATTACAACTGATACAACAGAAATTCAAAGGACCGTAAGAGACCACTGTGAACAATTAAACACCAACAAACTGGGTAAGCTAGAAGAAATGGATAAATTCTTAGAAATATACAACCTACCAGACTGAATCATGGAAAAATAGAAAATTTGAACAGACCAATAATGGGTGAGGAGGTTGAAACAGTAATCAAAACCTCCCAACAAAGAAAAGCCCAGAACCAGATGGCTTCATTGGTGAATTGTATCAAATATTTAAAGAAGAATTAACATCAATCCTTCTCAAACTCTTCCAAAAAACTAAAGAAGAGAGAATATTCCCAAACTCATTTTATGAGGCCAGCATTACCCTGATACCAAGGCCAGATAAGGATACTACAAGAAAAGAAAACTACAGGCCAATATCCCTGATGAACATAGATGCTAAAATTCTCAACAAAATACTAGCAAACCAAATTCGACAGTACACTAAAAGGATCATACATCATGATCAAGTGAGATTTATCCCTGGGATGCAAGGATGGTTCAACATCACAAATCAATGTGTGATATACCACACTAATAAAATGAAAGATAAAAATCATATTATTATATCAATAGATGCAGAAAAAGCATTTGACAAAAATTCAACCTTTTCATGAGAAAAACTCACAACAAGTTGAATATAGAAGGAATGTACCTTAACATAATAAAGGGAATATATGTCAAACCCACAGCTAACATTGTGCTTTAACAGTGAAATGTTGAAAGCTTTCCTGCTAAAATTGGGAACAAAACAAGGGTGCCCACTGTCACCACTCCTATTCAACCCGGTACCAGAAGCCCTAGCTAGAGCAGTCAGGCAAGAAAAAGGAATAAAAGGCATCCAAATCAGAAAGGAAGCAAAATCGTCTCTGTTTGCAGATGATACTATCTTATATAGAGAAAAACTCTAAAGATTCCCCAAAAAACTATTAGAACTAATAACTGAATTCAGTAAAGCTACAGGAAACAAAAATCAACATACAAAAGTCAGTTGTGCTTCTATACACTAAAAATGAAGTATCTGAAAAAGAAATAGAGAAAACAACCCCATTTACAACAGCATGCAAAACATAAAATATTTGGAATAAGTTTAACCAAAGAGGTGAAAGATCTTATACACCAAAAATTATAAGACATTGATGAAAAAGTTGAAGATACAAATAAATGGAAAGATATTCTGTGTTCATGGATTGGAAGAATTAACATTGCTAAAATGTCCATACTATCCAAAACCATCTATAGAATCAGTGCAATCCCTACCAAAATTCCAATGACACTTTTCAGAGAAACAGAAAAAACAGGCCTAAAATTCATATGGAACAAAAAAAAGACCCTGAATAGCCAGAGCAATCCTAAAAAGGAAGAACAAAGCTGGAAGCATCACAATTCCTGATTTAAAACTTTATTAAAAAGCTATAGCTATAGTAATCAAATCAGCAGGACACTGGCATAAAAATAGACATACAGACTAATGGAACAGAATCAAGGCCAAGAAATAAACTCAGGCATATACAGTCTACTAATATTTGACAAGGTAGCCAAGAAGACTCAATGGAGAAAGAATAGCCTTTTCCATAAATGGTACTGGGAAAACTGGATAACCACATGCAAAAGAGTGAAATTGGACTCCCTATCTTACACAACTCACAAAGATTAACTCGAAATGGATGAAAGATTTAAATGTAAGATCCAAAACTGTAAACCTACTAGAAGAAAAGATAGGGGGAAATCTCCTCGACTTTGGTTTTGGCAAAGATTTTATGGATATGACACCAAATGCACAAGTAACAAAAGCAAAAATCACCAAGTGGAACTACATCAAAGTAAAAAAGCCTCTGCATAGCAAAAGAACCAATCAGCAAAATAAAAAGGCAACTTACATAATGGGAGAAAATATTTGCAAGCCATTTATCTGATAAGGGGTTAATATCCAAAATACATGGAGAACTCATACAACTCAATAGCAAAAATACCCCAAACAATCCGATTAAAAACTGGGTGAAGGACTTGAATAGACCTTTTTCCAAAGAACAGACACAGATGGCCAACAGGTACATGAAAAGATGCTCAACATCACTAATCATCAGCGAAATGCAAATCAAAACTATGAGGAGATATCTCCTCATACCTGTTAGAATGGCTATTTTCAAAAAGATAAAAGACAACACGTGTGTCAAGGTTGTAGAGAAAGGGAACCCTTGTGAACTGTTGGTGGAAATGTAACTCAGTATAGCCACAATGGAAAACAACATGGAGGTTCCTCAAAATATTAAACATAGAACTACCTTATGGTCCAGCAATCCCACTTCTGGGTATATATCCAAAGGTAATGAAATCATTCTCTCAAAGAGTATCTTCACCCTCATGTTCACTGCAGCATTGCTCACAGAAGCCAAGACGTGGAAACAACCTAAGTGTCCTCAATAGATGAATGGATAAAGAATATGCAGTATACAGCGGACTATTATTCAGTCATAAAAAAAGAAATCCTGCTATTTGGAACAACATGGATGGACCTTGAGGGCATTATGCTAAGTGAAATAAGTCAGACAGAGAAAGACAAATATTGTATGTTCTCACTTATACGCAGAATCTAAAAAGCCGAACTCATAGAAACAGAGAGTAGAATGGTGATTCCTAGGGGCTGAGGGTGTGAGGGAAATGGGGAGACATTGGTCAAAGGATAGAAACTCCCAACTACAAGATGAATAAGTTCTGGGGATCTAATGGACAGCATGGTGACTATAATTAACAGTACTGTATTATTTTCTTGAAAGTTGTTGAAAGTAGACCTTAAAACTTATCACTACCAAAAAAAAAGAAGAAACGATAATTGTATGAGGGGATGGAAGTGTTAAATAACCTTATTGTAGTGGTCATTTTGCAATATATACATATATCAAATCATCACACTGTACATCTTAAACTTACATGTTGTATATCAATAATATCTTAATAAAGCTGGAAAAGAAAAGAAAATACAAGCCAATACTGACTTGATCTCAGAGTGAGGAAAACCACTGTAAACACGCAAACTACAGAGCAAATCAGAAAGGAGAAGTTGTTCAGATCCAATCTCATTCAAATTCAAATCTTGCTCATCAACATATATCGTTAACACATTGAAAAGTAAGTGAAAAACTGGGGAAAAAGGTTTGCAACTATGTGGCCATAGGTTAATATCTTTAATATATGAGGAACTCTCACTTATCAACTGGAGAATATCAAAACTACAATTAAAAGATTGACAAAAGGGGCCAGCCCAGTGGCGTAGTGGTTAAGTTCGCTCGCTCTGCTTCAGTGGCCCGGGGTTCACAGGTTTGAATCCTGGGCACAGACCGACTGCTCATCAAGCCACGCTGTGGCAACATCCCACATACAAAATAAAGGAAGATGGGCAGAGATGGTAGCTCAGAGCCAATCTTCCTCAGCAAAAAGAGGAAGATTGGCAACAGATGTTAGCTCAGGGTGACTCTGCCTCACCAAAAAAAAAAAAAAAAAAAAGGATTGACAAAGGAGACATGCCGATAATTCATAATAAAACAAAAATGGCCCAAAGCATTTTTAAGTGTCCCACCTTGCTAGCATTCAAATAAATACAAATTAAAACAATAATAAACTATTTTAAGCTACCAAATTAGAATTTTAAAAAATTGTATTCCTCAGTGCTGATAAGGATATAGGAAAATTATCTTTTCCATGTTGCCTTTTTGG
Source organism: Ceratotherium simum simum (assembly GCF_057802395.1). Taxonomy (NCBI): domain Eukaryota; kingdom Metazoa; phylum Chordata; class Mammalia; order Perissodactyla; family Rhinocerotidae; genus Ceratotherium; species Ceratotherium simum. Next base: position 96,441,757 of record NC_141902.1, on the reverse strand, counting down.
CAATATATATCAAGACTCTAGAAGAAAATTGTATCATTTTGTCTCCCAGTTCCACTTTTAGAAACTTAACCTATGAAAATAAAAATATATTGTTACAAAATTTAGTATAAAAGGACATTTGATGTTGCAACATTGATAAAAATAGAAATAACTATATATGCATAGAAAATTGGCTCAATAAGAATATACCAAGTGCCATAATGATTATTTTTGGAAGGTGGGATTGAAGGTGGATTTTTCATTTTGTTCTATTTTATTTTATTCTTTGTTCTGTTATCCGTTTCCCAGTTTTTCTTCTATTAAAGTCTACTATTTATGAAAAAAAAAATCAACAAATATCTTTTCAAAAAAATATTGGCCTGTACTCACACAGTCCAAGTAAGAAACGGGTTTGCACCACCCTGCTCTGAACAAGGCTAGCTGAAAAAGTCTAACTAATCACAAATGACAGGTAGTTTTGTTGACTGGAGGGTGTTCAGTTTGTGGGGAGTTGTAGTAGATAAGGGAAGACGCCCCATTTGGTACATTTGCCATATGGCAGGCATAAATCTCAGGTTGATGGGGATTTTGCAGAGAAGTTATTAAACGAGATGGGAATTTGGAAATAATGGAAAAGGATTTGAAGAATGAAGAGGGATTGGTGCAAGTAAGGAATGCCTCCTAAATATGTCATGAAAACTGTTGCAGAGTAAAGGTCAGAAGAAATATGTGAAGCATCTGGAGCTAAGGAGCTCCAGTCCGGGACCAGAGAGGCTAGCCTAACCAGTCACTGGGATTTCCTCAGCCCCAAGAACAGGTTTGTCTCCCTTGCAAAGAACCATGACTTTTTGTTCATGGGACGAATACTCTGGTGATGTTGAACACTTAGAAACTCCATCTTGGGCCGGCCCCGTGGCTTAGCGGTTAAGTGCGCGCGCTCCGCTGCTGGCGGCCCGGTTCGGATCCCGGGCGCGCACCCACGCACCGCTTCTCCGGCCATGCTGAGGCCGCGTCCCACATACAGCAACTAGAAGGATGTGCAACTATGACATACAACTATCTACTGGGGCTTTGGGGGAAAAAATAAATAAAATAAAGTTATAGAAACTCCATCTTACTTTAAGTTTGATAGTTAATTACTCCAAGGCAAGCAACCTCAACTCCCAATGATAACACAAACAAAGCTCATGGTTTTCACTCAAGGTGAGTGGTAAACAAAGAAAAGATAAATATTTGAACAATTCTTGAAAGGAAAAAAATGGAACAATGAAGAAAATGAAAGGAAAGAAAGGAGGGAAGGAGAGAGGGAGGAAGAAAGGAAGGAGGAAGGAAAAGAGAGAAGGGAGGGAGGAAGATAGGAGAAAGAGAAGAAACATAATACTGTTAATAAAATTTTTAAAAAGCCATTGGAGAGAGGAGAAAGTACTATATTTAGAGTCAATGGAAATGGGCCCAGGCCCTGGTTCCGGCCTTTGTCTGCCCTTAAGGAAAATCCCTTAATCTCTCTGGATCCCGATATCTCCTCCCACAAGACAGGTAGGGTAGCAGGTAGGCTCTATAGGCTGTACTGTAGAGGAAAGCTTTAGAATAAATTGCAACAGGGCTTAATGGTAATGATAATTCCTTATTTTTGTCTCACTGTAAGCAGATCAGTTTCATACACAGGCTTTCATTTGAACGGGAGGTGGACTTGGTAGAAAAATTATACCACAGTCTTCCTCTCTCAACCACACCTTGGTGATGTCACAGCCAAAAAATAGAATTTTAAGTTAGGGAGTGATCATATGTGCCAAATACCACCAAGAGGGCTGGAAATTGCCTATGGCTTTAGCAACAATAATGACATTGATGACCTTGGTAGTGATTGCTTTAGTGGGTGGTGAGAGCAGAAGACACATTTCAGTAGACTCAGGCATAAGTGGGAATTTGGAAATGAAAAAATGAGGACAGAGCGTGTGAGCCACACTTTCCAGCAGTAAAAGTTACAAAACACAGCTGTACGTGTTGGAGTGGTAGCTCCAGGTTCATCTGGAGGTGATTGCCGCTCTCTTGTAATTTGTTTTCAGGTAAGAGGGACTAGCACATGATCATGGACCACAGAGAAGATGGCGGTAGATATGGAGAAATTGAAGGTTAGAAACACGGGAGGGGATGGGGTCCTTGGAAATAGAGAAGTGGCTGGTATATAAGTCACAGATGGAAGGGAAAAGATCACCTCACAGCTGAGCTAGAAGGGAAAGGTGAATGTGGAAGGAGAAGAGAACAGAGAGTGGAGTGGGATCTTGCTGATTGTCTCTCAAGTAGAAGATGAAGCCGTCCACTGCGAGTGCACAAAAAGGAGGGAAACCCAGAGCAGGGTGGTGACGGTTTGCAGCAGCTGCCAGTGGTGATGTGAAAAGGACGTGACCAGGTTTGCATAAAAGTCTCGCAAAGCAGATGCCTATAGGTTTCAGTGATTTTTCTCTATTGTTGCTTAGCTACACATGTGTACAGTTGAGAGGTGGATGATTCAAGACTGAATCAAACAGGATGGATGTTATAGAAGGACAAAGGGCAGCAAGGACTTAGGAGGTGAGCAACAGGGTTTGGAGAATGATGTTCTTCCTGGTTCAGGCTGGCTGGGGAAGGAATGAGGCCAGGAGTGGTATGATATTAAGGGAAGTGAGAAGAAGTGATGAAACAATCATTTTAGTTTGCATGTGGCCAAAGAGCAGATTTTTAGAAACTGTAACTTGCAAAATGAGACTGAAGCATGTGGAAATGAAGAGAAAGAGTGTGGTCAGAGGGGAGGGATGGAATTTTAAGATTCAAACTCTTTGAGTTTCCTGTGGTCATATAATGATAGCAGTAAACAGTCAGGCTAAGTGGGTTAAGTTTCTATTCACAAATCTCTAAACTCATAATAAACTTCCAGTCTATCGCCAGCCCCCAACCATGTGTACCCACAACAAACCACAGTCCATAATAACGGAAGGGCCGTTATCAGAGTGAGAAGCAAGACAATCAACACTTCACCCCACACTGCAGATTATCCTCAGAAGTCTCAACCATTGATCTTGTTGGTTCTTGATAAGCCAATTGGCTCCAACATCAGCATTTTAAATCCTGTTTTTGAGTCAAAGCTCTCCTGACATCTCAGTGCCAGAAGCCAAAGTGCCCTATCCGTAGTCCAACAGTGACGCACACAGCTCACAACAGCATCCATGGATTCTGCTCGGAAATGGGAAGAATAAGACAACAGAACTTAGTGTCTTAAACACAAAAGGGGACTACAAATTGTCCCAAGGTCGAGCACAAAGGTCTAGAGGAGTCACTAGGAATGTAGGCTATTATTGAGCGATACGCCACTAGGCAGGGAAATAGTGGGGGTAAGAAATGCAGACAAAATTGCTCAGATGAGTTTGAAATATCCTTGAAGCAGCATGCTGGGCACACCCCAATTCTATTGAGGACCCACGAACTGAAATTTAGAAATAGAATAATTCTGGATGATCTCAGGGTGCAAAGCAGCCAAGGCTGAGGGTTATTAAGTAAGGAGGTAAAGGTCACTGGAAATGAGAAGGTCGCCGAGCTCTAAAATGTGTAAGTGATGTGTTATCCAGAGGGGTGAGTTTCCCCAGGATTATGACGGGGTTTGGAGTGAATACTAGAATCTTAGATTAATGTTATGGCTAGTAAATAATGGCACCAAGGAATGGTGTGGGCTTCGTGTGAAAATGGATCTTTGCTCAGTATTTGAAAGAAATAGTGGGGCACCGTGACAAAGCAACCTTCTCCACCAGCTCCGCTACTTAGAGTGTGGACAGAAGAGCAGCCCCCATTTGAGAGGCTACCTTGGGTGAGAAAGTAATATTCTTAGTGTGGATCCAAACTTTCTGAAGGCAAAAGATGGAGTAAGCATTTGGTGAGGAAGCTGGAATTTTAGTAGAATATGTCCAGAGGGTGTGAGGTGTATGACTGGAAGGCTCCATAGTGAAAAGTCAAGGCAGGAAGCCCTGAGAAGCAGGAACAGGAGAGGAGGGAAAAGGTGACCCAGGGGGCTCAGATTTTGGATGGTGACCAGGAATGCATGGCATTAGCAAGCCTCATGGTTATGAGAAGATCGGTGATTAAAATTTTACTTTGAAAGGACCTGAACTTCTGTGAACCATTCTCCAGGTGCTCAAAAAGTATTAATTAGGCTAATTTTCTCATCGAGACATTTACAATAGTCTCTTAGCTAATTTTTTTAAATCTCCAGTTGTAACCTCTGCCCAAGTCCAGCCTTCATACTCCGACTAGAATTATCTTTCTAAAATATGGATCAAGGACCTATCACTCCCCTGTTTGGAATACTTCATCAGCTCCCCATCATATTAACGAAAAAGTATGAAAACTTTAAACATATCATTTAAAGCCTGGCACTGTCTAGCCCCATCCTATCTACCAGCCCACCCCTCCTCCATCCCATTCATGCCCATCACACTGGGCTACCTACCACGGGGTGAGGTGGAACATGGATGAGAGTTCAGGCTCCAAGGCCAGTTTTCATGTGTGGGAACCCCAGTTTCATGACATATACTGACTGTGCGACCTTATCTGTTACTTACCCTCTCTTAGCCCTTCCCACATTCTTAAAATGGGATGGTAATGACATCCACCTCTGAAGGTTGTTATGAGGATTACATGAGTTAATACAGGCAAAGCTCTTAGATCACCGTCTTGCACTGAGCATATGCCCAATAAATGTTAGTGATTACAGAACAGTGTTCACACTTCCGTGATGCTACACCCTCATCCCTCCCCTTGAAATGTTCTTTCCACCTTTCACATCTCAAAATCCTTGACTTCTACCAATTATCAGCTCAAACACCACCACTTCTTTGAAGTTTTTACAGCTTTTTCCTTTTCCTATTGTCCAAGTTAAAATTAATCACTGACTTTGTGCTCCCATGAGATTTATCCAGACCCAGTTAGAGCAATAATAGGACTTACTTATATTAACTGCTTAATGTGGCTTTGCCTAGTGCAAACCAAGAGTGGGGTCCCCCTCCAGTAAGGGCCACAGACAAATTCGAGCTCCACAGTCTTTGATACACAAGTAATGAAAAGGAGGTGTACATTCTAAGCGGAAATAAGAAAGTATCATTTACTATGCTTTCAAGGAAAAAAGAAATGTTTTTCTGGCCGTCCCTTGTCCAATTACTATCTTATTCACCTCTACGCCCCAAGTGTTTAAACACAGGGTTAGCACTTAGTGAATGCTCAGTAAGGCCTTCTGGCTCAAGCGGAATGGAATGGAGCAAGAATGGATGGAATTAAATACAGCTACGTTTCAGGGACACAGAGGTATCCACCACCCAGATCCCTCACTTTATCACAAGCTTTAATTATTCTGACGGAAAACTCTAAACTGAATCACTAATAATACAAACAACATGCATTTTAATGAGCAACAGAAAACTTATAATGTCCCACTGCACTAGCCAGCAATATGTCTCTTTCCTTGCCAGTAATAATTTCAATGGGGAAAGTATCCACAAGTATTTCTAGCTCCCTTTAATGTTATTAAAAGTGCTAGTGTAACCTAGCAACCGCCAAGATTCAGATATTAAAACAGACACTTTATAACATATTTCAGTACTTTGCCATCCATTTAGTGTAAACATCTACATTCTAATATTACCCATTTCTTATTTATAAGGATAATTTTAGGCCATTTTCCCCATTATCTTTTTCAGGAGCCCTCTCCCTCCCTTCTCCCTCTGCTCAATGTTTTGACTGATCTACTCAGAAGTGGGGTGAGAGGAAGAACAAGTTAGTTAAAAAAAAACGTAAGCGGCTGGCCTGGTGGCGTAGCGGTTAAGTGCGTTCTGCTGCCGCCACTTGGAGTTTGCAGGTTTGGATCCCGGGCGCGCACCGACGCACCGCTAGTCAAGCCATGCTGTGGCGGCGTCCCATATAAAGTGGAGGAAGATGGGCACGGACGTTAGCGTGGGGCCAATCTTCCTTGGCAAAAAGAGGAGGATTGGCAACGGATGTTAGCTCAGGACTAATCTTCCTCAAAAAAAAAAAAAAGTAAGAAATAAAATCGTGCCTTATGGGACAGAGCAGGTGGTGTGAAAGTATACTTGACCAAGTCCAACAGTACGACTTGGACTTCCTCTTTTTAAACCCAGACAGGCTGCTTTATTAGCAATGGAAAGACATCATTTAGGTTGAAAATCTATTGCATCATTATGTAAAGAGTCGCAGAGGCCCTGGTGATAAATGCCTTAGGTCAATTTATATTTCAGTCTGGGGATCTTTCATCTAACTGAACCATAAGGCCATGAACAACAGAATTCTAGGATTGGAGACTAAGAAGAGTCTTGGGAGTTATCTCCGCCACACTCTCGCATATTTTTGACAAGTGCCCACCCATCCTGATTCAATGCTTTGGCAACATAGACCTCACAGGCAGGGTTTGCTAGACTGAGCTCTACACTGAAGGTGGGTGAGGACCTAGAAGGCCCCATCCCTATGAAAAGCTTGGCTGTGCATGAAAGAAAGGACATTGAGCAGACAGTCAAGGCACAGGGCAAGTCAAACAAGATCCTTCTTAACCCCCCACTCATATGGTAGCATCTGTGGACTTTTATGGTGAACGAAGATGGAAAGATTTCTGGTCCTAAAGAAAGAACACGCATTAAGAGGGTGCAAATCCTGGAAGATGCAAAACAGGAGGGAATATAGTCAACAAGGTTCACATAGGCTGAAAAGAATTTAAAAATCTCTTTCTAGGCATTCAAAGGAAAGGAACATGGCTGTTAGAATTTTATTTATTATAAACTCAGTAAAGTTGCAGGATACAAAATCAATATAAAAAATCAGTTGCATTCCTACATACTAATAATGAACAATCAGAAAGAGAAATTAAGAAAACGATCCCATTTAAAATTCTATCAAAAAGAATAAAATACCTATGAATAAATTTAACCAAGGAGGTGAAAGACCTGTACACTGGAAACTATAAACATTGTTGAAAGAAATTGCAGAAGACACAAATTAATGGAAAGATATTCTATGCTTATGGATTGGAAGAATTAATATTGTTAAAGTGTTCATACTACCCAAAGCGATCTACAGATTCAATGAAATACCTACCAAAATTCCAATGGCACTTTCCACAGAAATAGAACAAATAATCCTAAAATTTGTATGGAACCACAAAAGACCCCGAATAGCCAAAGCAATCTTGAGAGAGAAGAACAAAGTTGGAGGTATCACAATTTCTGATTTCAAACTATATTACAAAGCTATACTAATCCAAACAGTGTGGTACTGGCATAAAAATGACACATAGATCAATAAAACAAAATAGAGATCCCAGAAATAAAGCTACCCATATTTAAAAAAAAAAAAAAAAAAGAAAGGAACATAAAATAATTGGAGATGGAGATACATTTCTAAAAATATATTTTTTCATTTACTTGACTTCGATTAAACTATTCTGCTCTGCCAAGTACCGTCCTAGGCACTGGGGTTAAAACATAATTCCCTGTGTCTAGTAGCAAAGAGAAGTTCAGAAATGAAAAATCACAGTTGCAATGAGAAGATAAACAAGACAATGAAAGCAAGCAATCAGGAGGAGGGAGATGGTTCATCCCTGCCTCTGTCAGGGTGATTTCCAAGGGGAAGTGGCATATAATCCTGATAAGGAGGAAAGATATAGATGTTATCAGTAAATAGGTTTCAGTGTTTTCTAGCCTCAGTTTTTCTTTGCAATTGAGAAGGATAAAACTAAGGACCAACATGTAAACTTAAATAAACGAGTAAGAGCTAAAAGTGTGTTGTGGTCACTAAAGCAATCAGACAGCCTCTCCTGCATCTTCTGCATCAGAATAGAGTAACTTACTCCATTCTGGAGACCATATTTTAAGAGCATATACTGATAAATGATAGATTCCAGAAGAAAATGAGCAGATGGAAGGATTCGAGGACATGTCATGCGAGGAGTGTCTCAAAAGGTATTGGAGAGTTCAGGTTGGAGCAAAGGGGATGGAGATGATCCTTGATCATTGCTAAGTACAGATATGAACTCTTCCCACTGTGGGGGAAGAGGGAGAATCCCCCTCTGCCCTTTCCCTTAAGGTTCTTATGGCTGGCCAAATAATTAACAAGACAGGTTAACAGGAGAAAATAAATCCAAGTTTAATAACATGTATACATGGGAGAAACCAGAGACACTGCATTTCTCAACACAATAGCAGAAATTCTCGTCTTAAATACCATCTTCAGCTAAAGACAAAGGAGGATGTTGGGGGTGGGGGGAGTCAGTTACAGAGATTACCTCTAAAGCACAGTAAACAAGAGTAAGGTTGTTACGCAGATTTAAGGGCTCACTTTCCACATTGATAAGTTTGTAGAAATGAGGTCATCCCCCCTCTTCTCAATACAGAGAGGGAGATACCTTTACAAATGGAGACTTCCCTTATAAATGTAAATGTTCGTCTGGCAACTCCTCGCAGGGCCATCCAGAGAATGTGGCCAGAGAGACAGAACTTCCTATAAGATGGGCTTGTTGGTGCCTTTCCTATTGTAACATCTATTTTACATTATATTACAGCCATCAGATAGAAGATCTGTTCCAGGAAGGAGTTACTATGTCAAATTCTTTAGGCAGGTAATGGGGGAGGTCAAATGTCCTCAGAGAAAACAACCAAGGTAAAGAGATATATTTCAGGGTGGCCAAATCTTGATCTCCCACACCACAAACCATCCAGTGATACATTGGTGTGGAGATGGCAGCATCAATTATCCATCTCCAGGTTTCTTGGCACTGGTTTCCCAAATCAAGTCATGGGACAACTGTCTCTACCACCCCCGCCCCTGCATGAACCTTAGCGCCTGGCCATGGACCAGGTAAAGGTCTCAGAATAAATTCATTTAAATACATTTAAGAGTTCCATGCTTTGCTACCTTCCTCTCACCCCTTTAGTCTGTACCTCCTTCTTCAAACCCTTCATTCTATCCTGATTAGCAGGCTCCGTGTGGTCCTTGGGCTGGAGGAGAAGATGGACAAAGAGCGGGAGGAGCAGCTGGGTTGAAAGCGAGAAGATGGCAGAGAGAGCGTGGTTTCAAGACTACCTCCAGAATGCAGAAAGCCATTTGGCTACCCCCTCACTCTCTTCCCTGCCCCCTGCCTCATGACTAAAAAACAAATGGGACCCTGACTGTTTCCTGAAAAAATGCTGCCTGCCAAGCCTAGCACCATCTGTCATATGCTCCAAGGTTAGTCCCACTCTGCTAACAATATTGGCTCATGTCCTGGGTAGTAGGTGTTGTCTGAATACCTAGGCTATGTGCGAGAGGGCAGTGAGAGGGAGGCAGGACAAAATGGGTTTTCACTGAGGCTAAAGACGGGGTAGATAATTCATATTGGATGCAGCAGAAGCCATCATAAACCAGTGGGGTGGAATAGAGAACGATCTCACATCTGTTGAGGAAACGCAATGGTCGGTCAACAGAGACAGCCAGCAAGGAGGCAGAATTGAGGGCCTAGAGCTTGACAGTAATAGTTGGCACTGAGTTCAGGGAGATTGTGAAGTGACTGTTGCAAAGGCCTGGGAGGGTTTGCAGCTTCTCTTCACAACCTGTGGTGTATCCGCTTCAATTACAGAGCCAGAGGCAGGGCAAGTCATTAGTATGCACCTGAGAAGCCAGGAGTCATTCTCCCTGACATATCACATCACCCCCATTCAACGTCTCCTAACAATATCTTACAGAAAAGATACAGACAATATGTGTAAATGTAAGTCCTCCTGCCACACACTTTTACTGCTGTGGCTGTCACCAGTAGCTGCAAACAGATCAGAGAAATGAATTCTGGAAGGGTTTGAAAAAATTTAGCTGAGGGAGCCTGATCCTCAGCAGAGGATCAACAGCAGTGTTTCCTGTTGGACTTACAAACCAGTGGGTTTATTGTGACCTGTAATATGAAACCCGTTGTAAGTGATGTTGGGGAACTAGGATACATCCAGAAGAGAGCAATTGAAAGGGTGAGGAACATGTGAAGATCCTGGAAATACGAACTTAACCTTCTCTAAACCAGAATTCCCTGGAGCAGTGGTTCTCAAACTATTTGAGCCTGAATCAGAGTAGCCTGAAGAGTTTGTTAAACCACTGATTGCCAACCCCACCCTCAGAGTTTCTGATTGGTTGGCCTAGGGGTGGGTCTGAGAATGAGCATTTCTAATGAGTTACTAGGTGCTGCTGAAGCTGCTGCTCCTAGCATAATCGGCTGGCCTCGAACATCTACTGCACTAGAAATATAGTTTCTCCAGAAGGCAGAGCTGGGACTATCGTAATATGTCACTTTCAGTTCCCCTGAGACAAAGAAAGATAAGTGTGCAAGCAGAGTGGTAGGGGAGTAGGGAAGTGAGACAAGGAAGGGAAGGAACCAATGAAGAGAACACGATGAGGCTGTGACCACCGAGGGTATCTACATCTTCAGCTTGCTGGAGAACTCTGGGAAACAACAGGAAATGCATGCCCCAGCATTACCCCTCTTTGGGAGGGGTCCAGGGAGAGTATTCCGCAGTGACTCCCATCAACCATTAATTGAGGGCTGCTCCTGAGAATGTTATTTCCTCGGCACTTCCATCCTGCCATGTCGGGGTGCTGGCAGACACTGCAAAGGCAAAGTCTGACAGGACACGGGCAAGATGCCGACAGCGTGGGCTACTCTCAGAGCTGGGAGAAGACAGACATAAGCACAATGGACAGGGCTTCTACCGTTTGCACTCTTCCACCATCCCCTGACCTGTGTCAAGAGCCTAAGTGTTCTCTTGAGCAGAAACTGGGTGACCGTTATGTCAACAAGACACTGCGTTGGGTCAAACATCTGGAGGGGATCTGGATTGTATTCTTGGATGATAGATGACTATTAGAGGGTTAAAGGAACACTGAGGCTGTTTTTAGGGAGAGAGGCATCCACAATCGCCCTCCTCCCACTGCCCTCATCCTGTAGAAGTTCCTGCCTAAAACCTCCCCCAAGCTGCTTTTCTACTCCCGTGTTACTGTGTTAGCGTAGACCCTGATCAGTTCTCACCTGTAACTATAGCATCAGCATGCTAACTTCCAGATCGTGTCCCTCTCCTGCTTCGACGACTCCTAGTCTGTCTTGATAAAATCCTTAGCATGATATTTCACATTCCTCTTGATCAAATCACTCTCTCCATCTCCAACCTCACATCATCCTTCACTCCCATAGGAAGCCGAAGCTATAACATGTTGGACTGCTTAACATTCTACAAGTAAAACACCCTTTACACTTAGGAGTCTGCAAATTCTGTTCTCTCCACCTAGAATATCCATCCTCACCTTACCCACCTGCAACTATCTACCCTCCAGGAATTCAAAGGTTCGGAACAACTTGCCTGATATTGCTCTATTTCATAGGCTAAGACCCCAATTTTTAAGCACCTATTATCTTAAGTGCTTAATTGCTTTGCTTTTCACAGGTCTGGTGGCATGGAACACTGTTTTATCGTTCCTTAGTGACATTGCCACCTAGCGACTCTGCTAGGTAAAAACTCTCCCTGGCTGCCAGGCTCCTCTGCCCTGTCACATGAGCTGGTCCAGCTGGTGGTTAACAACTGGCGGCTGCAGCAGCCATATTGGTGACTGCTGACTTCATGCAGACAGCCCAGCTTTCCTTGTTCGCTTCTATTTTTGTTAGTGGAGGAGGGAAAATAGCATCATTGGTGTTTTATAATTGGAAACATGACCTATGTATTCTTGGCTGCCCCAACCTTTCCTAGTAGGGGAAAAAAAGTGAAATTTAATTTCAGAAACAATAGCTTTTCTAATCTGTGTACTCAGCATTAATGCCTCCAGGTTAATTAAGGACAATGAAATGTGGTTGATTGAAAACAATGTGGGAAGAGGCAGAGAAGTTAGATTCCAGAAGTACAAAGCTTCGGAGAGGAAATTAAAGAATAGGATCCATGCCTACAGCAGTCACGGGAGTTTTAAATAGCTGAATCTACTTAACTTGAAATTTAAGTCTTCTGAACACAGCCTTGGGAAAGAGAAGTTTCTGTGGGGCCTGGGAAGCCAACGCAGCCATTCTAATCTGGCCCTGGAGAGATGAAAATCCTAGCCACCGCCTGCTTCAGGCGACCATAAGCAGGTAACAGCGTACAAGCGGGAAGGACCCAGACTTCCAGCTTCTGTATGCCACTGGATTGGAGAAATCAGAGTCCCCAGGTAGGTGAGATCCTTTGACTCCTTGTCCTTCCTCCTCTGTCTTCTGTTCCTATCTTGATGTTATTGTCTCAAAGGTCTCTTGATACCTCATCGTCTCCTCCCATTTGTCTCCAGTGTAGATGCTCAGCCCTACCCAATCCCTGAGCCAGTGACACTCTGGCCCACACCCGAAGATGGAGTTGGACCCAGCCCAGATCGCAGTGCCCCTGGCATGAGCTCCTGCTGCTGGGAATGCACCAAGCCAAAACTTTCCTCCAGGGCCCCTGTGTGCCTGAGTGGGATCAGCCTGCTTCCTGCCATTGTCCCTGGTCAGGCTGGAGCCGGTCCAGAACCAGTCAGATGCACGATCCTCTGCCAGTCTCTGGCTAAGCAAGTCACCGAGGCAGACGGGGCCGGACCTCGCCACCAAGAATACCATGCTGGGAAGGTTCACAGAAGCAGCCACTTAACTCTCTTTGCAACAGCTTCCTTCTGTAATTCTCAGGGGGTCTAGTTCCAGCTCTGTGACGTACTAACTCAGAAACCTCAGAAATGTTTCCGGGTTTGCTCTCTCTTCAGTGAAGTGGACACAAGGACTTCTGCATCTGCCTATACAATTCTCCACTCCGCTGTTCCCCAGCCCACAGGGTGGACGCGTGACCAAGAGCAGGCTTATCATGCGCTGTATTCCTGGACAACATGACCCAAAATAAGCCAATTCAGGACATTTACAAATAGGAGACAATTGGCTAGTTCTTTCTCTTTACCTGTGGATTGAAAATTCTAAGGATTATAGACACATGGCTGTTGATGACCATTTTCTCAGCCACATGGAGAAAGATGAGTGAAGATGAGGGCCAGCTCAAACAAAGCAGAGAAACAGGAGATGGAAAATGATTCTTGATCCCCTCTTTTTCATTTCAAAGACCTATCCATAAACTTCCTAGATACTTCCCAATAAACCCTCTCCCCCACCACCACCATCCAATTTTTTATTTTTGGCTAAGTCAGTTTGAGGTAGATTTTTATTGCTTGAATCTGAAAGTGTCCTGAGTCATAGAATAACTCCTTGCTCATCCTTGCTCCTTCTGTGCCCGCAACCCATGCCTTGATTTCCTTCATGGCACAAGACCTCCATTGTTTGGACTTTCTGCCAGCCTTGATGTGCCTGGGGTTCCTCCAAGTCTTTTAGGTTTCCTTGGCCCTCGTGACAGATGTCAAACACACTCACACTCCCAATATATACAGTCCAGGGGCCGTATCCAGTTGTACTGTCTTTATTTGGGAGCACAGTTTCCAAGCATGCAGGAAAATGGAAGGATGAAGTCACACCAGCCAAGGAAAGGTAAGCCGTAATTGCCAGAGAGAAATGAAGTCACATTTCCAATATGTGCCTCAACCCAACATAGACCTCCAGAAAACAAATGTCCCCTGCTCCAATTCCCTTAGACTAATTAACTTTATCAATCCCAAATAAACTCTGGAAATATTTAGGTGAACTAACCTTCTGTCTGCCCACCCTAAGGAAAGTGGCGGAGGTACATTATGTGCGCGCATTGTTCACACCAGCTATTAAATCCCACGACCTCTGTTTTTTGAAAGCTCCTAATGCCATAGGATATGAGAGGATCATGCAGTTTTAAAACTCTAAATAAAATCTCAAATACAATAATTTCACACCTTAATTATTCCATGAATAACCACATCCAGTTTAAATGTGTTATTTGCCAAATTCACAATGACGAAGGAAAATGCCCCTAGTGAATAATCTTTTATAAAACAGCCCTGGAAAAATCTTAGTGCTTTTTGGAGCACAACGTACAAAATGCAACTTTATTTTTCCATTTTTCCTCAGGTTTCAAGTGGCAGAAGCAATCTGACAGGCTTATAGGCTCAGTATGTAGGTCACTGGCACATTTGTGTGTCCTCGCAAGAATCGTTTTCCATGGGATTCTTGCTCAGGGAGTGAACATATCTAAAATTGAAACTCTCTTTGGTGAGGCTGGGATTCAAGTGGGAAAAAATAGACAGCAGTTCCCAAGCTGCGCTAACAATATTGGTTCCATTTCAAAGTGTGTTTGATGTGATGAAAATTACAGAGATGAACACCTGAGTTCCCAAAGCATCAAACAGACAAAACTGTATTTGGAAAAAAATCGTGGTGTTATTTACAGTTTACATATGCTCTTTCTAGATTTATGCCCAAAGGCATCTTGTCATTTACTGTGGCCAATGCCTCTTGGTGACGTTTTTCTGTAATTATTTCCATGCGTTTTCCCAGAAGCAGCTGCTCTCAGATGGTGACGCCCAAGAAGAGAATTGTAGAGGCTGTATATCCAGAAAGCCATAGAATCTGAGTTTTCAAAATGAGAAGTGACAAAAGCCAAGTTGGGGCATGGAATGATTTTCCCAGTTCTATATTTAGAAATACACTCATCTAAGTCCTGAGGCCGAGACAGAAACTGCGTTTGCATTTGCCTGGATTCTTCCCTCTGCTGCCATCCAACAGAGGGTTAATTAGACGAATTTCACTGCACATCCTCCGAATGAACAGGTTGTCCTAACATAGTCTATGAAGGAGGCTGAGACTGCCCACCTTATGTGCTGTGTGTCTTCAGGCTGGTCTGTATCACTGCCCCTACCTGGGGGGAAGTGACCAGGAACCATGGCAGCGCTAATCTTGAGGAGGAGCTCAAGGCCTTACCTCCCTCCCCTTCACACCCTCGTTATAGAAGAGCAGCCATCAGCGCCAAGGATTCAGTTGTCTCCAGGTACTAACAGTCGGTGAAGCTAAGAATAAAGACATTACGGTCTACCTCTGCAGAGCCATCTCGGTCTGCTCTCCTGATCTGACCACCTCACACACCTCTTCCCCTCTCCCTCTCTGCTGCAAGGCAATGTTTACACAGGACTTGGAATGCACCCCTGCCCCATTATTAGGATCCAGGTGGAGCCTAGAGAGATGGAATCGACGTGGTGACTGAATTCAGTCCTTTGCTTTCCTTTGGACTCCATCTCTAACCTAGTGAGTGGCAAGATGAGAGGAGAGCCTGGGGAAATGCTCACAGGGCATCTTTCTTGTCTCCAGTGTAGGCCCGAAGTTAGAGGAGCACAGGAGAACGTGTGGCTCCCATATGCTTCAGCCCCATTCACCTCAGTAGGTTGAATCCCAGGCGGTTATGATGTGCCATCTTCCGCGCAATCTGTTCCCAGAGGCCTGGCTGGACTACAGATGGTCAGGATCATGCACGTCCGCTTCCCAGGATCTCAACCTCTCTCCCAGTCATGTACTCATTTACTCAACAAAACTTTACTGGGCCCTTTGGCAAGGGCTGGGGAAATAAAGGCTATCAAGCTGCAATTTTGATGCAAGAAAGCACACAGCACGGTGCAGACAGAGTTGTGTGAACACATACTTACCTTCCAGGGTGATCTATGCAAGCCCTATCACAAGACATGCCAAATAATGAGGTAGCCCATGGTCAGCTGTTCCTGGTGACCGAGGAAGACTCTAGGGTGGATCGAGTGGTGAGCTGGAGTGCACAGCATGGGCAAAGCAAGAGAGGAGGTTCCTGGCAGAAGGAGCAGTAAATAAAAATACACTGGGCAGGAAAGAAATAGCAGGGTTTTTTCAGGGAACAGTTTTTGGGTATTTCAGTATGGCTAGAGAACAGGCCTCAGTAGAAGAAAAGAGGAGTAGGTAAAAGAGACAGGCCTGGGCCTTATCGTGGAGGTCCTCATGCTATTCACTCATTCCTCTATTCATTCAACAAGTATCTATTGAACACATTCCCAGTGCCGGCACTCCTCTAGGCACTCGGGATTGAAGAAAGCACACAGCGCCTGATTTCATGCAGCTTACATTCCAGTGAGGAGACACAAGCAAACAAACAAACAAATTAGCAGATAAGATTAGTACTGGGAAAGCCTTAGGGCTGGAGAAGGAAGCAGGAGGAGGTGAAGGATGCTATTTACTCAGGGTGCTCAGGATGGCAGTTGGGCAGAGAGCTGGAGGAGGTGAAAAGGGGGCTGGGGAGCAGGCCTGATTAGCATCATCAGCACTGCAGCTTGCCGTTCACAGATCTCAGCTGAGCCTCAACACCACCGAGCCGTGTCCTCACGGGTCCCTGGTCAGTCGCCTGACCCATGCTCCACAACAGTCCTTCTAGACCTTTCCCAATCTTGTGAGCTCTGTACTGACTGATCTAACCTTGCTTGCAGCAGACGACATTACTTCCTGCAGCATCACAGGGTGATAAGAGGCCACTGGACACAGCTCCACCTTCTGTCCCACAGCCACAAACACGCACGCCTGTGTGCGCCCAGCTCGCAGTCAACTCGCCAAAAGCCAGCGTGTTGAAATTCAGTCACTGATTCACCAATTTGATGAAGACAATGACCAAGTAATCTGCTAAATTTACCACACTCCCTTATTTATCAAAAACGTTCTTAACCAGTTTAACCATGACAATGAATAGCTTCAAGAATGTTCAATCTTTATTATCAATAATGAAATATAATTTTCTAAATATTTCATTATCAGAAACCAAAACTTCCGCATTTGATGTAAGAATTTCTCAGTTAATACTGACGTTTTAGAATCAATTTTGAAATCCTCTTTAATGTCTTCTTGTTGTTGTTTTCACAAATCTGGTAGCATTTTTAGAATTTTTAATCCTTTTTTCACAATTTCACATTTATACCTAATAGATATGAAATTTGAGGTACAGATATACAGTCCACAACAGTAATTTCTTTGAGAATTCTCATTCCCTTTCTCCTGATTTGAATGGCTTTAACATTTCATGTCTAGTTTTTCTGCAAACTATTAACAAGTCAACACATCTAAACTGTTCCTTATTAGAAATGAAAATTTTAACATTTTAGCAATATGTTTTAAGTTAATTCTGATTTCTTTAGCATTCTTTAATTTAGTTTATCTTTATTTTTTATTTTTTTTAAAGATTTTATTTATTTATTTTCCCCCCAAAGCCCCAGTAGATAGTTGTATGTCATAACTGCACATCCTTCTAGTTGCTCTATGTGGGACGTGGCCTCAGCATGGCTGGAGAAGCAGTGTGTCGGTTCATGCCCCGGATCCGAACCTGAGCCGCCAGCAGCAGAGCGCACGCACCTAACCGCTAAGCCATGGGGCCGGCCCGAATTTAGTTTATCTTTAAAAACTTAACTGCCAGAAATATATACAAGGCTTATTTGAGGAATTAACAAAACAATACTTAGGCTGGAAGGCTTTTAAAAATAGAAAACTGCATTCAAAAGTATCAGAAAGAAATCAGAAGTAACAAAGAAGATTTTATCACATTTACAATACAGAAGTTTGAGTTATAGAAAAATAATACTTTATAGAGGAATGTTCATTTATAGTGATTTCTCTTTGGCCAACCTTTTAGAATTTTAGAATTTGCTTGCCGGTTTCTCAGGTGGCAGAACAACTTTAGATTAGTTCATAATTAGAAAATCTTATTATGTAATCAGTAACCCAAAATGAACATTTCTGCCAAAGCTATTAAAACAGTCACATTAAAGCTTTTAAACTGCAAAGCTACAATTGATAAATATGATAAATTTAATGAGTTTGTTATTTGATGAATTGAATTTTGACTTAATTGGGTTTTTGAGAATTAACTTTTGGCCATTTGCCTGATTTTGAAAGAGTCAGTCCCTCTCACCCTGGGGATTGTGTCTCCGCAGACGACCCCATGGGCAGCTGGTCTCCAGGCCGGCTGTGTTCTTACCTGTCTCCTCCTACTAGCACTTCCAAGTAGACCACACATCGTGGCCAAATCCGTGGCCTTCTTTAGGAGCTGTCACTTCAGCCTCCTTCGTGAGATAGGATGTGACTGGGATCACGAGCTGTACCGACACCTTAGCTGCAATGGAGTTCACTCCTGTTAATCCTCCCATGTGTCACTCTGCTAGGATCAGGACCTCTCCTTTCTGTCAGCTTATAATGCAGAAAGGACGCCTCTGGATTTCTATGGAAGCACTGACTTCTATTTTTAAGTGAGTCACAGACCCAGAGGCCGTCCCATTCCTATTGAGTGCCTAATGCTCTTGATACCTAAATCCTAGCATTCTTGCTTTGAGCAAAATTGTTCTCCATTTTACTGTGAGCATGTTATCCAAATTTGGAAAAGGAAAACCTGAGGATTTCCCTCAAATTCTAAAATCTTTCTCTGCCACTAGTCTAGGAGAATGACAACAAAGGATAGAGAAAAAGGCACTAAACTAAGAGTCAGGAGACTGAGCTCCAACCAGGATGCCACTCCCTGGGTGACACCAAGCACAATTTCCCTCTCAGAACCTCACTTCTGGCCACTGTACCATTAGGGGTGGGGGCTAAATGGTCTCTGCAGCCTCTCTTGGTTTAACTCTCTGCAATCCTATTATATGTAGAGCTACTTATAAAGCTATTATACATAGAGTTCACTTTCCTGAACCATTGGCAAACCACTTTTCTTACTTTTTACGCTTCCTGTATTAAGATTTCAGGCTAATTAACAAAGATGTCTATCCCAGAAAAGCCACACTTCCAGAACCGAGATAGCAAAGCCAGAGGAGAAGGTGTCAGCCATCCTGGGTCTAGTAAGGCTCCATCCCAGACTCCTGTCTGTCAAAAAAATCACCCCCTGTGTGCTTTGTCTTCTCCTTTTATAAAACAGCGAAGATTATAGTTATCTTCTGTATTAGAAAAGGAATATATGTTTACCAAGATACTAAAATATTTTAAAGTCGAAGTCGTCATTCTGTCTTTACATAGCAGGGTGTCCCAAACTCAGGACTATGGCATCTGGGGCTGGATAATTCTTTGTTTTGGGGAGCTGTCCTGTGCATTGTGACCTGTTTAGCAGCATCCCTGGTCTATACCAACTAGATGCCAAATAACACCCCTTCTCACCCCCGCAGTTGTGATAACCAAAAATGTTTCCAGATGTTGTCAAATGTCCCCTGGGGGCAAAATCGACCCCACTTGTGAACGATTGTTATATGGTGAATCTACAATACAAATCTAAAATTCAGATAAATGATTTAGTAGATAGTGTTTGTGATTTACATATGTCAATGTCACTTGATGTCTGGAGGTTAAGAATTTTCAGGCCGGAGAACAGCACATGGATGCAGACTGAGAGCAGACTTAGGAAGGAGAAGAAACGCTTTGAATCTTACTTCCCAATGTACCAGCTGAGTGATCTTGGGCAGGCAACATAACTTATCTGAGCTTCCATTTCCTCAACTACAGGATGGAGTTGTTGGGAGAATTCAATGTGATGACTTAGGGACTTAATGAAGCAGGTGTTCCATAATGGTACCTTTTGTTATCACAGCGACATGGATTGACAAAGTTTGATGTTACCACTCAGCTCTGCTAGAACTTTTATTGAATAAAATTCATTGAGCACCTATTGTGTGTACACCAAATACTATGCGGAGTGCCAAAGATACAGAAAGGAACCACACAAATCGCTTTCCTCAAGTTGCTCACCCATTATTGGAGGAGGCCAGGGAGTCAGTAGTTCCAATGCAATAGAGTCAGTGTGATAACAGATACATGTGGAATACTCTGGTCCAGAGACTGAGGAGTATCTAACATTGCCCTGTAAAGATTCAGAGTCTCTTTGGGCGTCACAAATGTGAACACAAGTGATCTATACAGTATGCTTTGTACTGTAGCAGAGATACATCAGGGAGAAGCTAACATTGCCTAGAAGAATCAGAGAATGCTTTTCAGAGGATGTAATATGTGATGTAGTATGGCCTTTAAGAATAACCTGTTTAGAGATTACATTAAAAGTTATTTAGATTCATTGAAAATGTAAAGAAAGATGCGCAAACATGTCCATCAATGACAGAGTTTGATTATTAGACCCCTAGGACTGTGGAGTAGCATGGAGAGTTTCTTGATCACTGCACAGACTTTCTCTGTCCCAGGGTGTCTGGGTCTGAGACGTACTCTGGCATCATAGAGAACTGAGAAGGTGACATAGCACTGTTAGGACAATGATCAGAGCTTAAGTGATCAACCTTTTCAGGGTTCACATAGTATTTAGATGTTCTCAAGAAACAAGATTATATTGCATTGAACTGCCACTTTCCAATATAGAGTACCCATATTGGGCAAAGTTGGTGTCAAGTCACCTCAAAGATAGTTGGTCTTCCTCACGCCCCACCCACTGCCTTTAGCAGTGCACTGATCTCTGGTACAATCAGCTGTGGCCAGCACGACTGGGCTGGTTTCAGTCAAGGCATTAGGCACAAGCCATGGTAATAAATGAAATAAAGATATGCTTCAGGTCACTGTATGGCAGATACTTTGAAGTATAATGGCCTAACTAGCATATAAACCTATATCTGTGTATTAGTTTGTAACACATTACCTGTGTAATAAATTACCACAAAATGGATGGATTAGAAAAACAGAAATTTATTCTCTCACAGTTCCAGAGGTCCAGAATTCCACTATCAAGGTATCAATGGGCCATTTTCTCTCCAATGGCTCTAGGAAAGAACCCTTCTTTGATTCTTCCTAGCTTCTGGTGGCTCCTGGAAACCAGTGGCATTCTTTGGCTACTATAGCTACATCACTCCTAACTCTGCCTCCATCTTCACATTGCCATCTTCCCTGTGTCTCTGTGTGTCTGCGCCTCTTCTTGTAAGAACACTAGCCATTAGCTTTAGGGCCCACTAGAACCCAGTATGATCTCATCTCAATCTTTAAACAAATTATATCTGCAAAGACTCTATTTGCAAATGAGGTCGCATCCTGCAGTTCAGGGTAGATATGAATTTTTGGAGGACACTATTTAACTCACTACAAGCCGTAGAGTTATTAGATTTTGCTCTCCAATTTAAAAAATCAACCTTTGATGCAAGTGTGAATTTATTTTAAAAAGCTGATGATATATTTCAAAAGAAAAAAATTAAATAAGCTGCTTTGATGAGTCAAGGGAGGAAGTCTTCAAAGTCATGTACGTGAATCTGGAAAAGTCACGGTTAATCTCAGCCTTAAGGGCGAGGCAAATTTCCAAAGGGAAATGTAGGTGGAACTAGATCATTTTGCAAAGAGGGAGCCAAATCAGCCAATGGGTAAAAGCAGATTTAGACATCCAGGAAATATGAGATAAGCAAGAAAACCGTACTTGAGAATGGGCCCTTGGCTAGGCAGAAAAGAAAGCTTTCTACATGAGTTTTTTTTTTAAAAAATATTACCATCCTTTGTAGATTTGTACATTACGAATATCTTCTTCAAAGTTGTGAACTGTATTTTAACTTTTATTTTAGTGTCTTCCATTAACATTAAATGTTAATACAGTAGAAAGTTTCAATCTTTTTCTTTATTGTTTGTGCTTTCTTTAGCTTAGTTAAGAAATTCTTTCTAACTCCAATATCAAAAATATTTTTCTGTATTTTATTTTAAAATTTTTTTTATATGCTTAGGTCTTTAATTCGCCCTATAACTGATTCCTTTGCGGCCTGAGGTAGGGACCTAATTTTATTAATTTAGAGACATTGACATTGTAAACATGAATACGGCATGACTCTCTCTTTAAAGTCATCCTTTTTTAGCTTATAGAACAGTTGTATAACAGTTTTTCATCACATGTGGACAAGAAGATATACAAGAATGTTCATTGCAATATTTTTCAGAATAGTAAATGAAATGTCCCTGAAGAAGAAAATGGATAAATAACTTTCAGTGTATTTATAGGCAGTGAAAATAACTGAACTGGAGCCACACATATCAGCAAGGGATATCTGAAAATTATTGTGTTGAGAGAAAATAAAAAGTTCCCGAGTGATATTTTTTGAAACCATTTAATATGAGTAACAGCATAAAATGCACAAAACAATTCCATATGCTTAATATGTAGTAATAGCATAAAAACACTCATGGGAATGATGGACACTTTGTTATGAAGCGATCGCTGGGTAGCAAAAAAAGGCATGGAATCCAGTTGGGGTACAGAGGGGTATCTCGGCATCAGTTCCATGTGCAACGTCTTCATTTCAAAACAAAACCAAACCCTGAGATGATGCGGTGTGACGTTACAGAAATGAGCAGTACAGAACTGGATGGAGCTGGCTGGGACAGAACTGAGTTTGGAGGACTCAGGCATTTGTTCTAGTATTGTCTAAGCAGTGATTTTCAAACTTTTGACTGTGATCCACAGTAAGAAAGAAAATATTTCCGTTGTGTCCCAGAACACACACACGTGCGTGCACACACACGGAGAACTGAAAGCAAAGTTTCCTGATAAACTATTTATGCTTACTAAATTGATGCACTCTGATATTTTCCATTCTGCTTTATTCTATTTCTTTTCTAAACAAATGTTACCTGCAGTTTGAAAACCACTGGTTCATAGTTTTGCGTGGTTGAAATATTTTACAATTAAAAAGATATCAATATTGGCGAATATTTTAACTGGACCAAAGCACTGATGTATCTGGAAGCATTACTGATAACGCAGCCACAAAATTTAAAGCATGCTCGAGTCACAAGAAAACAGTGATGTGCAATGGTTTTCAAACTACATGTAGCCCTGGAATCCTTTTGACAAATTAGATGTTCATCAGATGCAAAGAAAGGGGGAAATATGACAAGCTAAATAACAGCACCAGACTCTTCCTCAGGGAGAGAATTGTTGTTCTTGGAAAACTTCTTTTGATGTTTTTTTGATGCATGCCTAGAGTGAAAGGTGAGCCTCTCGGAGGCCTGGCTCCAAGCTTTGGGGGCAGAGAGAGATGGCCCTGCACAACTGAAGGGAGAGAATTTGGAACTGCCAGGGAAGTCCTGCAAGGATGGAGTGAGGCGCAGGGTTGGGAAGGCGACAAGGAGCTGGCAGAGATGGCAAAGGATTGTAAGTGGAAGATGCATCCCTTCTCCAGAACCATCCTCCAGAAAAGTCGGTTTAGCTCATGGATGTCTGGCATACAGGAACATTTTGTTTTGTAGAAACCAAAGGGACTGTTTCATATCATTGTGACATGGTGTGACAGAGTAGCCCATGAGAACTTCAAAACCCAAGAGACAAAGGAGGCCGAAGGAACTTTGACCTCCCTTGGGTTGAACATAAATCAGGAGGAAGATTTGGATTCTCACCGGGTGTCAGAGTGAGGGATCCAGTACATTTCCGCTAGATCTCCAAGCGCAGGGAAGCTCATGGATGGATACTGGGTCATGACAGCATTTCAGTGCATAAACAGGTCAACACCAGGCTGTCCCAAGGAAGAGGGCAGGCTGAGGGAAATGGGGGGAGTGAGGGAACAGAACAGGGACTGATCAAGTGGAGCTTTGGCCCTCAGCCTCCCTCCAGTCCTCCCCCAGCAAATGAGGGACCTCTGGGAAAAGAAGGGCTCTGGGAAACACAGTGTGCAGCCCATTTTACAGATTAGGAAACAGACTCCCAGAGCAGTAAAGTTCCCCACCCAAGGTGTCCCAGTTAAGACAGCAGTCTGGTCTCCTGGCCACCCAGTTCATACTCTGTCCATGACCGTGCAGCACCCGTTGATGTGAATTGCTTCACCAGATTGATGAGGTAGAACCAATAGGATCAGAGCCTTGAGAGAATTCAAACATAGATAATTTAATTTGGGCGTGGGTATGAGGGAGTTAGAAATGGAAAAAGAGTACGAAATAGGATGTCCTACAGGAAGAAACTGGATGAGATTAGGGACAAGAAAAAAAGACAGGTAGGTAAGTCAGCTTCTTAAGAACTGACATAGCGTTGACACGCCTGCAGGAAAAGGATGGTAGGAACTGCCAGGCCAGGCCCGAGGCCCCTGTAGGGCTTTTGGACAAATCACCTCCTCTCAGCCTCTCTGTGCCTCCTAATGAGCCCATGGGAGGATTTACGGTTGCTAAAGAAACCGCTGGAACAGGTCAAAAGATATATTTGGTGTCAAGACACCAACAATTTGCCTCAGTTTAATTTCTACCCTGTGCCTTCCTGCCTATTTTTATCAGGGCACATGATAAATCCTCTCACGGAGAGAGCGAAGCCGAGACCGTTGCTTCTACGCTCTTCCTTGACTTCTTCCCTCCAAGTGACTAAAATGCGAGCAGGGTGTGGAATTGACAGTCCAGGCAGTACAGTCTTCATTCTGTTCTCTTATTTTGGTTTTTTTCCAAACTCTGGAGCTCCGAAGGTTAAAATGGGCTTCAGTTACCTTGGCTTAAAGAGAAGAGCTGGAAACACCAGCAGGGAAGCTGAGTACAGTGTTTTCATGACAAAGTTTCTCTATTCTTCAAAGAATATGTCTCCCGCTTACTGTTATAGGTGGTAAAAGCCAGACCTGAATCAACATTTTTCTAAAAACAGGGGTCACACTTTCAGAGTCAGGGCCCAAATTCAAATTCAAGGCATCTCTAGATACGAAAGATTTGTCCCGTTTGCCCCATCCACATGACAAAAACATTCTGCCTGTCCTAAGTGCCCACAAGAGTGGCTGGTCCACCTTGCCTCTTTACAGGCAGATCAACTCGGAACAGCATTGAAATGGCCTGTCATTGCGTTCTGAGATCCTCCGCCCTTGGAAACCATTGAAACACATCTTAAGTGTCTGTTAGAATCAGCTGGGGGAGTGAGAAGAATCAGCTGCATCAGTCAAAGGCTCGTCTTCTGAGCCTTTCTGTTGAGAGTGCTCGACAACTCACCAGCTCCTGGTACCCCAGCCTCCATCCAGGATTCTGAGCAGGCAAAGATGTCTACGGAAACACATTTTCTGGGGGAACACTGGTTTCCCACAGAACCTCCATGTCCTCTGTGTGTCTGCCTAAGGTGAGGCACAGTGCCTGAACTGAAAGAACCGAGCTCTTGTTGCTGCTGTTTTCCTTCTCAGGGGTCGGTATTGGTGTGGTAATACTAGCAGTAACCACAGCAGGCTTCCCTACCTTGCTTTTCCTTTCAGGGCTTTTTTTTTTTTATATCTAAAAGCCAACAGAGATTTGTTGCAGCAGAGAGGTATGACACGGAGTTCCCTAGTGACATCTACAAGTCCTGAGGTCTCTGCCCAGCTGCCATCCGTGCTGTGAGCATGGATATGTCGCTCTTCGTCTCTCCATGCTTCCATACCTGATCATGGGATGATCTTGCCTTCCCCTCACATGACAGCATCAAGCAAAACGAAGTGTGTGTGGCTTTCACAGCTCACTACAATGTGTAAGCATCGCTGATTCTCCACATCGTCACAGAAATCCTCCTCTGACCGAAACCAAGGAAAAGGTGCCTGATGGCTCCATTATTAGACAGAGCTGTCCAAATCCTGGATCCTCAGAATCCATGGGTTCAATTAATGGTGCTTATTTCATGCCATTATTTTTGGGTGGTTTGCTATGTGGCAATAGATAATTGGGATACTGACTACATAAAATTATTTTTTAAGTATCCCAAAACTCTGTACACTAAAAAAACACCATGCTAACAACTGGACTTTTTCTCTAGAGAAAAGAGACACAATATATTTTTATTTATTTCCATTTGGTGATTTTTTGGTTTCTATACTTTTTATTGTGCAATCCAATCTTTCTCCAAAATTTGAAGTTATCACCTTTATCGCATAGTAAAATCTTTCACATACGTTTGGATGTATTTCTAGATTTTTTAATTCTTTTTGATTTCTTTGTCATATACTCTTTTGATAGAACCACACTGTCAAATTATTATCTCTTTAAAATATATGTTAATAACTGGTAGAGAAAGTTCTCCATCATTATCCCTTTTCACAATATTTTTTATCTTCTTACTAGTTCATTTTTTCAGATGAACTTTTTAATTGTGTAACAGAATTCACAAAATTTAGCTTTGAGATTTCCATGGGTGATGTGGTGAATTTATGGATTTATCTGGGAGATATTGACATATTTACAGTGTAAAGTCTTCCCAAATGTTCATCATTTCTTCCAATTAATGAGTAATTATTTTATGTTCTTCATTGAAGTTTTATAATTTTCTTTAAATAAATGCAGCATATTTATTGTTAAATTTATTCCTACGTATATTTTTTATTGTTGCTCTTTTGAATGAAAATTTCTGCTTTATATTTTAATACATTTTCAGTTTATTTGCTTGGGTCTTCCCAGAGATAAAAAGTATCATCTACAAATAATAATTTTGCCTTTACCTCTTCAATATCTCTGTCCCTTCTTACTTTTGTACTTCCCTAGCAAAACTATTCATAATAATATTGAATAACAGTGTTGCTAGTGACATTTTTTCACTAGCATTTACGAAATGTCACTATGCTTACTATGTGCTAAACTCTGCGAAGCAGTTTACGTACTGTTATGGACTGAATGTTTGTGTGCCCCCAGAATCATACGCTGAAATCCTAACTCCAATGTGATGGTGTTAGGAAGTGGGATCTTTGGGAGGTGGTTAGGTCATGAGGGTGGAGCCCTAATTAATGAGTCTTAATGTTCTTATAAGAGAGATCCCTGAGAGTTCTCTCACTCCTTCCACCCTGTGGGGACACAGTGAGAAGATGGCCATCCACGAACCAGGAATCAGATTCTCACCAAAATCTGTTGGCATCTTGTTCTTGGACTTTCCAGGCCCCAGAACCATGAGAAATAAATATTTGTTGTTTGAGCCCCTGAATCTATGGTATTTTTGTTATAGCAGCCTGAAGGAGCTAAGACACATACCTTTATTTATCCTTCAAAATAACCTTATGAGGCAGGAGAAGATATTTAACCTCATATTCTCAGTTTCCCCATCTGCAAAATGGGAATAATAGCATACCTACCCCAAAGGGTTTTTGTAGAGATTAAATGTCTATGAGACGGTTCAATTCCTTAACACAGCAAGCTTCTGTTATGATAGCTATTATCTCAACATTATGACTGTTACTATTTTATCATCTTTTTACAGGTGGAAAAAAAACGAGACTTGGAGAAATTGAGGTCCATACAGCTAGTAAGTGCTGGAATTGGGACTTGGGCCCTTATATATTTAATTCCCAAATCTATGTTTCGTCTCTTATTTTTTCTCACTTTGATGGAAATTTTCTAGTGTTTCAGTGTTAAGCATGGTAGGCAAGTTACCTTTCAACTTCTAGTCAATGAAAATATTTTGAGAATTTGTTACCTAATTTTTATCAGTGGCACTTCAGGCTATTAAGATGATCATATAGTTTTTCTCTTCTAATCTACTAACAAAATTAGTTTTATGGATAGATTTCCTAAAGTTGAACCATCCTTGCATTTCTGAAATAAACTCTAGCAGCAATGGTCATGTGATTCTGTTAATATAGTGGTGGAAAACTACATTTAATTCATTCACATTGATTTATTTTCCAACGTGGGACAAGTCCCTCCTCTTCTTATTTTTAGATTTTAAAATACTTTAAGTGTGTCTCTCAGAAACAGCATAGAATTGAATTCCATTTTTTTTTTTTTTTTTTTTGTGAGGAGATCAGCCCTGAGCTAACATCCGCCAATCCTCCTCTTTTTTTTGCTGAGGAAAACGGCCCTGGGCTAACATCTGTGCCCATCTTCCTCCACTTTATATGGGACGCCGCCACAGTATGGCTTGCCAAACAGTGTGTCGGTGCACGCCCGGGATCCGAACCAGCGAACCCCGGGCCGCCGCAGTGGAGCGCACGCACTTAACCGCTTGCGCCACCGGGCCGGCCCCTGAATTTCATTTTTGATTGATTTAAGATACTTTATATTTTAACAGGAGTATTCAACTCAATTACATTTTGTTTCATAACTAATATAGGTGGCCTTACTTCTGTCATCCATATTTTATTACATTGGGCTTGTTGTTTCCTATGCCATATTTTTCACTGAACTTTTCCTCATGTGGCAATTTAGAAATAAGTCCTAAAACTTTACAAGTGCTTATATTTCAGTTTTTTCAATATACTTACTATAGTGTGATATATATTAATTATGACCATGAAAGCTGAAGAAATTAGTACATTTATAATATTTTTCATAATTCCTCACCAAATCTTTCCTGATTCTAAACATTCTAATTGGATTTTTTACCCAGCTTCTTGATGACAAACTGTTTTGCTATATCATAAATCTTTTCTTTGAAAAATTACCTGTGGCATTTATATTCTTTTATAACAAGACTTACAACCATTATTTAGATTTAATTCATCTTTAAAATATTTTCAGGCTTTCATCTTTTCATTTTATGCCATGACTTCTCCATGCTTGAGTTCTTTTTTTGATTTATCACACAATTGCCTGGTGTATATCTTCAAGTAAAGATTTTGGGGAAGTATTCAGGGGCAGTATATTTTCTAAGAGCTGGCAAATGCAAATCTGACAATGTCTTTCTTTTGCCTATACTCATAAACCATAAATTTATCTGTGAATAGAATTTTTGGATCACATTTTAAACTTAGAAGTCTACTGACCTCACCTCTCTGCTTTTTGTCATTGACTTATGCCCCCCTCTCACTTTATCTACATCCTTGCTATAGCATTTCCTACATTGTATGGTGGTGTATCTCTTTGTATAACACCATGCTTCTAGACAATGAGCTCTCAAGGACTGTGATCCTAAGTTATTGATCTTTGATTCACCAAGATGTATCACCATACCCAGCACATGGTAGGTTCTAAACCTAATTAAAGGTTACTTTAATTAAGGAATATGCAAATTAATGAGCTTCACAAATATAATGTTGTGCGTAAATATAAGAGCAAGACCATCATCAAAGGCTCTTCAGTATATATGAAATCATAAAATTATGTTTAAAAGCCTTTCTATTAGAGATAATATTATTTTAATTCTGTTTATTGATTAGTTGATTTTGCAGGTAAGACTATGGCTGAAGCTAAAGGTAGAGTCTAGAACAGGAAACTTCTTCCTCCTAGGGCTTTGTGGGTAAAGGTTGTGACTTCTCAATTAGAGAATCGATAATCAGGAGTGACCATTTAATGCGGATAAATTAATTAGATATGGAAATAGCCCAGAAGAGAAGCAACCATAGGAGAAAGCTGACATCCCATTACAATGTATTCAATCACCAGGCAAGACTCAGATGTCCTAAGCACAGCAGAGGACACGGAGAGCATGTATCAGGGCAGCCATGCGTCTTTTCTAAAACAGCATACGAGCTACAGGCAAGTTCCAGAGTCTGACAAAACTAAGCACAAATGCCGACTAACTAGTGTGGGATTGTAACATGTATCAGGAACTGACCCTCAGTTTCCTCAAATGTAAAACTGTAATAACGCAACCTATCTCTTAGGATAGACTCTTAGGAGTCTTATTAGAATGAACTAGGATAAGATATTCAAAGGAATTAGCACAGTACCTGAAAAATTGTAATTGCACAATTAATCTGAATTCCATTCCCTTTTCACATATGCACGGGTTTTAAATATGGACACAGACTAATGAGGAATTCAAGTTTAGGAATTTGTCCAATAGTCATTATAAGTATATTGCATGGCCATTTATCACTAATACCTATTCAGTGAGTAGCAAGTCATCATGTGTTTAGGACTTGGCAGAGTGCCATAAAATTGTAGATATTTAGTAGAACTACTTTTTAAAATAACATCTTTACTGTTTAGTTTATTAGCTATGTAGGAAGAATTCCTTACATCAGAGTGGCATTTTAAAAGCAGAGGCCCTGGAATCCAAAGACAGAGCTGTGCTTCAAATTCAGTAAAGTCGATTTGAGAACAAACATTCAGCTGCCCCCTTTCCAAACTCATTATTATAACAAGAACAACAACAACAAAATCAGATAAAATGTTCTTTCAGGGTTAGAAAATGTGAAATAAGGGGAGAAACCTTATTTTTATGCAAATAACATCCATATAACTTCCTGAAGGAAAACTAATTATTAAAGAAGTACCCCATCTGACAAAGAAATGTATCAAATAAAGAATGCCAAGGAAGAGAAGTCAAGATGGTGGCATAGGTGGACTCCGAACTCACCTCCTCCCCTGGACACAGCCGATTTACAACTACTCTTGGAAAAACTACCCCTGAGAGAGAACTGAAAACTGGATAAGAGGAACCCCTACAACAAATGACAATCCCAGTGGAAGAGGCAGAAATTCCCTTGTGGAGAGAAAAAAATACCACCTTCACAAGCCGCAGGGCTTCATGGCTGCCCAGGAGCAACCCAAAGGTATGCAGCCTTCACTGGAGGAGTGGGGGACCTGAGCCGGGGAGCAGTCCTGTTGTAGGCATTTTTTGGTCCCAGCACAACCTAGACGAGTGTCATAACATCTGACTTTGCTCGCTACTAACAACATTGGGGAATACCCCCAGAAAAGGTGGTTCACAAAGAAATTAAAGCCAGCTCTTAAAGGGCCCATACACAAATTCACCCATTTTGAAAAGCATCCTAAAATCACCAGAAAGAAAGGTGCACAGTCCTTTGGTGAAAAGAGACTCACCTGATAGGCTCTGTGTGCATCTCAGTGAGAGGTGAGACCTCTCCAGGGACTGGGACATTGGTGGCAGCCATTGTTGTGACCTGATGTGGGTGTGCTGACACAGATGCTGGCAGACGCCATTGGAGTTCTCCCTGTGGCCAGCTAGCTCAGGGTCTGCCCCACCCACTAGAGCACTGATTTAATCCAGCTCAGCCAAGGAAAGCAACCCACCCTAGGCCCTGGCCCCACTCAACAACAAGCCCTCGCGCAACTTTGTGGGCCTGCTAAGCAAGCTGCCTGGATTCTCTTCAGCCTGGCCAGTGGGTACACCTCTGTGGGGCAGGGCATGCACAAGGAGTGGGTGGAGAGTGTGGGGCATTGGTGGACTGAGTGGGGCTCCTGCCTTGGAGCAACTGGGTCCACTTCAGGGGGTTGGGGTGCACACACGGGGCAGAACTGTGTTGACTGTGTGTGTGGCCCTGTGGGCATTGGGGCTTGTCAGCTGCAGAAGACCTGTGCTTCTCAAAGAGCCACATAGAGGATTGGCCCCACCTTCCAAAGCCTGAAGCAATTGGGTGCTCCCGTGCCTGGGGCCAGCCCCATACAGCTGCAATCTTCAGAGAGCTGACAAAAGTCTTATAGGCTGGAAGTTTATAGCAATTGTAAGCCCCTGAGCCTAACAACCAGCCATGCTGGGGGCCTACTCACTTAATAGAAAAACTGCAACAGGAATGTGCTATTACACCTTGCAGCCAACTGTGCTGGGGCTCCCCACACCCAATAAAGTGACTGAAGGGCCCACAACAACTACATGCAGCTGAGCATTACAACCAGCTGACCAGGGGGACAACAGCCTCCCTGGGCACCTACAGCAAGAGCAACCCTGGCACAACAGAAGGACACAGATAGCCCACATAGGGGTCACTCCTGGAAGATTTGGAACTGGTGGTAAGAGGGAAGCATGCTGCTGGACCTCATAAGGCATCACTTATATAAGGTCACCTCTCCAAGATCAGGGGACATACCTGACCTACATAATACATAGACAAAAGCACAGGGAGAGAGGCAAAATGAGGTGGCAAAGGGATACATTCCAAGTAAGGGAACAGGACAAAACCCCAGAAAAGGAACTAAATGAAACAGAAATGAGCAATCTACCCAACAGAGGGTTCAAACAGAGTCATAAGGATGCTCAATGATCTTGGGAGAAGAATGGATGAACTCAGTGAGAAAGTCAACAAAGAAATGGAAGATATAAAAAAGAACCAGTCAGAAATGAAGAATACAATACTGGAAATGAAAAATTCACCAGAGGGACTCAATAGCAGAGTAGAGGATACAGAAGAATGGATCAGCGAGCTGAACGAAAAACTAGAGGAAATCACCCAAGCTGAACAGATAAAAGAAAAAAGAATTTAAAAGACTGAGGACAGTCTAAGGGACCTCTGGGACAACATCAAGCATACATCCATGTTATAGGTGTTCCAGAAGGAGAAGAGAGAGACAAAGGGACAGAGAATCTATTTGAAGAAATAACAGCTGAAAACTTTCCTACCTAAGGAAGGAAACAGAGATCCAGGTACAGGAAGCACAGAGAGCACCAAACAAGATAAACCTAAAGAGGCCCACACCCAGACACATCATAATTAAAATGTCCAGAATTAAAGATAAAGAGAGAATCCTAAAAGCCGCAAGAGAAAGACAACAAGTTACATACAAAGAAAACGTCATAAGGCTATCAGCTGACTTCTCAGGAGAAATCTTACAGGCTAGAAGAGAGTGGCACAATATATATAAAGTGCTGAAAGGAAAAAACCTATAGCGAAGAATACTCTAGCCGGCAAGGATATCATTCAGAATGGAAGGAGAGATAAAGAGTTTCCCGGACAAGCAAAAATTAAAGGAGTTTATCACCAAGAAACCAATCCTACAAGAAATGCCAAAGGAACTTATTTAAGGGGGAAAGAGAAGAAAACAAATAGGAAAAACTATCTACTTCCATGATAAGAGGGTAACGGATACAAAGGCACAAAAAAGAGGTTAGATACGATATCAAAAAACATAAAATGTGGGAGGAAGAGAGTAAAAGAGTAGAGCTTTCAGATAGAGGTCAAACTAAAGAGACCATCAACTTAATATAGAATGCTATATACGTAGGTTACTGTAAATGAACCCCATGGTACTCACAAACCAGAACCCTATAATAAATACATAAAAAACTAAGAGAAAGGAACACAAACATAATGCTAAAGAAAGCCATCCACCACAAGGGAAGAGAACAAGAGAGGAAGAAAGGAACAGAGAACTACTAAAACACCCAGAAAAAAAGTGAAAAATGGCAGTAAGTACATACTTATCAATAGCTACTTTAAACGTCAATGGACTAAATGCTCCAATTAAAAGGCATAGGGTGGCTGATTAGATAAAAAAACAAGACCCATATATATGCTGCATACAAGAGACACACTTCAGACCTAAAGACACTCACAAACTAAAGTGAAGGGATGGAAAAAGATACTCTATGCAAATGGCAATGAAAAGAAAGCTGGGGTAGCAATACTCATATCAGACAAAATAGACTTTAAAAAAAAAACTGCAACAAGAGACAAAGAAGGGCACTACATACCGTTCAAGGGAACAATCCAACAAGAGGATATAACAATCATAAATATCTATGCAGTCAACGTAAGAGCATCTAAATATATAAAGCAATGATTAACAGACATAAAAGGAGAAATAGATAGTAACATAATAATAGTAGGGAACTTTAACACTCCACTTACACCAATGGATAGATCATCCAAACAGAAAATCAATAAGGAAAGATTGGACTTAAATGACACACTAGAAGAGATGGACATAGACATATATAGAACATTCCATCCGAAAACCAAAGAATACACATTCTTTTCAGATGCACATGGAACATTCTCCAGGATTGATCACATATTAGGCCACAAGATAAGTCTCCATAAATTTAAGAAGATTGAAGTAATACCAAGCATCTTTTCTGACCACAACGGTATGAAACTAGAAATCAACTATAGGAAGAAAAACAGAAAGGCCACAAATATGTGGAGATTAAACAAAATGCTACTGAACAACAATTGGGTCAATGAAGAAATCAAAGGAGGAATCAAAAAATACCTGGAGACAAATGAAAATGAAAAGACAACATGCCAGAATTTATGGGATACAGCAAAAGCAGTTCTAAGAGGGAAGTTTATAGCAATGCAGGACTATCTCAACAAACAAGAAAAATATCAAATAAACAATCTAATAGTGCACCTAAAGAAACTGGAAAAAGAAGAACAAAGGCCAAAATCAGTAGAAGAAGGGAAATAATAAAAATCAGGGCAAAAATAAATGAAAAAGAGATGTAAACAAAAATAGAAAAAATTAATGAAACCAAGAGCTGTTTCTTTGAAAGATAAACAAAATTGTCAAGCCTTTAGCTAGACTCACCAAGAAAAAAAGAGAGAAGCCTCAAATAAGTAAAATAAGAAATGAAAGAGGAGAAATTACAACAGACACCTCAGAAATACAAAAGATTATAAGAGAATACTACCAAAAGCTATATGCCAATAAATTGGATAATCTAGAAGAAATGGATAAATTCTTAGACTGATATAACCTTCCAAAACTGAGTCAAGAAGAAATAGAGAATTTGAATGGACCAATCACCAGTAAGGAGATTGAAACAGTAATCAAAAACTTTCCCAAAAATAAAAGTCCAGGACCAGACGGCTTCCCTGGTGAATTCTACCAAACATTCAAAGGAAACTTAATATCTATCCTTCTCAAACTTTTCCAAAAAATTGAAGAGGAGGGGAAGCTTTCTAACTCATTGTACAAAGCCAACATTACCATGATACCAAAACCAGACAAGGACAACACAAAAAGAGAAAATTACAGGCCAATATCACTGATGAACATCGATGCAAAAAACCTCAACAAAATACTTGCAAATCGCATACAATACATTAAAAAGATCATACACCATGATCAGGTGGGATTTATTCCAGAGATGCAGGGATGGTTCAATATCTGCAAATCAATCAATGTGATACACCACATTAATCAAATGAAGAATAAAAATCACACGATCATCTCAATAGATGCGGAGAAAGCATTTGACAAGATACAGCATACACTTATGATAAAAACTCTGAATAAAATGGGTATAGAAGGAAAGCACCTCAACATAATAAAGGCCATATATGACAAACCCACAGCTAATATCATCCTCAATGGCAAAAAGCTGAAAGCTATCCCTCTAAGAAAGGAACCAGACAAGGATGCCCACTTTCACCACTCCTGTTTAACATAGTATTGGAAGTCCTAGCCAGAGCAATCAGGCAACAAAAAGAAATAAAAGGGATCCAAATTGGAAAGGAAGACGTGAAACTGTCACTATTTGCAGATGACACGATTTTATATATAGATAACCCTAAAGAATCCACCAAAAAACTTTTAGAAATAATAAATGAATATGGTAAAGTTGCCGGATACAAACAATCTGTTGCATTTCTATACACTAACAACAAAGCAGCAGGAAAAGAAGTTAAGAATACAATCCCACTTACAATTGCAACAAAAAGAATAAAATATCTAGGAATGAACTTAACCCAAGAGGTGAAAGATCTACACACTGAAAACTATAAAACATTGCTGAAAGAAATTGAAAAAGACACAAAGAAATGGAAAGACATTCCATGCTCTTGGATTGGAAAAATTAACATAGTTAAAATGTCCATTCTTCCTAAAGCAATCTATAGATTCCATGCAATTCCTATCAAAGTTCCAGCAACATTTTTCACAGAAATAGAACAAAGAATCTTAAAATTATATGGAACAACAAAAGACCCTGAATAGCCAAAGGGATCCTGAGAAAACAGAACAAAGCTGGAGGTATCACAGTCCCTGACTTCAAAATATACTACAAAGCTATAGTAAAAAAAACAGCATGGGACTGGCACAAAAACAGACACACAGGTCAATGGAACAGAATCGAGAGCTCAGAAATAAACCCACACATCTATGGATAGCTAATTTTCAACAAAGGAGCAAAGAACATACCATTTGTTGAAAATCACTTCAACAAGTGGTGTTGGGAAAACTGGACAGCCACATGCAAAAGAATGAAAGTAGACCATTATCTTACACCATACACAAAAATTAACTCAAAATGGATTAAAGACTTGAATATAAGACCTGAAACCATGAAACTTCTAGAAGAAAACAGGAAGTACGCTCTCCGACATCAGTCTTAGCAACATATTTCAAGTACCATGTCTGACCGCACAAGAGAAACAATAGAAAAAATAAACAAATGGGAATACATCAAACTAAAGAGCTTCTGCACAGCAAAGGAAACCATCAACAAAATGAAAAGACAACCTAACAATTGGGAGAAGATATTTGCAAACCATATATCTGGTAATGGGCTAATCTCCAAAATATATAAAGAATTCATACATCTCAACAACAAAAAAACTAACAACCCAATTGAAAAATGGGCAAAATACCTGAACAGACATTTCTCCAATGAAGATATACAGATGGCCAACAGCACATGAGAAGATGTTCAAAATCACTATCAGGGAAATGCAAACCAAAACTACAATGAGATATCACCTCATGCCCTTCAGAATGGCTATAATTAACCACACAAAAGAAACAACAAGTGTTGGAGAGGATGTGGAGAGAAGGGAAATCTCATACACTGCTGGTGGGAGTGCAAACTGGTGCAGCCACTATGGAAAACAGTACGGAGATTCCTCAAAAATTGAGAATAGAACTACCATACGATCCAGCTATTCCACTGCTGGGTATTTATCCAAAGAACATGAAAACACCAATGCATAAAGATACACGCACCCCTGTGTTCATTGCAGCGTTATTCACAATAGCCAAGATGTGGAAGCAACCTAGGTGCCCATCAGGGGATGAATGGATGAAGAAGATGTGGTATATATACACAACAAAATACAACTCTGCCATAAGAAATGATGAAATCTTGCCATTTGTGACAACATGGATGGACATTGACGGTATTACGCTAAGCGAAATAAGTCAGAGGGAAAGGTCAAATACCGTATGATCTCACTCATAAGTAGAAGATAAAAACAACAACAAACAAACGCATAGAGACAGAGATTGGATTGGTGGTTACCAGAGGGGAAGGGGGGAGGGAGGAGGGTGTAAGGAATGATTATGCACATGTGTGTGGTGATGGACTGTAATTAGTATTCGGGTGGTGAACATGATGTAATCTATACAGAAATAGAAGTGTAATGATGTACACATGAAATTTATACAATGTTATAAACCAATGTTACCACAAAAGAAAAAAAAAAAAGAAATGCCAAAGTGGAGAGGATATTGTTCACCAGCAATGGTGATGAGCAAATAAGTCAGAAAGACTTAGAGTGATGTCTAAATAATTGATACTATTACTAGAAAACTTAATACAAATGTCAAAGGGCATTCTTAGAAAAAGACTTCATCATGTAAATATCAATAATATTTATTGGATTTATTTAATTATTTAACTTAATATTAATTATAAATATATTGGCTAATAGAAAGTCTTAGATATTTCTGCACAAAAAAACATACAAACAAACAACAGAAAAAAAAAACAGATATGCAAAGGGAAGGGATGAAGTTAAAGCATGATAAGTTTCTCCCCAATAGAGCAATAAATCCTGTTTCATTCTTGCTTTTGGTAGAAAAATACGGTTCAATATATTTTTATCTTTAACTAGAGTAGAATAAAAAAAATAGTATATATATTTTCTAAAATACCAGAAGGAAAAAAGATGAATAAAATTTTAACAAAAGACCAGCGTTATGAGGTAGGGCAAGCAATAATGAAGAAAAAAATCAAGGAAGCAAAAATACAAAGTGTGAAACAATTAAAATTGGGCACATATATTACCACAATAAATACGAAAGTATTAAATGCAATTAAAAAGCCAAAGTCTCTAACATTGAATCAAATAATAAAGTTCAATGTTGGTGTTTGGAAGAGACATGTCTTATTTAAAATAGTGTATTTAAGATAAAAAATGAAAGGATGAGTGAATAGGTACCAAGGAAAATTTAAAAGAATAGCAATATTATCAGACTAAGAAAAGTTCTAAACAAATAACATTTCATTATGATAAAAGTAAATCCACAAAGAATTCATAACAACCAAGAAATTTTATGCTTTGTATAATTATCATGAAAGCCAATGTATTAGAAATAAAAGGAAAAGTTGACAGAACCATGATCACAGTGTAAGAGTTTAATCCACATCTCTTGTGTTTGAAAGATCAAGATGATCAAAATTATACGATGATATAGAATATTCTGATAATAAAATTTTTCAATTTGTTGTTGCTAGTGCCCTCGAGTGGATTCCGACTCCCAGTGACGCTGTGTACCGCAGAGCAGAACCCTGCCCAGTCTTTGTGCACCACCCTCTCACCTTCCAGGGCTATATCAGACAATGCTCTGCTGCTATTCACAGGGTTTTCATGGCTAGTTTTTTCAGAAGTGGGTGGCCAGGTCCTTCCTCCTAGTCCGTCTAGTCTGGAAGCTCCACTGAAAGCTGTCCACCATGGGTGACCCTGCTGGTGTTTGAAATCCCAATGGCATAGCTTTCAGCGTCACAGCAACATGCAGCCATCACAGTATGACAACCCACAGATGCTGGTGTGGTTCCCTGACCCGAAGTGAACCCCAGGCGAGTTGCTAACAGCACTGAATCTTAACCACTAGACCATGAGGGCTGGGAAACTTCTTCAATAGCCACAAAATTTTACATTTTGTAATTCAAACACAGAATACATATTCTTCTCAAATATTTCTATAGTATTTACAAAAATTAATTTCATATCAGAGCACAAACACTCAACAATTTCAAAATTAGAAATTGCATGTTACATTCTTTTGAGACAATTCAAAAAATATCCTTTTGAACAAAAAAAGTTGAGAACAAAAGCTTTTCCAAAGAAATCCAAACACTCGGGAATTTTTAAACACTTTAAAAAATAACATTGATATTAGAGAGGAGATAATGGTCTCCACTCTGAGACAAACTTTTTTATAATCACACAAACACACCTTATGTGCCAGAAGCCCCGGCTGGGACCATCCTGTTTACACACTCTCCCTGGGAAATAGATGGTAGACGCCCTCTCCTCCGAGCACCCCATCACTGCTGGGCTCCCTGAGACCCCCTCCCTGCGTGCCGGGGACTGGGGTCCTGGGGCGAGAAGTCAAAGGACATGTTTTCTTCTCAACACCTGTTGATTTAACTTTGACATTTTCCCCCTCCCCCAATTCACAGTCTATTTATTTTGGAAGCTTGGCTTTTTTTTGTATTCTTTCAAAACTCTTGTTTAGACCCTCCAACCGAAGAGTAACTTTTATTTTCTGTCTTTCCTGTGGTATCCTTTCCTGAGGCTGTGTGCCTTAAATGCCGTAGCCATGGATAGGCTGAATCCAGGAAGGGTGAGGGTAAGAGGAAATTTTAGTGAAAATCTAGACAAAATGACAATATAAAATACAATTTTCATTCTGCAATATGAGTATAATCTTGATTTAAAAAAAAAAACTTGACCCAATATGTCACACACACACGAAAACTAGGGCAATCTCACTTAAGAATATGGATGTAAATTTTTAAATAAAATATCAACAAATAAAATCCAGAAGTCTATTAAAAAATAGCATAAGATTTGCCACAAGCTGGCAAGATGTTGATAATTGTTGAAGCTAGGCATAAGGGTTCACTATATTCTATAGAGAAAAGAGTGCTAACAACAAAAAACCTTTCCCATAGTAAAATGATTTTTTAAACAAACTTGCATACATGTCAAGCTAGAATTTATTCCATTGCATTAAAAAATGGTTCAATATAAAGAACCAATGGTTCATCAAATCAAAGAGAGGAAAAGAAAAGATATTTAATATTATTAAACATCCATTCCTGAAAGAGCTCTTAGTCAACTAGGAGAAACGTGATATTTTGTTGAAATAATAAAAAAATATTTACAACTAGCAGAGAACACCATATTTACAAATAGTGGCAAGAACTTATATAGGATTTATTACACGCCAGTCTCTATTCAAGTACTTTACGTATATGAATGCATTTAATTTTCTCAACAGCTCCATGAGGAACATATTGTTACAAGCCCCACTTTACAGGCGCTGGAACCAAGAACAGAGAGGTTAAGCAACTTGCCCAAGTTCACTCAGCTAATCAGTAGAGGTGCTGGGATTGGAATAGACGTCATTTGGCTCCAGAGTCCATCTCTCCACCACTGCCATGGCACCTCCTGTATTACGCTCATCTCTGGTGAAACTCAAGAGAATTTATCGTTAGCATCAGGACCACGTGTATGTTACCCACAATCATCACAGCTATTTAATATTGACCTGAAATAAATATTGACCTAGTAACTAAATAACGTGAGAAAAAAGAATGAAGAAGAAATGTATAAATATTAGAAAGAATCTGACCAAATTACCATTATTTGAAAATAAAATATAATTTCATTAGGAAATTCAGGATAATCAATTGGAGAATTATTAGAACAAATAAGCAAATATGAAATAAATAGTACATCAAAGAAAGTTTTCCTATATTTCAGAAATACTAGTTAGAAAGCATAATGAAAAATAGATTCCCTTTGGAATAGCAAGAAAAAATCTAAAATGATTAGAAATAAATATAACATATATGCTGTGCATAAATGAAGAAAACCACAGATTTTTATTAAATAACATAAAATAAGACTTGAAAAAGTTGACATATGCCTTATTCCTGGATGTGAAGTTTCCATATTGCAAAGATGTCAATTTCCCAAAATTAATTTATAAAATCAATACAATTCCAATTACAATCTCAATGCTATGGACTAAACCATGTCCTCCCTCAACCTCCAAAATTCATATGTTGAAGCCCTAACCCCAAAGGTGATGGTATTTGGCGACTGGCTTTTAAGACACAATTAAAGTTAAATGAGGTCATGAGGGAGGGGCCCTAATAGGATAGGATTGGTGTCCTTATAAGAAGAGGAGGTTATCTCTCTCTCTGTCTCTCTCTCTCTCGCTTTCTTTTTCTCTGACATGAGAGAACACAGCAAGAAGGCAGTTGTCTGCAAGCCAAGAAGAGGGTCCTTACCAGAACCTACCATGCTGGCACCTTGATCTTGGACTTCTAGCTTCCAGAACTGCGAGAAAATAGATGTCTGTGTTTCAGCCACTCAGTCCATGATATTTTGTTATGGCAGCCTGAGCTAATATACCCAGTAAGATTTTTCATGTAAATATTTAATAAAATTGTTCTAAAGTTCATCCAAAAGACTAAACTCTTAAGACTTATATTCTAGAAAATTATCGTTTGGCAACTCTCATGGTAATAATTGATTCAGGCAAGAGTCATCAATGGATGCTAAAACTAGCGGGTGAAAGTTTGATGAGTAATAGCATATTTATAGAATTTCAAAGGATTTCCCCACATGATACTTATTAATTACAGAGGGAAAATAATAACTTAACAGTGAAGAAACCTGGCAGACACCACCTTCACTAAGTTATCCAAGTTACCATCACTAGTAATAGGACAAATAGATCTGATGTGTCTCCTGACATGATGCACTGAGAAGAATACGTCACTTCTGTGATATTCCTGCCCCAAAACTGCATAATCTGCGTCTAATTGTAAGGAAACATCAGGCAAATCCAAATTGAGAGACCTTCTGCAAAATAACTGGCCTGCATCTTTCAAGAAGTCAAATTCATGAAAGACATGGAAAGATTTAGAAATTATTCAAAAAATAAAGGAAACCAAAGAGATATGACATCTGAATGCAATGCATGATCTGAGATTTTCTTTTGCTACAAAAGACATTATTGGGCAATTGGTAAAGTCTGAACAAGGTCTGTGGATTAGCTACTAGGATTGTATCAGTGTTGCTTTCCTGATTTGGATCATTGTACTGTAGTTACATAAGAGGCTTTCCTTATTTTTAGGAAATACACACTAGCGTACTCAGAGGAAAAGGGACTTCATGCCTGCAACTTACTCTCAAACAGTTAAGAAGAAAAATACGTGTGTGTGTGTGTGTGTGTGTGTGTCTGTGTGTGTGTGAAAGAGAGAGATAATAATAAAGTAAATGTGGTAAAATGTTAAAATTTAGAGAATCTGGTGAAGGATGTATGGGACTTTTTATGCTATTCTTGCATCTTTCTGTAAATCTGAAAATATGTCAAAATGCAAAGTTTAAGATAAGGGTTGCATCCCAAAGATGACTTTAGCTCCAAGTTTTGAGGGGAACACATCACTGTTGTCCTGATCCTCAGATAAAAAACTACTCTTAGAATAAAAAACTTCTGTAAATGCATATGTCCACACATGTCTACAAATTTGGATATATACAAACGTGTAATACCTAAATTATGGACAAAATAAAACAAGCAGAAGAAAATCTAGGATAGGAATTTAGGTTGGTTAAAACCTCCTTCTGTGTTTCCATCCTGGAGGCCAGGGGAGAGAAGCCATCTTCAGTCAACTGGTAGCAGAGTATCCTCTTTGCAAATTTGGTTCTTTGGGGAAGGAAGGGGATTAAGAAATAAGCTTCTTCAAGGATGAAACCTAAATTTTACAACATGGCAGCACATACCATTAAAGATACTGCAGAAGTGATATGACCTTCCTTGTGTCGTCTAGACAGAAATTCTACTTGAGGCTTCGTTAAGTTTCTTCTGAAGATTCTGGTACCTGAAAGGAGACAAAAACACTCCCCCTCCGGGGAAAACTGATGAGGACGTGCTTCCTGTCATCGATGGTTAAAAATTGCCTGCCAGAGCTCCACAGAGCAGGTGACGGGAACTCTGCTCCCTGCTTGAATGTAGTCCCCAAAATGTATGGAGTCCAGGATAGAGCAGGCAGACGTCTTCTAAGCCTTCCCAGAAGCTAAGAAGGAATGCTCACACCCCCAGAAACCCCGCATAGCCAGACACACTCAGTGCTCCTAAATGAGACAAGTAGAAGTGTTCTTTTGTTTGGGTTGAAACCAACGCTGGAAATCATCTTGCATCATACCTATATCTAGGCTCCAATACAGTGAGGGAGACACTACAACACAAACCCAAACAGTTCTAGGTGAGGAGAGGGTAAACCAGGTTGAACTCACTAAAAATCACGCATGGCCCAGCCTAACAGAGACTCCAAGACAAGGACTGAGTCCAGGTGGTATATTTTGAAAATGATCTGGGGAACAAGAGTAGGGGACTGAGGGGCAGCTAATAAGGTAGGAGAAATGCCAACCAAAGGGGCTCATTGAGCTGGTCACTGCTGTGGGCAATAGGGGTGAGTCCCACTGGGACCCTCTGAGGAGCTATACAAATGCCCCTCAGAATCTACTCAAGACATGGAAGAAGGAAGTTTTAATCATGACCATCCATCCCACACTGATCAAAGATTATCTGGAAGGTGTTGACTCCCTCATTCTCCCAGTTTTGTGCATGCATCAGAGAGTTGCGCAGACTCCTGCAGGCACCCAATGACGCTCGGAGCAGAAAGCATGAGCTATGCAGGGCCACTTAGGAGAGAGGCCGCCAGCTACACCTGAATGTGGCTGGTTGCTGCAGCAACACCTGAACAAAATGGCAGGCTGAAGGCTGTGAGAGGGGTTCCAAAAGATGTTCAATAAGATAGAAACTCCGTGCGAGGAAAAATCCCAGACAATGAGGGAGACACAGCAGGAGCACAGAAATAATCTGTTGTTTTAATTATATTTATTTAATTTAAGAAATATTTAATGAGCATTTACTACGTGCAAAACGCTCTGCCATGTCCTTCGAGATAAGCAGGATAATGCTGAGATGAAGACGACAAG
Source organism: Ceratotherium simum simum (assembly GCF_057802395.1). Classification (NCBI taxonomy): domain Eukaryota; kingdom Metazoa; phylum Chordata; class Mammalia; order Perissodactyla; family Rhinocerotidae; genus Ceratotherium; species Ceratotherium simum. The sequence goes on along the minus strand of NC_141902.1, from coordinate 96,398,287 downwards.
AACCTAGCCCTCTGCAATCGCAGTATCCACTAAGAATAATCGTACTTTCTCTCACGAGTCCCACGTTGCTTGAAAAGCATTCTTGAATACCTTGTGCTAAATGGATTACTATAAAGTGGACCTTATTTTTCCACAGAAACCATGTTATAATCCTTCATTTTATCCTGTATAAAGATTTGACTTCAAACACATATCTTTGATCAAAAAAATATGTGAAAGAAGTAAAAATGCAAGAAGACTAAACCTTTAGAACTTGGTTTAAATTATAAAAGTAAACTCTGAGTCCTATAAAATAGGCCTCATTATGTGCTGTGCACCATCTAAATGAGTGTACCGTACAGTACTCTGTGGTGGGACAGCGTGGGCACTGGAATCATCCAGCCAGAATTCCAACCTGGATCTGAAAGTCCATGGACTTAGTAAGTCATTGCCCCTCCATCAATTCTGGCTCAAACTCACATCCTTCTAGAACCTTCCTCTGTACATGACTTTCTACATCCTTTGAACTCTTCCAACATTTACCAGGATTTACCTCTGATTTTTAGCATTTCATGTCTTTCTATCTTGTTCTATTATTTCAAAGTTTCTTGTTGAAGGTTTCTCCTCCAAAAATGAAATAAAATCACCAAGTTTTGAAGATATCTTTAGCCTCAATGAAGTCAGAGGGTCAGACAGATAATGAAAAGTAAGTGTGTGTATGTGTGTGGGTGTGTTTGCCCAAGAAGAAGGCTCAGAAACTAAGATTCGATCCCTGGAATCACAAACCCTCAAGGTATCAGGATTAGAAAGGACTTTAAAACTGACTCATGAATTCTTTTGGTCACGTTCACACCAAGGGGTATTTAGATTATGCCTAAATACATGCACCATGGGGAGCCATTAATAATGAAAATAGATAGAATTCATTAAGCCCTTATGGGCCCTGCGTTGCACTAAGCCCTTTGCACACATTTAACCCTAAAGAGGGAGACACTATGATTTCCCTTTTATAGGAACAGGAAGCAAGGCCAAAGAGGTTAAGAAACTTGTCCAAGATCACATTGCTGGTCAAGTAGAAGATCCAGAGCCTTCTGTATGTTCATTGTATGACAAACTTCACCAAGACTCTCTCTGACCGTTCTTCACAGCTCAGCTCCTTGGGGCTCCACAGGGCACATCATTCGCCAAAGGTCTGCAGACTCCACAGGGGACAGGAGGCTCCTGGACACTGGAGGAGGACAGATTATAGAGGAACTTCAGTTTGGGGGAAATTGAAGCTTTAGATAGATAAAGAAAATCCAAAAAATGTGTATTGAGAACGAAAAGGGCAGTAGGAGAGGGAGATGTGTCAATCTGGGAGTGAGCGTTAAAAGGAGAGGCTCCCCTCTGAGGAGGGTAAGGCTGGTGCCGAGGTAAAGCACCCAGGAATTCTGCAAACAGAGCCAGTAGTGCAAGCACATGTGAATAGTTTTTAAGTCATTGGAATGTGCCTAGGAATCATAGGAAAAAGACCCCAATTTCTCAGAAAATCAAGACTTAGGAGAAAAATGATAATAAACTGGAAGCATGCTATGGTGTGAGAAGCACAAGTGTTGATGTCAGATAGACCCATTTATTGCCTGTGCAAGCTGGGCAAATAATTAACCTCTCTGAACCTCAGTTTCTTCATCTATAAAATGAGAATAACAATAGTTACTGCAGAGCATATAAGGATCAAATAGTTAATATATGTAAAATGTTTAGCACATAGTAGGCACCTAGTATATTAATTCTTTTCCTTCATTCTTCCTAGGAAGAAAGAATAGGATCTCCAAACACCTCAAGGAGGACAGTAAGAGAGGGCCAGTCATCAGAAGGGGAAAGAAATTAGTAAAGTGTAGAGGAAAGCAATTAATTATTTAAACCATGTCAAGTTACCAGGGCAGCAATAGGCCTCCAGCTGGAGCATGTGGCGGGCAAAGGCCACAGGGGCTGACCAAGCATCTAGCCCAGCATCCAAGTCCTCCTCTCCCTGATGAGAGGACCATGGGTTGACCAGTTCTCTCCTCTGCCCGCCCACTCCTGGCCATTTGCTCCTGGAGACCTCCTACTTGCTGCTTGGTTTTGTTCTGCATATTCTTTGTTTTGTTTTCAATCAGATCCCATCTAGCCCAGAACCTTCAGCTACCAATGAAGTCTTGGTTGTGGCTCGTGATCATGGCTATCAGAACTGGAGTGGCCTCATTATTTAGATAGGGAAACTGAGGCCCTGAAAGGAGGAGGGGCTAGCCAGAGGCCATAGAGACAGTGAGGAGCAAAATCAGGAAGAGACACAGACATCTGACTTCCAGTCTCTCCCCAGGACACCAGGTAACTTTGAAGGACAAAGTCCATGCTTCCCATCGATAACAAGAGTAGGAATAGAGAAAAATTATCTAGGAAAATGACAGCAGGATTCCTCTCGCCTAGCCTCTGACTGACACCTGGAGAGAGGCAGACATATATCACACACGCATGTACACGCTCTAAGCTCTCCAATACTATACGCCCATTGGGCAGGGACTCTGTTATTCATCATGGTTCTCTTACAGCCAATACAGCCTCGAGTGTAATGCTGTCAGGTGCTCAGAAAATGTTGGTTGACATATATTGGGCTTCCTGTTTCAGTTTTGGGGAATATGTTCTGGCTCTTTCAGATTAACTTCAAACCAAGAAGTTCCTTCCTCTTTCAAGAGAACAAAGAAAGACACATAAAAAAGATGAACAGCAAACAGAAAAACATATAGAAATTGCAAAGACAACAAGGTGGATACTTTATTCATTAAATATTTGTTCAGCACTCTGCAGTGGAGCAGTGTTACTCGAGGTGTGGTCCACAGACCAGCAGCATCAGCATTTCTGGGAACTTGTTAAAAATGCAAACTTCAGGGCCTCACTACAGACCTCTTGAATCCTAATCTCTCATGAGTAAGCCCGGGAATCTGTACTTTAACAGCTCTCTGAGGGATTCTTATGCATGCCAAAGTTTGAGAGCACTGCAGTGAAGGACATAAAGGAGTATTTGGAAAGAACTCTACCGAAAATCTAGCCAACAGAAGGAAAGGCCCAACTGAGCCAAGAGAATGACTGCGAAAAGGTTGGCTTGGCTCAGATCCTCACCACAATTTTTCTTCTGCGTACTTAGTAGCCTGGGAGGGGTACTGGGCATCCTCTTTCCTGCACCTCTACCCCAATAAAAAGATAAAAACAAAGAGTGGGAATTGTCATGCCTTGAAAATTGCCTCCTATGGCAGGTTTTTTTTAATTAGGTCGGTTATGTCTTGTGAATTCATTTTCTATTATTTTGAAATGAGATTGATCCAACCATTCTGTAAGCAGAATGTTAAATGCAACAAATGTGGATGTTCTGATAAATTGTGGTCAGTGGACCCTGCCTTCTGTGTCTGCATGGTCGTCATAGTACCAAACCACCCCAGCAAATCATCAGCAAATTGCTCAAGTCAGAGGCAAGTACAAGATGCAATGGATGCATCAATATATCATGAGATCTGTTTGTACCAAGTGAGAAACCCAGTCATCACTAAGCCTTTAAAATGGTCTTTAATTCTGCTAAAAGGAATAGGCATGGCTAATAGCATTTCCAATTCAGGTAATTGTTACAATTTGCCAGTTATAAATCACTATCCTAGAGTATAAAAATAGTCATTAAAAAGCTTCCAGGTTTAAAACAAAAACAAGTGCTCTATGTGTGAATGGATGGGATGACTACAAAAGTCAACTCAGAGGCAAAACAAGATTGCATTACTGTGGAAGAAACAAATAGAGGCAGCCTGAACTTGTACTTGTTGTGATAATGGAGGCACATGGTCACTCTTGGTGAAATGATACTTTTGTGTTCCTAGAGTTGGACTTTGCAATGAATTGGGACGGGGTTAAGCAATTTTTTAAAAAGCTTCAATGAAGCCTCTACTATTCTAAGGGGTATAGCAGTTATGAAATTGCGATTGTTGATTATCCTGCAGAAGGCGTATTATTTAGCCTTTCCAGAACAGGGGGTGTGGGAAGGAAACGTGGACGGACGTGAATTACAGACCCTCAGTGCTTGAAGTAGCCTCATCTCACCTGGCTCAACTCTTCACTTTATAAATAAGGTGACTGTGGTGGCTCGCCCAAGGTCGTAAGGTGTGAAAGTGAGAAAGCCATGACTTCCACCCATCCGGGTTTAGACTTTCCCATTAGTATCTCCATAGTGACAGGTTATACACTTGAAATTTTTAATTTCAGGGTCAGAGCACACTGCTGCCTTATATTTTCAGCATCACCAGTTGCCCAAAAGACAATTTTCCACATAAATGAATCTAACCCTTTTCAAGTACCAGACTTCAACACACTTTGGGGATGAAAATATTTCTAAAATAAATTAATCTCCCCCACCACCTTCCAAAACAGAGAATACTGACCATAGATTTCGGTAGGCAGAGCAACGGCCCCCCAAAATTGTCTATATCCTAATGTGTCAATGTTCCCTTATAGGGCAAAAAGGCACTTTGCAGATGTGATTAAATTAAGGATCTTGAGATAGGAGATTATCCTGAATTATCTGAGAGGACCCTAAATATAATCACAAGTGTCCCTATAAGAGGGAAGCAGGAGTGTCTGAGTAAGAGAAGGAGATGGGATGACATGACAACAGAAGTAGAGGATGGAGTGATGTGGGACAGAGTATCTCTACAGGAAATTCTGTTTAAACTGAGACTTAAAAGATGGAGAGAAATTTACTAGGCAAAGAGGAAAGTTGCAGGGAAAATCATTAAAGGCAGAGGAAATAGGATGTGAAAAGGCCCAATCTTTGGAAAGTGTGGGACTAATTCAAGAAACTGAAAGCTGATGCCCAATATGGCTGACCTGGAAAGAAGAGGTCTGCCGAAACAGTGGGGCCAGGGCGTGCACGGCCTTACAGGACAAACCGCGGATGATGCACTTCATTCTAAGGGCAATGGAAAACCAGCGGAGGGGATTAGACCAGAGAGTCTTACTAACAGGTTCGCATGTTGAAGTGGTCAGATTTACTGTGGTAAAGGAGAGAGCGAAGGGAAGACAGGAGTGGAAGTGGGTAATCTATCCAGAAGAGTGATAACGGTGGCTTACTTAAGTAAGGGTGATGACAGTGGGGACGGAAATAAGGGGACAGATTTGAATGATCTTTAGACAACATAATCGACAGAGCTGTGACTGATCAGATGTGGAGAGTGGAAGAGGAAGTGGAATCGAGGAGGCCTCTAAGGCTCCTGGTGTAAACAACTAAACAGAAAGTGGTGCCATTCAAATAAAGAAACACGGCGAGACAAGAAGTTTGGTCCTTTGTGTGTGTGTTTCAGGGGGTACGGTAAGAACAGCTTTGGAAGAACTGCATTTAAAACTTCAACGTCCATCAGAAAGGTAATGGATAAAGAAGTTATGATACAGCTTTACAATGGAATACTCTGCAGCATTTATAAAGAAGGAACTACATGAAAAGATAAGGAATATTCTCCAGCTATATAGTTAAATGAAAAAAGCAAAGTACGGAACAGAGTGTAGAGTGTGCTACCATTTGATTTTTTAAAAATGTGTGTGTGTGTACTTGTTCACTTATATAAGCATAGAAACAGAAGAATATAAAAGAAACTAGTAACAGCGGCTGTATCTAGGGGAGATATTGGAGGATCCAGGTGAGAGGAAGACCTAACTTTTGTGTAATAGTATAATTTTGTGCTACTTGAGTGTTTTAACATGCACATGTATTGCCCATTTATTTAAACTGAATTTCAAATAAGTACCTAAATAGATGTAAAATGTATATATTCCTAAAAGAATGGAAGGCATGAGATGATGCCAGAAAAACAAACAAAAGACAAAGGAGTGACAATATCAGACAAATGAGAATTCCTGGCAAAAACTTTTAACAGGAGAAACCAGGTTATTTTGTGCTGAAGAAAGATGTCATGCAGAATTAATATATAATTATCTTGAACCTTTATGTACCAAATATCATACCATAAGCATATAGAATTTTAAAAAATATGAAGATAAATTGGCAAAACTAAAATCACAAAGGGAGATCTAAATATACTTCTTTTATTCAGATATAGAATAAAACCACAGAAAATAAAGAAATTGAATATTAAAATTTGAAGTTTTATTTATAAAAAATAATAAACTTTGTAAGTTACAGTTTGTGCATCCCTTTCCAATAAATGTGGAACATTTACCAAAAAAATTATCTTCTAGGGCAAAATGAAAACTACAATAAATTCCCCAATGTAGAAACTATACAAGGATTCATTCTCTTCTCATAATGCAGCAAAATTAGCAATTAATATTTGGAAAGCAACCACTTGGAAATTTAAAAACCATCTCTGAGAGAAACCTAAATTGCAATTACATGTTGTTTAGAAAATAACAGCAGTGACACAGTGAAAATATTACATATCAAAACCAGTGGGGTGTGACTAAAGTTGTACGCAGAATATCATAATGCTTTCATTATTTAAAAGAAAGAAATAATAACAAAATGAATAAACCTAGATCAAACTCAAAATGCTAAATGAAAGCAAGAAACTAAGGCAACATTTACCAAATTGTTTTTTATGAAATATGAGTGAATTCCTGTGTTGATATGCAACAAACACACACACACACATACACGTTAAAGAGGGAAGGAGACATTCTATCCTTACATAGTTGGTGAAACTTTTAATAACATACCCTCTGTTGGTTAATCACCAATATACGTTAGCATATTGAAGCTCTGAAAATTTTTACATTTAAACGAGAGACTGTGTAACTTTGTATAACTTCGTTTACTAGCACAATTATGAAGGTATAAATTGGGATAATTTTTATGGAGATAAATTTGTTAATACATATCTAAAGACTTAAAATTTAATTGATGATTTGACTTCTGGGTAAATATTCTAAAGAAATAATCCTGGAGATGTGCAAACACACCTAGCTGAAAGGATTTTCACAAGAATTATTTTAATGGTGGAAATTGGAAAACTTGAAATGTGAAACAACGGGAGATCAACGACTGATTTCTGGAGCAGTCATACTGTAGCAATCTATGTACCCATTTAAATTCACGTTGAGGACACATTTATGGTTAGGTGGGGAAAGCAGCTCATAAACACAATGCATAGAGTTCCATTTTTGTAAAATGCCTTGGCTACTTTAAAAAATAAAATCTCCATGAAAAAGATTCAGAGATTTCCAAGTACAGTCATCTTTGATATTAGGAGAACTAGTTTCCAGTTCTAACTCTATTTAGTTGCATGAATCTAGAAACATTACTTTTCCCTCTGGACCTGTCTTCTCATCTGACAGGGCTGATTTAAATTATCTTTTCCAGGTCTAAAATACTATGATTCTTTTATTCTATGCATTCAAAATGATAAACTCATCTTAGGTCCACAGTGTAAATTCAGATCTATGTACTTATATTTTGTGAGTGACTATTTTGTGCAAATCACTATTGTAGAAACAAGATCAAAGGCTCTGAAGTGATTCTCCTAACTCTAATAAATATTGATAATCAACTTACGGTAAACCAATTTTCATCTTACAGCAAAGGCAGAAAGCAAAGAAGGCTAATCCATTAAACCACCTACGCTTTAAGAAATTTTATTTTGCAGATAAAGCCAAGACAAAACTGGTTATTTCACATCATAGTTTTTTTTTTTTTATTGATGTTTTAATGGTTTCTAACATTGTGAAATTTTGGGTTGTACATTTTTGTTTGTCCATCACCACATATATGACTCCCTTCACCCCTTGTGCCCACCCCCCACCCCCACTGCCCGGGTAACCACAGTCCAGTTTTCTCTGTCCATGTGTTGGTTTATATTCCACATATGAGTGAGATCATACAGTGTTTGTCTTCTCTTTCTGGCTTATTTCACTTAACATAATACGCTCCAGGCCCATCCATGTTGTTGCAAATGGGACGATTTTGTCTTTTTTTATGGCTGAGTAGTATTTCATTGTATATACATACCACATTTTCTTAATCCAAGCGTCAGTCGAGGGACACCTAGGTTGCTTCCACTTCTTGGCTATGGTGAATAATGCTGCGATGAACACAGGGGTGCATAAGCCTCTTTGGATTGTTGATTTCAGTTGCGTTGGATAGATTCCCAGTAGTGGGATGGCTGGATCATAGGGCATCTCTATTTTTAATTCTTTGAGGAATCTCCATACCGTTTTCCATAGAGGCTGCACCAATTTGCATTCCCACCAGCTGTGTATGAGGGTTCCTGTTTCTCCACATCCTCTCCAACATTTGTTGTTTTTTGTCTTGGTGATTATAGCCATTCCAAAGGGCGTGAGGTGGTATCTTAGTGTTGTTTTGGTTTGCATTTCCCTGATGATTAGTGATGTTGAGCATCTTTTCATGTGCCTATTGGCCATCTGTATATCTTCCTTGGAGAAGCGTCTGTTCATTTCCTCTGCCCATTTTTTGATCGGGTTGTTTGTTTTTTTGTTGTTCAACTCTGTGAGTTCTTTATATATTATGGAGATCAACCCCTTGTCAGATGTATGTTTTGCAAATATTCTCTCCCAGCTGGTTGATTGTTTGTTCATCTTGATTATGGTTTCATTTGTCTTATAAAAGCTCTTTAATCTGATAAAGTCCCACTTGTTTATTTTTTCTTTAGTTTCCCTAATCTGGGTAGGCATGTCATCCGAAAAGATTCCTTTAAAACCAATGTCAAATAGTGTGTTGCCTATATTTTCTTCTATGAGTTTTATAGTTTCAGGTCTCACCTTCAGGTCTTTGATCCATTTTGAGTTAATTTTTGTGAATGGCGATAGCACATGGTCCACTTTCATTCTTTTGCATGTGGCTGTCCAGTTTTCCCAACACCATTTATTGAAGAGACTTTCCTTTCTCCATTGCATGTTCTTAGCACCTTTGTCGAAAATTAGCTGTCCGTATATGTGTGGTTTTATTTCTGGGCTTTCAATTCTGTTCCATTGATCTGTGTGTCTGTTTTTGTACCAGTACCATGCTGTTTTGATTCCTATTGCTTTGTAGTATGTTTTGAAGTCAGGAATTGTGATGCCTCCTGCTTTGTTCTTTTTCTTTAGGATTTCTTTAGCTATTCGGGGTCTTTTGTTGCCCCATATAAATTTTAGTATTCTTTTTTCTATTTCTGTGAAGAATGTCATTGGGATTCTGATTGGGATTGCATTGAATCTGTGGATTGCTTTAGGTAATATAGACATTTTAACTATGTTTATTCTTCCAATCCACGTGCATGGGATACCTTTCCATTTCTTTATGTCATCGTGGATTTCCCTCAATAATGTCTTGTAGTTCTCATTGTATAGGTCCTTCACCTCCTTGGTAAGATTTATTCCTAGGTATTTTATTCTTTTTGATGCAATTGTAAATGGTATTATCTTTTTGACCTCTCTTTCTGTTAGTTCATTATTAGCATACAGAAATGCAACTGATTTTTGTAGATTGATTTTGTACCCTGCAACTTTGCTGTAGTTGTTGATTGTTTCTAACAGTTTTCCAACAGATTCTTTAGGGTTTTCTATATATACAATCATGTCATCTGCAAATAGTGAGAGTTTCACTTCTTCGTTACCTATTTGGATTCCTTTTATTCCTTTTTCTTGCCTAATTGCTCTGGCCAGAACCTCCAGTACCATGTTGAACAGGAGTGGTGAGAGTGGGCAGCCCTGCCTCGTTCCTGTTCTCAGAGGAATGGCTTTCAGTCTTTCCCCGTTGAGTATGATGTTAGCTGTGGGTTTGTCATATATGGCCTTTATTATGTTGAGGTACTTTCCTTCTATTCCCATTTTATTGAGAGTTTTTATCATAAATGGATGTTGTATCTTGTCAAATGCCTTCTCTGAGTCTATTGAGACGATCATGTGGTTTTTATTCTTTGTTTTGTTGATGTGATGTATCACGTTGATTGATTTGCGGATGTTGAACCATCCCTGCGTCTCTGGTATAAATCCCACTTGATCATGGTGTATGATCTTTTTAATATATTGTTGTATTTGGTTTGCCAATATTTTGTTGAGGATTTTTGCATCAATGTTCATCAGCGATATTGGCCTGTAATTTTCTTTCTTTGTATTGTCTTTGTCTGGTTTTGGTATCAGGGTGATGTTGGCCTCATAGAATGATTCAGGAAGTGTTCCATCTTCCTCTATTTTTTGGAATAGTTTGAGGAGGATGGGTATTAAATCTTCTTTGAATGTTTGGTAAAATTCACTGGAGAAGCCATCTGGTCCTGGACTTTTATTTTTTGGGAGGTTTTTGATTACTATTTCAATCTCTTTACTTGTTATTGGTCTATTCAGATTCTCCATTTCTTCTTGGTTCAATTTTGGGAGGTTGTATAAGTCTAAGAATTTATCCATTTCTTCGAGATTGTCCAATTTGTTGGCATATAATTTCTCATAGTATTCTCTTATAATCCTCTATATCTCCATGGTATCCGTTGTAATTTCTCCTCTTTCATTTCTAATTTTATTTACTTGAGCCTTTTCTCTTTTTTTCTTAGTAAGCCTGGCTAAGGGTTTGTCTATTTTGTTTATCTTCTCGAAGAACCAACTCTTTGTTTCATTAATCCTTTCTACTGTTTTTTTGGTCTCAATATCATTTATTTCTGCTCTGATTTTTATTATTTCTCTCCTTCTGCTGGCTTTGGGCTTTGTTTGTTCTTCGTTTTCTAGTTCTGTTAGGTGTAATTTAAGGTTGCCTATGAGGGCTTTTTCTTGTTTGTTAAGGTGGGCTTGTATCGCTATGAGTTTCCCTCTCAGGACCGCTTTTGCTGCATCCCATATCGTTTGATATGGCATGTTATCATTTTCGTTTGTTTCCAGATGGTTTTTGATTTCTCCTTTAATTTCATCAACGATCCATTGGTTGCTCAGTAACATGTTGTTTAATCTCCACATTTTTGTCACTTTCCCAGTTTTTTTTCATGGTTCATTTCCAGTTTCATAGCCTTATGGTCTGAAAAGATGCTTGTTATGATTTCAATCTTCTTAAATTTATTGAGGCTTGCTTTGTTTCCCAACATATGGTCTATCCTAGAGAATGTTCCATGTGCGCTTGAGAAGAATGTGTAGTCAGCTGTTTTTGGATGGAGTGCTCTGTATATGTCTACTAGGTCCATCTCGTCCAGTTTTTCATTTAAGTTTAATATTTCTTTATTAACTTTTTGTCTGGATGATCTATCCATTGCTGTAAGTGGGGTGTTAAGATCCCCTACTATTATTGTGTTGTTGTTGATTTCTCCTTTTAGGTTTGTTAATAGTTGCTTTATGTACATTGGTGCTCCTATGTTGGGTGCATATATATTTATAAGTGATATGTCTTCTTGATGGAGTGTCCCTTTTATCATTATATATTTCCCTTCTTTGTCTTTCTTAACCTGTTTTATCTTGAAGTCTACTTTGTCTGATATGAGTATGGCAACACCTGCTTTCTTTTGTTTGCCATTAGCTTGGAGTATTATCTTCCATCCTTTCACTCTGAGCCTGTGCTTGTCTTTAGAGCTGAGATGTGTTTCCTGGAGGCAGCATATTGTTGGGTCTTGCTTTTTAATCCATCCTGCCACTCTGTATCTTTTGATTGGAGAGTTCAATCCATTTACATTTAGGGTAATTATTGATATATGAGGGCTTAATGTTGCTGTTTTGTCACTTATTTTCTGGTTCTTTTGCATTTCCTTTGTTTCTTGTCCCATTTGTTTTGGACTGCCAATTCAGTTTGGTTGTTCTGTCTTATGATTCTTCTAGTTTTCTCTTTGTTTATCATATGTGGTTTTGCTTTGATTATTTGTTTAGTGGTTACCTTGAGGTTTGGGCAAAAATCTTGTGTATGAGATAGTCCATTATCTGATAGCCTCCTATTTCCTTATACTAAGTCAATTCAGTCACTTTCCTCTTCCCCTTCTAAGTTGCTCTTGTTATACCTTATTCTATCTTGTGTTGTGGCTGTGTGTTTACAGTGATGAGGTTAAATTTATTTTTGGTGAATTTCTTCCTTTGATCTTTGAGTTTAGTATTTAAGTGGTTGCTAACCTATTCCGGTAAAGATCTACTATTTCTCTGATTTTGTCTACCTACTTTTCTCCTTACTCCAAGCTTTGTGTTCCCTTTCTCTTCTTTTTCAGGCCTGAGGGCCTTCTTGAGTATTTCTTGTAGTGGGGGTCTCGTGGCCATGAACTCCCTTAGCTTTTGTTTATCTGGGAGAGTTACTATTTCTCCATCATATTTGAAGGATATTTTTGCTGGATAGAGTATTCTTGGCTGAAAGTTTTTGTCTTTCAGTATTTTGAATATATCATTCCAGTCTCTTCTAGCCTGAAAAGTTTCTGTTGAGAAATCCGCTGAGAGCCTGATGGGAGTTCCTTTGTACGTTATTTTTTGTTTTTGTCTAGCTGCCCTTAATATTGTTTCTTTGTCGTTGACCCTGGCTAGCCTTACCACTAGGTGTCGTGGTGAAGGCCTTTGTCTGTTAATGTATATAGGTGTCCTGTTGGCTTCGCTTACTGGTATTTCCTGCTCCTTTCCCAGATTTGGGAAATTTTCAGCTATTATTTCCTTGAATAGGCTCTCTGTTCCTCTTTCCCTCTCTTCTCCCTTAGGAATACCTATAATTCTTATGTTACATTTTCTAATAGAGTCAGATATTTCTCAGAGTCTTTCTTCATTTCTTTTTAGTCTTAGTTCTCTCTCTTCTTCCATCTGGAGTATATCTGTATTCCTATCCTCTAAAGTACTAATTCTTTCCTCCATATTGTCAGCTCTGTTCTTTAAAGATTCCAGATTCTCCTTTATCTCCTCCATTGTGTTCTTCATCTCCATCAGCACTGATTGGTTTTTCTTTATGATTTCAATCTCTTTTGTGAAGAAACTCCTAATCTCATTGAATTGTTTGTCTGTGTTGTCTCGTATTTCGTTGAGTGTTTTTATGATAGCTATTTTGAAATCTCTGTCATTTAGTTTATGGATTTCTGTGTCTTCGGGGTTGATTTCTGGGTGCTTGTCATTTTGTTTCTGGTCTGGTGATTTCATATATTTTTGCATTGTGGTTCCTGTGTTGGTTTTGTTTTTCCTCATCCTGGAAGTCTCTGGTTGCCATTTCCACCTGTTGCCACTGTCTGGTGGTAAAGGGCTGTGTAGTCTAAGCCCCCTGCGCTCTGCCCCAGTTTTTCTGCTGCGATCCGCAGTGTTGTTTTTTCGTTTTTTTCCCCACTGCGATTCACGGGTCCAGTCCAGTTTGTTCAGGTCTGCCTCAGATCGCTAGGTCTGGTCGAGCTGCAGACTCCGGGTTGCGGGGAGGGGGGAGCTCTCTCTTCTGCCCTCTGGGTCCCTGATGTGGGAGGCTTCTCGTTTGCCCCTCTTTATCCGCTCTCTGGGGTGCTCAGATGTTGATGGTAGCCCTGTGGCTCCTCTGAGTCCCCTGTGCGGGAGTTTCCCACTGGCTGAGAGAGTCCGAAGAGCCACGGTTTCCCCGCCGATGGCCGCCCCTCCCCCCTCTCTGGGAGCCGCGCAGACCGGGATGGCTGATCTGATGGGGAGGGAGCGGAGTTCGCCTTACCTCTCCCCACTTCCTCGGGGGCCCAGCACGTTCCGCTCTCAGATGTGCGCCAGTGTGGATCCCTCCGCTCTAGCTTTTCACTGTCTGGGATTCCGTTGTTGGTCTGTGGCTGTTGCTTTTGTTGTATCTTGTGGGGGAAGAATTCACGGGAAAGCTCACTCCGCCATGATGCTGACGTCACTTCAACCTCACATCATAGTTTTAATAGCTCTGTTTGTTCCATTCCTCAACTTTCAGGTTGTTTTAATTCAGCCAACATCTAATTATTGCAGCTTTCCAAGGTACACGGTATGTTAATGTAGTGATCTATGCAGTTATTTTTTCCCTTCAAAGATGATTTCTTATCATTCTCTAATAATAGGCACTTCTAGACTTTTAATTAAAGCTCCTAAGATGCAAAACATATTTTGATCCTTTGCTCTATTTTATTCTATTCCTTTCTTTTTTTTGTTTTTTCCTTACTTCTTAGCTCAAAATTCAATTTTTAGTTTCCAGGTCTCAACCTAACACTCCACAGTGAGTAGATAATTTGCCCTTAACTTTTAAGTGCAAGGTAAACTACACCACCTTTCAGGCAGTGGAGATGTTATTTCCTCCAGGCTGGCCAGCTACTTGTGGGAACTGGAGTCAGGAGGCCTGGGTCCAGCCCCCACCTTCCAGTATGTGACTCTGTACAAGTCACTTCCCATCCCGGGTCTCCAGTTTCTCATTCGTTATATAACACAACAGGGAGGTGGAGAGGGAGGGAGCTTGTTCCAGGGATTGCAAGCTGGAAATGCCTTCAAGAGCCAAGCAGATGACACAGTGAATGAAGTGGCCAGGTGGGCACTGAGGCAAAATAGAACAGTTCATTTCTCATCTTCAGGGAGCAGCCATGACTCAGTTTCAGCCAGAAATCCAATGTTGTGTCTGATTTTTTTCCCAGGAACACTAGAAATGTGGAGTTTTATGTGAAATCTCCCAATTATGAAATGTTGACCATTAAGTCCATATTTTAACATGGTGCAGCCAGACAAAAATGTCTACAGCCCAAATTCATTCTACAGGACAACAGTTTGCCACTTCTAATCTGGAAGAACATAAGGCCCATTCTAGTGAAAAGATTCTATCACTGTGGACTGGTCTACAGTTCATTCATGCACACAGTGGTACACCTTTCATCACCATCAGTAACAAACACGCATGAAGCACCTACTGTGAAGAGAACATACTCTTGTCACTGGAGATGTGACACAAGCATACGCCTCCTTCAAAGCCATAACGGACTTGGATACCAGGGAACATTCGTCTTTTAAGTGCAATTTGCATGTCTCCTCCTTTCTAAAGACTTCTCTGACTCTATCCCCCACCATGACCCAACCCAAAGCAGAAGAAATGCCTCTCTTTTTCTCTTTCAGAACTTATCGTACCTTCTTATAATTATTTATTTCAGTGTCCACCATTCTCAATAGGCTGTGAGCTCACTGAGGGCAAGAACATGCCTTTTTCTTTTAGTACCTCCAGAATCTAATTTAGAGCTGTTACACTCTTTGCAAACAAGTAAACTGGCCCGGTGGGAGTGCAGAACACATGGTCTGGGTTGGGTACCCAATATGTGGAGTTTCCACAGAGAAATGCAGAGTTCAGAGGAAGATCCATCCCTTGAGCTGGAAAAAGAAAGAGTAGTTTTGTGGAAGAGACGGAGCTAAGCAGAGAACACCCCTCATACTGAGTCCGTAAGAGCTGATGAGCGAAGGGAAGAAGGGCTTTCCTCTCCCTGGGTCTGTACTCCCCAGTCAGAGTTTGGCATGACCAATATCATGTGGTAGGTATGACCAAGATACAACCGGAGCCTGCTTTTCCTCAAAATATAGGAACATTGTTATGGAACCTCAAATTCTAAGGCTTATGGAAAATCTAAAACACTCTAAAATACTCCTGTGAAAGCTCAGGGGGCTCCTAGGCTCGGGACTCCCTCCACCTCTGGGTTTTGGCTTCATGTATGCTGTCTGTGTTTGTCACCACATGGACCCAGACATGACACGGGCTGCTCCTCTAATTTCCACACACCCCCACACGTGATCACAGCTGCTTCACACAAGGCCTGAGTCAACGTGGCAAAGGTTACTAAGGATTTGTGAAGGAGACAGATGAAGTGCTCACATGACAGCATCAGGAGCAACTCAGCTTTACCTCCTTCCCTGAAACGTTCTGCTGTCCTGCAGCCAGTCAAGTCCACGTGTACACAAAAGCCATGTCCACCTCCCACGATGTTCCCTGCTGCACAGGTAGTTAGCCCAGCTCCACTCACGGAGCCTCCCTCTCCCCACTTTCTTTATTCTTCTCTCAACACACACCAATCCTCCCCACCCCGCAGAATGAGCATCCAAAAAATTTCAATTCTCTCTTCTTGCCTCTGCTCCCTTTTGTGGTTTGAGCCACTGCCAGCTCCCATGTAGTCTCTCCCCCTCATCCCAGGGGCTCATCACAGACTTTCTAAACAAAGGCAGCTTCCTCTTCAGGAAGAATTCTGCTGCCTGCAGCCCTTCACACTGAGTTACAGAACCCACGGGAAATCTGACTACTGGCCCAGGCAAGAGCCCACCAAGGGTATGGTCAACACAGTCATCTCATGAAGTTCAGGATGTCAAAGTTAGGACTGAGTTTACTGGACAACATGGTAGAGAACTCCAAATTACAGAAATCAAGGTCTTTTTCTTCAGTTTTCCTGAGATATTTGGAAGTGTGACCATGAGGCTATGAAATCATCTCTTTTCTACTTTCTGTTAGTTTTCTTGAGACCAGTTTGAGAGAAGGAGAATGAGGTTTCCTGAGACTGATTCAAAGAAGGGAAGACTTGAGGGAATTTAGAACGAATTTGGCTTTCCTTTTTGCTTTTCTATGAGAATGAAAATAACATCTAAAAATCTCATTATTAGGCATTGGCTGATCAGAAAATCATCCCCTTAGCCTCAGGCCCAAAAATGACCTGAGTGGCAGCCCCAGCAGGGTGGGGGCAGGGGTGAGGGGCCTCACTAAAAGGAATGGTTCCCTTTGCACTTAACAGTGAACAAAGGCTCTTTGCTCTGGGGCCTCCATTTAAACATAAACTTCTGCATTAGCCACTCCAATTTGTTTTTGTTTTAATCCACTTTCTAAGCTAATGTAGTGTTTTCAATATGATTCCACAGTGTCTTGGCACAGGAAAGACCGTGATGTCATATTTGAACTATTCATTATGACTCTAATATGTGAGGGGAAATGGCCAATTCTTTTCTGGCTCCGTGTGTGATGGCAGTATGAACATTATCTATCCAGTTAAGAGTAAATCAAGATGAAAAAGACCTATAATTTCCCAAAGAGGGCTGCAGGAGACAGCCCACATAAATTAGGAGTTGCTTACTTGGAGGATACATAAACTTGGTAATTATTTTTAGGAGTAGATAACTGTGATCAAATTAAAGGGCTCTATTGATAGAAAATAGGGAAAGAGAAAAAAACAATAAGGAAATTGAATACATCTCAGGAATTTTGATTCCCATATTTATTCTCAGAAGTGAGGGAGGAGAGAGGAGAGGAGCCAGAGGAACAGAGAAGCAAGGATATCTTCCAAGGGGCTCTTTCACAAATGGACCTCTAGAGTCACAGACAGTTAGTTCTGGAAGAAACTGAGGCCCAGAGATGGGAGGTGACTTGGCCGAATCTCTCGAGTGAGCTATGCCAGAACGAGGATGAGGAAGCCTGTCTCCTAGTCTTCAGTCTAGTGGTCAACTGTTTACCTTCCACCTGAGTCCTCAGAGCTGTGTGTTTCAGGAGTGCAAACGAGTGGGTTTGCCTGAGTAGTTTTTACTGTAACTCACCTAAGAGTGCTGCCTTTTGGAGACCAGCCTGGGCTTGGGCTTCTTGTCACTATCTAAAAGAGCTCCAGGAGGGAAGTTCCCCTCAGGAGCAGTGAGGGGGTGGGAAGGGTTCTAGGATACAGGATCAGAAGGTCAGGATCCTATCTCAGACCACCCTGCCCTCTGTTCAGAGAGCCATGGTCTCCTTCTCAAGAGGAACGAGCCCGTCACACCTGCCCAGCCCGTCTCACCGAGTTACGTGGGGATCGAGCGAGAGGAGGAAGGGAGAAATGCTCATCAATTGTAAAGTGTAAAATAAATGTGTGGTGTTGACAGTGTTACTATTGTGATAAAAGAGCATGACAGAGAAGGTCTTCCAAAAGAGTATAGGAGTCATTTCCTTAGGCTTTGGGGTCATTTCTGCACGTAATTCGGCAGCCAAGAGAAGGGAGTCCAGAGACCAAATGATTCCTTGGAAGGGAGGCAAATCCAGGAGCATGGATAGATAAGCCTGCTCGGGCAATATTCTGAGATGGGATGCTAGGAACCTCCCTGAGGTGGATGCTGTCTTCTCCATGCCCAGCTTCAGGGCATGTCAAATCCCAGAAACCAGATACACAGTGGAGTCACAACTCAGTTTTAAATCATTACAAAGGGCAAAAGTCACATAGAGTCAACTTTTACTTTCAAGTCCCGACTCAACAGGTCGAACACATCCAATTTATTTTTTTAGTGTTGGAACAGGTTGAGGTCTCCCTAGTTGGGTCCCCGATGAAATGGTTGGCTGGAATTTTGGCTCATTTTGTCCAAAAAGTACACGTCTTTAAAGACCAGAACCACACCCAGAGGGCTGAGATGCTCCACCTCTGAGAGGCCCTGGGGACTAGACAGGCTGAGAGGGCAGACGATTGTGCTTCCCGTCCCACGCAAACTCAGGGGGTGAGCTCATTGAAGAGAAGCTTGGGTAAAGTTCCTCCACCACTTAGCCTGCTCTGTCGCCTCCTCTCCTCTCACATTTAGAATTGAGTCAGCCTGTGTGATGTGCTTTCTCTGAACAAGCACTGGAGGTCTGGGCCAGTCTCACCAGATTGTCCCCTCAACTGTGTTTACTGTTGAAGACCCTCGGGCCGCAGAACGTGCACCACAAGTGGGCTTAGTCAATAGGTTCAGGCCTGGTCAGATGGAGTACCTGACCGGCCTCACTTGGGAGCCTGTTCACCTTTATGGACGGGGGCTCCGGAGAGCCAGCTGGGAGGCTTCTGCCTTCAGACTCTGCAGGAGTCCTGAGGTGAAAGTTGTAATCAAACTCTCGGCAAAGGACCAAGAGAAATGTGTTGGGAATGACTCCAGTTACAGGCCCCTTCTCTTATTTCCTTGGCTCTGTAGACAGGAGCTTTCTAGCCTGGGGAAAATCTTTCCCCTTCCTGGGGCCTGTAAATTGGGAAGATTGGACTAGATGAGCTCTGAGCATCTCCCATCTCTGAGATTCTACCTGGATTGACAATGTGCTGATATAGGCTGTACCAGACAATTTCAAAGGAGATTCAACACGCTGGACGCATCCATCTGTAGCAACACAGTGCTACATCTCCAGAATTTTTTTGAGGCATCAGTGTGGAGCCCCAGATTCAAAAATGTAGGAATAAGACACGGTTGGAAACCAAAGTCTGAAGTGAGGAGTTAGGGGTGCGGCTTCACTATTGAACGCAAGGCCCTTTGTTTATTTTATTTAACAAATATTTATGTAGCACCCACTATTGCCAGACTTTGTTCTAAGTGCTTTACAAATATTAATTCTCTTAGTCTTGGTTACAATCCTGTGATGAAGTCACTATTATTGTGCCTATTTTACTGATGAGAAAATTGAGGCACAAAGAAACTAAGAAACTTGCCTAAGATTGTACTGCTAATAAGTAAAGACTAGTTAACATGTTTGCTGGGACTTTAGTATGACTAACATTCATGTTGATGGGGAGAGGGGTGGGAAGCAAAATCCCCAGGGAGGAGCAGTAAGAAAGCTGGGAAATATGCCCAGATTTTTGACTCTCAAGCCCAAGTTTTATCCACCTCCACAGCATTTCTCATAGGACTTTTTTCCAAAAGACATTAATAGGCATTTTGTCAACATATGAAAAGGAGATATGGGTGGGGCTTAAACCAAGTTTAGCAGATCCCTTTGCTGTGAGACTTTTCAGAGCCTTTATTCCTCCAATAATCATTATAAATCTCTAAGGGAGGTGGTAGAACACAACTTCTCTCAAATATGTTTGACAATGGAACCCTTGTTTTTCAAGGAGTATTTCAAGGGATGAAAGTTCCAACAAACACACCTTGGAGACACGAGCAGGATGCAATGGAAGGTTGGTATATATTCATTAGATCCTCCAAATGTGACAATCAACTCCCTCCCCTTCTGAACTTTTGTATCACCTTATCCTCCCCTTTCTTGAGCATGTCTAACTTGCCACTTTGTGCATAAGTATGAACACACCTGCCTTACCTCCTCTACTAGTGGGTATGCTCCCTCGGACAGAGCACTCTTTGGTTCATCTTTGTAATCATCACAGTAATGAGCACAGTGTCTTGCACATAGTAGACACTCAGATGTGTGTTGGAAGAATAAATAAGCATGTTAAAACCATTTCCATATGAGAACAGCAGAAACCAGTTTCCCAAGAAAACAAAAAAAATAAAATTAAAATTGAGAGCATCCATTTTGGGTTGAATTTCTATGGTGTCGTTGGTATGGAAAACAACAAAGATCCGGAGAAAAGGCTGGTTCTCCCATGAGAGGTAGTTTGTTGGTAACAGAAAGAAGAGAGAGAGAGACACAAACGAAGCTTCACGATTCCCCAACTTTTAAGCCTGGAGGGGACAATGAAGATACACCTGCCTGAGCCCGACATTTATAAGTGGGGAAACCGAGGCCTAGAGATACATAGTGACATCCTCCAGACCAAAACATATCAATTCTCAGACTTTAATAATACTATTAAGGCTTTAAATCCAAAGAATCATTCAAAGCTGACCTCCTGAAATTATTTTTAAGGAAATGCCATTATAGATAGGCAGGAAAAAAATCAATTTCTTATTAGATTCTCCTCTTATTTGGAAATAGCATGGGACTATCTAATTCAGAAGGGCCAGAGGGCGATTTTGCTGTCAGTCCCGAGCTCCCAGCAGGCTCTCCCTCTCACGCCACCCCTCTCCTATCGGGTGACTTTGTCCAAGCTCGGATCCAGGCTGTCTAATAGGAGAGTGACCCATCAAGGCTCAGCCTTGAGTTTCCATGGGTCCACACAAAGCATAAAGCTCAAAGTAGAGAAACTGTAATTTCCATGGCTTGCCCATCAGCCAGCCTGCCCAATGGATCATTGTAAAATAAATCAGCGGCAGCTGACTTCCTCAGCCTCGGCACAAAACGGCCGTCATGAAACATGTAAAAGAACAAAGGCCATTGGGCCAGAATTTGTTATGGTTTCCTATGAAATATCACATTACCTTCCCACGTCCTGAGTTCTCTTAGCACTCCCTGGAAGAAACCTCAGTCTAACATGGACAAGGAGTACAGAGCTGCCACTGAACTTCAGGGCCTCATCTAACTCCTACACGTGAGTGAGCTCAGGGGACAGTTCTCCTAAAGTTCTTCTAAAGTCAAGGGTATTTGTTTGTGGATAGGTGTGTCTGCCGAGAACATGCTACCAAAAAATGGGAGTTCTCACACACTGTTCTTTGGAGAACGTCATGAATGCTGCACCAGCTCTGTCGGATTCAACCAGCTATTCCAACACCTATCAAATAATTTGGTCACACTGTCATTGCTTAACAGAGGGGTGACTTAAGTGTGGAAATTTGGACCAAAATAGAGAGAAGAGACCTGTACACAAGAAAAAACAGTCTAGATCTTTATAGGCAAGAATAAAAGGCAAGTAGAATTTCTAATGTCTCACATATATGAGGGCAATTTGCATTTTATAAAATATTTTTATTCATCTTATCTCATTTGATCCTCACAATGTGAAGCTATTGGTAGAAGTAGCAATACTAATAGCAGTGGTTGCCCAGAGAAGTTCAAGAAACCACCTAAGGTCACCCAGGGGGGCGACAGAGTCAGATTTAGGACAAGACTGGACTCCTTCCTCTGTCCAATTCCCGCAATACTGGGTATATTCTCTTGCAGGTGCATGTCTTCTACACAGTGTTGATTAGGTTCTGCCAGGCTTAGACATGATATTCCAGTGTCCTGCTACAGAGACACAATTACTCAAGGCATGGCTTTAGTTGGCGAGTCCACCCTAAGAGGAGCTCTTCGGGCTTCCAGGCACGCTGCTGCCTGCAGTACGGGAGGGCCGCCAGGTGCACTGGGCTTGCGGGAGGATAAGCGCACAACAGGAGCAGGCCGGCCCTGTGGCACGGCTTTCCTGCAGCACGTGGTTCCACTCAGGTTAATGGTAAACAACTCTACCTTAATAGCAGAGCACAGCTATTATTAACTTCTATTGCTACGTCCCGAAGTGGAATCAAAATTTAGAGAAAAACAGCAACATGCAGTTTAATCCTTTCCATATTAATTTTAAACTATTATCAACCAGCATTTACTCTATCTCTGGCCTTCTCTCACACTCAACTAGAAACAGTCTTCCAGGGCAGCACCTGTCTGCGCACATACAGAGCTCTGGCTCTGGTCCCCGTCGTTGCCTCCTACCACCCCTGCCCAGCTCCACTCCAGG
This sequence comes from Ceratotherium simum simum, assembly GCF_057802395.1. Taxonomy (NCBI): domain Eukaryota; kingdom Metazoa; phylum Chordata; class Mammalia; order Perissodactyla; family Rhinocerotidae; genus Ceratotherium; species Ceratotherium simum. The sequence continues at coordinate 96,376,163 of NC_141902.1, read as the reverse complement.
TGTTAGGAGCCTTTGCCCACCCACAGACTCAACACAGCCCGCCTCCTGAGTCAGTCTTGACCAAGTGAGAGGGTGTGTTCAGGGTGCCAGACGCCTCCTTGGATATGGTCTGCCAAGAGTTGGGTTGCTGTAGATCTGTGCACACACACAAACACACATCAATGCACCCACACAAGCACACACTTCAGAGAAGTGGGGCCCAGAATGTATGAAGGATCAACTAGGACACAAAAATGGAACCCATTTCCTCCCCAGGATGAGGGTTGAACTCTGATTGGGAGGAGTGGAGCAATTCCAAAGAGACCTGGGCAGAGGCTGTTCTTCCCTCTACTTCCACGAGGGTGGTAAGCTTTTTGACTGGGAGGTGCCCATGAGGTTATCAAACCACCTTACATAGAATGTAAGACACTATAGCTTGAAATAAATACAATTATTTTATGTATCAGTTTAAGAAAAACAAATCACTTCCAATTAAGCTATGACATGCCTTCAATTGTAAGAGTAACCCCAATTTGAGAAATGTCAAAAAAAATGTCTTAGAAATGATAAAATAGCCTATGTTTATTTTATGGATGGGAGAGGGGGAGGAGGCTCAGAGAGGGTAACTGGTTTGCTCAACGTCACACTGCCAGTATGAACCTAGGACGCAAATCCAGTGTTATCTGAGTCCAAAGTCAAGATTCTTTCTACAAAACACTTCCATGTTCCACCCGTCGAATTCGACTTTCAGACAATAAGGCCTTCCAGAACAAACCAGATCCCCTAGGGCACTGTGCACTAAAGAGCTGACGGCCGCCACAGGGATCTCGACAGAGAGTGGGTGTTGCCTCCTCCTGACTGCCTATTTTGCTGAGGTCTCACTACACCCAGGGCCTGAACCCACCAAATGTGACAACACAGGTCTGTGTGCTAAGGCAGTGACTCCAGAGAGATGTTGGGGGCTTTCGTTTTTATTTTTCTGGCACAATAGACCAGAATTCTCCGTAGACGGGCGCTATTGATATTTGGCACCAGACAATTCTTTGTTGTGGGGGCCCATCCTGTGCATTGCAGGATGTTTAGCAACATCCCTGTCTTCTCCCCACTAGATGCCAGTAGCAGTCCCTGAGTGTGACAAGCAAAAATGTCTCCAGACATTGCTCAACGTCCCCTAGGGAGGATGGGGGCAAGATCACCCCTAGTCGAGAACCTCCACGATAGACCTCTATCAGTCTCTTTTGACTTAAACATTTTTTTCAAGGCATCTCCGTAGCACTCCACACTAGCTTTCGGGGGACCACCCTGCTTCCAGCCCCAACACAAATGGCAAAAAGAAAAGAAGGGGAAATAGATCCCAACTGTGCTATGCGTCCGTGGTGATTGTAGTTTCCAATAAGACAGGACACAGACAGCGTTAAAAGAAGGTCCTTCTCTCTTCCCATCAGGTATTTTGTCAACAGCATGTTACTTGGTAAGTCGATTATATCCCAGTGGTAACCCACGTCTGAAGGAGCGACCTGCAGTTTCACAGCTTGACACTCGCAGCTTCTAATGACAATCTAGCTTTTATTTCTTGAACGTAATCTTCACAAGTGCAATTGAGCACATATAACCGGTTCTTAAAGTGAAAGATGAATATTCTCCAACTAGGTAACATCCAATTATGTGGATCTGAGTTCAAACGTATTTCCTCCTTTCTATTTTCACCTTAGTAACTCAACTAGTCCAAATAACGGCTGAATCTAAATTAAAACTGGAGTCTCAGGGCAGGCCCAGTGGCTTAGCGGTTAAGTTTGTGCACCCCACTTCGGCGGCCCTGGATTCACAGGTTCAGATCCTGGGCGTGGACCTACACACTACCCATCAAGCCATGCTGAGGCGGCGTCCCACATAGAAGAGCTACAACTCTATAACTATGATACACAGCTATGTACTGGGGCCCTGGGGAGAAAAAAGAAAAAGAGGAAGATTGGCCACAGATGTTAGCACAGGGCCAATCATCCTCAAAAAAAAAAAAAAACCCTGCAGTTTAGTAGCTTGATTTAGAGACTAAGGAGTTAATTTTCTTAGGATAGGATTTGAGATATCAGCTGAGTTCTCACTTCCTCCCTTTCAAACAAATATCTGAAGCATGAATTTAGGAATAAGTCTAAACAGTCTTTGGATAATTTTAATGATTATTAGTTTGTGTTATCTTTCTCATCAACTGCCTAGAGACACATGGCCTATTGTTATAACTTTACAGTAAGGCTAAACTAGCCTGTTATCTACTGGAGACGAAGATGTAGCCAGAAAAATAGAACCTTGCCCTGGTCTGCATATATTGTATTTTTTTCCAGGCCTGTGCAAATTACCCCACAAAATTATAAAGAAAGTGCAGCTGAGGTCCAGGAAACTAAGAAAATAAATATGTAGTCATTGGAAGACTGTTTCTATTAAATAGAAAATAAATAAATTCTCCACCAATTTATTCCTTCATCCATTTATTTATTATTCATTATAAAAATATTTATTAAGCCCCTACTTTGGGCCAGATAGGGACAGGGGAGAGAACAGAAGCAATTCAGACGGAACCTCAGAAAACCTATACCAAGCTGGGAAAACAGAAAAATAAGAAGCATGATTGAGTGGAGTGATTACTGTGATGTGAAAAATATTATGTCCAGTATTCTCACCATAAGCTTCTTTGCCACAAGTATTTTTGCTGCAAACATTTTCACCGCATAACTAATTGGCCATAAGGTAATTTTGCTGTAAAGATAAAATCACTGGTTGACAGTTTGATTTCACTCCTACATTGACGCAGTACTCCCATTTTTATATTACATAAATCTTAGCTCCACATTTCCCATAGAACTTGGGAATATCTATCGATGAACATGTGACAACACACCAAGAACAAACAACAGTGTAGAAGGCTTTTCACAACACAACACAAAGCTCAGTGAGAAATACGCATCCCAGGACATGGAAACTGATGCCTCTCTTCATGAAGGAAGAAATTTTGGCAAACAAGAAAAACTATGATGGATGCCAAACGAAGAGACAATCGTCAAGCAAAAGAAAATATGTAATACTGTGAATGAAAGACTTTGAAGACAAGTGCTTAGGAATAACCCACAAAATAAAATCATTTATTTGTGCAGTATTGTCATGAATCTACACACATTTTAAATGTATTCAAATATTTTGCATTTTGCAATAAAGTCTTTTGAAATTTTTTATTTTTTTATTTTTTGGTGAGGATGATTAGCCATGAGCTAACATCTGTGCCCATCTTCCTCTATTTTGTATGTGGGTCGCCACCACAGCCTGGCCACCAATGTGTGGTGTAGGTCTGCACCTGGGATCTGAACCCGTGAACCCGGGCCACCAAAGCAGAGCATGCCAAACTCAATCACTATATCACCAGGCTGGCCCCAAGTCTTTTGAATTTTGTTATTCATTTTTCATGTTTCATTATGTCCTTTTTAATGTCCCTCTTTTATTTTTTATTCTATCTTGTATGGCAAAATCACCTTACTGCCAATTAGTTATGTGGCAAAAATGTTTGCAGCAAAAATGCTTGTGGCAAAGATGCTCATGGAATCGAAAAATATATGCAATATTTGCAATGAGAGGCATTAATCTTGTCCAGATAAAGTGAGGGAAAGGGCAGGAAGATTCCCTGGAGATAGTGATGTTTAGGTTGAAACTGAAAGGGTGAGTATCTCCTACCATCACAGCTAAATGACGAGAAAGGAGTGCAGTGCTCTGGACAGAGAACCTCAAACCACAGATTGTTGGAGATGGACAAGGCCTTGGATGCCTTGTAACATAACGTCTTCATTTTAAATATAGGAAACGTGAGATTTGGAGAGGTTGCCCTGCACACCACTAGCAGAACTAGACCAAAGTACTAAACTCAACTCCTTCAACTCACCCTCCAGGGTTTACACACCAAACTTCCACACAGCCAGAACGACTGGCCAGCTCATTTCTTCTGATTCATGCATTCTTACTTTCACTCAACTATTTATAGATGAACTCTGTGTGTTTCTGATGACAAAAACATGGATCAGTCCTAGACTCTGCCTTCAAGGACCCTGCAGCAAATCATTATAATGAAAGATAGAAACTGCCACGTACGGAAAGAGCAGTTGCACCAAATGCTGGTGAGGCTGGGGAGCAACAGGAACTGGCACTGCTGCTGCTGCGGATGCAACGTGCTGCAGCCTCCTCGCAGGGCAGTCTGGGGGTTTCTTACAAGACTGAACACACTCTTACCATACGACCCAGCAATCACTCTCCTTGGTATTTACCCAAAGAAGTTGAAAACTTCACATCCATACAAACACCTGCACATTGATGTCTACCGCAGCTTTACTCACTGGCCAAAACTTGGAAGCAACCGAGACGTCCTTCACTAAATGAATGGATAAGTAAACTATGGTGCAACCAGAAAACGGAATATTATTCAGCACTAAAAAGACATGAGCTCTCAGGCCGTGAAAAGACGTGGAGGAAACTTAAATGCATATTACGAAGTGAAAGAGGCCAATCTGAAAAGGCTGCATACTGTATGATTCCACCTATAAGATATTCTGGAAAAGACAAAACTATAGAGACAATAAAAAAACTTAGTGGTTGCCAGGGGTTGGGGAGAGGGAAGGATGAATAGGCAGAGCACAGAGGATTTTTAGGGCAGTGACACTACTCTGGGTGATACTCGAATGGTGGATACACGTTATTACACATTTGTTAAAACTCACAGAACGTACAACACCAAGAGTGAACACTCGTGTAAACTACGGAGTTTTGCTGACAATGACGTGCACTGTAAGTTCATCAATTGTGACAAAAGCTCCACTCCGGTGGTGGATGTCGATAGTGGAGGAGATTATGTGTATGTGGGGGTGGAGGGTCTATGGGAAATCTTTACTTTCTGCTTAATTTGTCTGTGAACCTGAAATGGCTCTAAAAAAATAAATCTATTAAAAAAAAGAGAGAGAGAGGGGCCGGCCGGTGGCATAAGCGGTTAAGTGTGGGCACTATGCTGCGGCGGCCTGGGGTTCGCCGGTTCAGATCCCGGGTGCGCATGAACGCACCGCTTGTCAAGCCATGCTGTGGCAGCGTCCCATATAAAGTGGAGGAAGATGGGCACAGGTGTTAGCCCAGGGCCAGTCTTCCTCAGCAAAAAAAGAGGAGGATGGGCAGATGTTAGCACAGGGCTGATCTTCCTCACAAAAAAGAAAAAAAGTGAGAGAGAATGAGGTGCAGATGTGAAGAGCCCAACATTTGAATGGTGTTGAAAGAAGGTATTAGTTAGGCAAAAACAAGCCACTGGGATAAGGAGAGCCCCAAATATCAGTGGCTTAAGGAACAATCAAGTTTAGTTCTCTCTCACGAGACAGTCGGAGATGAGCCCTCCAGGCAGTTCTGCTTCAGTGGCCATGCCTCCCAAGGGGGTTGTCCTCATCCACGTTGTTCAAGAGGGGGACCAGTCCAGGATCCAGCTTCTGTCTTAGTCCCTCCCTCCAGAAGTGAAACATCACCTCCACTCACATTCCATGAGAGAGAACAGAGCACAGTGGCCTCATCTAGCTGCAAGAGGCTCTGGGAAATGCAGTCCTTCCTTAGGCAGCTGTGAGCCCAGCTACACATCTATTACTATGGAAAAAGGGAAAATGGAATTTTGAGGACAGTTTGCAATCTCCAGCACCAAAGGGGACTCAATTATATAAAAAATAAATAAGATAATTCTCTGCTCACCAAGGATCTAATAGTCTTGGATAACCTCAAGTCTAGCCCCAAAGACTTCCCCGTGCACGCATCCACATGTGCACATCACACTCTACCTCCAACAGGAGAATGGAAGTAGGGCCCTAGCACATTACCCCTCGAGGCTGCGTGCACCCAGGACTGGCAAGCCTCCTTCCACTCCTAAGTCCAAATCTTTGTTCTTTCCACAGCTGTTTTCATCACGGGAGTCACTGAACAAAATCCCTGAAAGGTAAGGTCAGCCTGGGCCTGATGGTACCTGAAGCATCGTACCTGACGCTTTACAGCCACTGGACAGTGCAAAGTGAGTGGAGGAAAGGGCAGCACAAATTGCTGCTTCTCACAATACCAAATCAGGATTTCTCTAAGTACCGTCATTCCCTTGATCACTTCAGGAACTTTGTAGTATACTCAACCCTCCACTCTTATTGTTTTTTTTAAGTGCACTGAATTTTTTTTTTACTTAAACAAAATGGATTTAAAAAGAAACTTTATGTCCCTGCTATATGTGGAAACCAATATCATTTATCTTAAATGGAAAGTACATATGAAAATAACTAACCATCAAAATAAAAAGACATTCATGGATGCACTACCTAGAATTGTCTCACACATCATAGTGGAACACACTGAGGGAAACACTGTCCTAAGCCATAGGATGACCCTGGGGTACAAAGAGCTTAATCTGGTGTCCATAGGCATCCCAGGTTTCCTGTTGAGTAGTTTTGGCATAGGGAAGAATGAAAATCAAAGACAGACAAGTGTTAGAATAAATTCAGCTTGAAAAATGTGCGGGGTGACGTGAAAGACTGTGTCCACCTTTGCCAACCTGGAGAAGATTCTGGAGACTGAGTGGCTGTGTCACCGAGGGGTGTACATGACACACATGGCCTGGAAAGCTTACAGATGCCCATTTCTGGGCTATCAGGACTGTGCCAAGGCCCTCTGCAAAGCATGACCTGGGGGCCTGAGTTGTCAGTTCGACATGGGAGACTCCAGGTCCCTAATGCAAGGGCAAGGTCTGAGAGTTCTTCACCTGTTTAATCCTCATGTGCTAAATGAATGGGAAGAAACAAGTGTAACGAAGCGAGAAAAAAGTTTAATTAAAGTAACAGCTGGCTCTAGCATTTCTCTTAGGAAGGTGACTGTGTTCACCTGGGGGAAATACCTTGATAAGTGTTTGGAGTTGAAGGTGATTGGGGGGCCTGAGTGAGAGACAAAGGGAGAAATGCTTCTGGTGATCCAGAGAGGGAAGGAGAAAGGAAGAGAGAGAGGGAGTAGAGCCAGAGAGAGGGAAGGGTGAATGGAACATGAAGAAGCCCCTCCCCATGGTGCGGCAGGCCTGCTCCACGCAACCCAAAGTCACCTGGAGATGGCTATGAACTCGTCACCTTTCAGTCATCGGGCTTTCCTGGCACCCTCCTAGAATGGGGCAGGCAAAAAGCACTCAGGGCGCCTGGCCCTACTGGCTAAGTGACTGCCTAGAACACTCTACTGGAACAATTCTGATGCCTTCCCCAGGCACAGTGAGGCAGTGGTGTCTGCTAAGGCGCAGAGAGGGCGGCTGGCAAATGTGCCACTTTCTTGTCATCTCCATTCCAGCAGAATCATGCTCTATGTTATTTTTCAGACCACTTGCCCATATTCCTTAAGTTCCTTACCTGCCTCACCTATAAAAAGGGTACGATAATAATAATGCTTATTTTACAAGGTTGTCATGAAGATTAAAGGAGCTTAATGTAAGAAAAAATGCTTGGTTCAACAAGTCCCAGTGGTAGCTAAAGTTATGATTATCTTTCTGTTATCTGTTCCATATTGGATAGGAAATGTAGACTATCTAATAAGAACTCCCTTAATTTCTCTCTCCTCGCCCCTCAAGCAACATATTTACTTCCTTCATTTGCTTCCCTCTGTCTCAAGAAAGCGTTGCTCCCCCGCCTGAGGCCAATGCGTTCACCTGTGCTCTGATACCATCTCTCCCTCCCCCTCCTCCTCTTTCCCCTCATCATCACCATCATCATCGTTGCCACCACCATCATTCTCATCTTCCTTCCTTCCCTCTTCTTTCAAGATATGACTCTATCAGTTTCCTCCTTGCTCTTTCTTGTGTCTTTGGCTGACTCGCTCTGCTGGCTCCTTCACTTGCCCTGTAAATACGCTCAGTTACTTCCCATGCCCGGGAAAAGAATACCTTCCTTCAAACTTACCTCCTCTCTGCTCTGCAGCTACACCTCCCCTCCTCCTTCTTTCTGCACTACAAAAATTCTCAAAAGAGTAGCATGCACATACTACATCCGCCTGCTCACCTCTCTTTTCCTGCGCGACTCTCCACACTCCAGGTTCACCCCTGACATTTCCTGATGACTATGTCTAACAATTGCTTATGTCAGCTCTCTGCAGCCTCTCTCAATAATGTTGATGGTAACAGCTGATATTTTTTGAGTGTACACACTGTGCCAATCACTGTGCTAAGTGCCTCACATGCATTCATGTTGATGTTCCCTGAGCTACAAATTTCCAAGCTATGAACTTTCCTTCCGAGCTCTAGACTGGTGCAGTGACAAGCAGCACAAATTCATCCTGGTCAAAACAGAACTCCCTAGCAAAACCCCTCTGCTGGACATGTCCTGCCTGTCCCTCCAGATCCACCTGTGACCCTTCCCACCCTGCTCTGTGCTCCCGGAGGCTGACCTGAGTGGACTGCCTCAGTGGGCTCCCTGGCCCCCAGCTTCCAGCTGTGTTTGGCCAATGGAGCCCTGGCAGAGAACTAGGAAGAGAGAGGAGAGTAAGGGAGAGACATTGATTCCCCACTGGCTTCTGCTGTGGTGGCGTGGGTCAGCTATGTCCACTTGTCTCTGTCCCTCTGCTGGAGGTCACAGCTCCCGTCAGGCAGCCCTCACAGCACAGCTCTCCCTGGATTCCAGTAACTTCTCCCTTCCCCCCCCCTTCAGGCCTGAGGAGGTCACACACCCCCGCTATAGCCCGGGGCAGTGCAGATCGCTGAGCCTTGCCCTGCACCTTTGGATAGCCTCTCTGGTCAAGTCTTCTCACATGACGTAGTTTGAGCCTGTCATCTTTTCTGACCAGAATGATGTCTGATAGAAACCCCCTCCCCATTCTCTATCTCATTTAAAGGACTTGCTACCACGTCACACCGTAAGATGGAAACCGAGACTGACCCTAGACTCCTTACACCCAGTAAGTCCTGGCCATTTTCCTCCAGGGACACAGCCCTAAATCCACTCCCTCCTGGGAGCTCCTGCCCTCCTTTAGCCCATCTCCTCACATCTCAGTTCTCCCTCCTCACTTCAGCACGGTCCTGCTGCTGAAACCATACTCTGACCGTTTCAATCCCTTACGTAAAAAAATCTCCACGGGGGACTGGCCTGGTGGCACAGTGGTTAAGTTTCGCGCACTCCGCTTCGTGGCCTGGGGTTCTCAGGTTCGGATCTGAGGCATGGACTGACGCCCCGCTTGGCAAGCCATGCTGTGGCAGCGTCCCACATAAAGTAGAGGAAGATGGGCACAGATGTTAGCCCAGGGCCAGTCTTCCTCAGCAAAAAGAGGAGGATTGGCAATGGATGTCAGGGCTGATCTTCCTCACCAAAAAAAAAAAAAAAAAAAGTAATATACATCTCCACAGTCTGTGGAATTCAGAGAGAAGTTACAACTGATGCAGGCCTTTGTATAAAGGCAAGTCTATTTGAAACCTATAAACAAATGGTGACTGTGAGACTTAGAGAATTTCTATGTAGCATATATTTACCTTTCCCTACATGCGTATTATGGCAACATACAGTTACGTTTCACTAAATGGCTTGATATCATTGAGCAGTTACTTCATGTCTTTAACATAAGGCCTAAGCAAATATCATCTCTAATACATAACAACAGCAACAAGTTAGATGATTTCATCTTTCTCAGGTCTGTGAGAGAGAATAAATAACAAGTCTAAAATGGAGGGAAAATATTTGCATCCTATCCAACAAATAAAAACACACCTAATTCTCTCCAGCAAGCGACAATTGCCAGGAAGCAATGCAGCAAAGGGTCCAATAATTCTATTTGACTCTGCTTGCTGTGAAGCTTTCATTGTGTAATAATTTTGGTACAACCCTCCCGATGAATAATGGAAGCAGAAAAAAATAACTCCTGAGCCCCAAGTAGATGCCAGCAACCAACAGGCCCTGCAGAGAGGGTGTGAGGCCACACGCTGTGCTTCTCAGTGGGACAGAATGACATCAGCCAGTTAGAAAGAAGGCTCCTGAGCCACTTTGTTCTCAGCAGAGCAAACAGAGCTGAAGGTTTTAATTCCCTGGGAGCCAGAACCTTTCACAAGACAGCCTCTCATAATTTCTTATTTAGGAAAGATTTAAAGAGATTTGTGCCAGAGTACTTAATCCGAAACCCTGGAACTGTCCCAGCAGTGCGTATAGATTAGGGGACAGTTGACTTCTCACATTGATATTCAAAATAGAAAGTCGCTATTCTTCAAAAGTGGCAGGGAGACTGGTGAGTGACAGCATCCAACACCAGCTGTGCGGGGGGCACGGATCTCGCTCTCTCACTACCTTCAGGAGTTTCTGTCGCTATTGGCAAGCTAGCTTCCCATTTCATGGAGGACTCCCCTGAGCCTTTGGATGTCCAGGACCTTGCAAAATCAACCACAGGCCTGACTGCTCTCAAGGAAGTAGTTCTATCATATCTCTCTGTCCCCCTTCTCTCTCTCCCCTACTCTCTCTCAGTTGCCTTTTCTGTTCTATTTCACTGGATTTTCATGCCACGGACTAGGAATGTTTGCACTTGGCAGTGAGCCCACAGTCATAAAACTCAAGAAGCACTGTTTATAAGATTCTGCAGTTAGGGTAAGTTCAATAGAATGTTTCAATTTAACGTAAGCAAGAAGTATGGGGCAATCCATCACTGATCTATATATTCCATTGAGACAACGGCATTTATCACTATCTGCAAATAGCCGCACACTCCCCCTCAGTGTCTGCCAAGTCAAATACCTAGCCAGCGAGTGTCAAACAACCCTGAGAGGAAGTGGATGCATAAATCAAATTTCGGGGTTTTGTAGACAACATGCAGAGAGCTACAGGAGATGCCCACAGAATTTGGAAAGGTGACCTCTGATATCCAAAGTTAGAAGAATTGACTCAGTGCTTACTCTTTAGCCCCACACAGAAGCAATTCACTGCAAGAGGCATTCTGTAAGGTGCAGTGGATGAGACCTAGGAAAGCCCCAGTCCCAGCAGTGATCATGGAGGGTCAGGAGGTAGGGCTGAGGAGTGATTGATGTTGAAGGAGGCTGGCAATGTGCCCTGTCTGTAGGCACACCACATGAACAAAGAGGAGAATAGCAGCACCAAGATGAAAAAGAGGGACCAAAGAACAGCAGGGTGTGGGTTAGTCCAAGAACTCAAGTCCTGGCTTCTAGGTTGGTAGAGCAGTGGATGAGAATCCAGTCACAGAAAACCCACCAAAGTAATGCACCCTATGAGTTCACATCTGGGCAGCCAGGTAGCTCGGTCCCAACCCTTTTTCTTCTCTGTCTCTTCTCTGTGAAGAGTTGATGGCTTCCATTTTTACTCCATAACCTCCACCCACCACCTAATCCTAATCCACCCACCATAAATCCACATTATGTCATCCTAGAGGTATGCCTCACAATGGGTTGGATCATGGCTGAGTACTTACAACAGAATGGAGAAGAAAGGCAGAGGCGTGGCCAAGGTCTAGACTCACCATAGCCCTTGAATAAAATACATGACAATATTAACAGGAGTAATCCCATGCATGACTCTGTTTTCTGTATATTCCAAATATTACTGTGATACTTAGTGAAAAAATAGCAAAGTTTAAAATCATGACAAGCAAAAAGATAATAAAATAACAGTCCAGAAAGCAGTTTAGAAAGGGGCTGGTGTTTAGTGGTACAGGAGAAAAAATCCTATGATGACAGGTGGATAGGGCCCAGAAGCAAGGCAACCCAAAGATATTAGGTAAGTGCAAAATCAAGTATCCAAAGATAGTAAACCTCAGCCAATGGACGTAGGTTTGGGCATAGCCCTAATCCATGGGAGGAAGAATGAAAGTGACAAGGCAAGACTCTAGTTCTAAATAGACATGGGGATACTTGGCAGGAGTCCTGAGTAGGAAACAGAAACACTTGTTGAGACAAAATAATGATAATGAGAACTATGATGTTCAGAAGACAAGGGGAAGAAGAAACTGGGATTCCAAAATGGGATGCCAGGTTCTGCAACGTGATGGAAGGCATATAGTTTGTGTAAGGGAGGAAAAATAATTTTCTTTCTACCCTTCTGAGTTCTTGGTTGAGATCCCTGTAGTAAAAACAGATGAACAAGAGAAACAAAAACAGCAGTTTATTAATATATATACCTCATGTATACATGGGAGACACCCAGGGAAAAATGAGGAACTCAAAGTGGTGGCTTAGAACTCTGGCTTATATGACATCTTCATCAAAGAAAAATAAATTTGCAGAGAAATGACAGGACAAATGAAAGCGGTTTTAGGCTTCCAAGAGCAGAGATAAAGGCTAGCTAATAAAGTTTGTTATGTAGATTCCTCTGGTGCCATCTCCAGGCTGCTACGGTCTAAAGCTGTCTCCAGTGATGAACTTTTATCTTTCCTGGTAGAGAGGGTGGAGGGACGCCTTTGTAACTTTTTGTTCTACTTTAAGGCAAATAGGTAGAGGACAGGGGCTTTTCTTATATCTGCTTCTTCTCAATTGCCTTCAGCTCAAAATAATCCTTATGCCAAAGTGGCATTTTTGGGGTGGCATCTCTGCTACTCCTTACTTGCCTCAGATATTTAGCTAGTTTTATGTAACAAACAACCACAAAACCTCAGTGGCATAGAATAGTATGCATTTATTTAGCTCACACATCTGTGGATCAACAGAAAGTCAACTGATACAGGCTGGTCTCAGCTGTGTGGCTCTCCCAGTTTCAATAAGCTCCCTCACGCAACCGCCGTTCAGCTGGAGATTGACTGATGTAGGCTCGGCTTGGCTGGGGTGTTAGGCTGGAGTTGCTCTGCTCCACTTGCCTGTTATCCTTCTTCTGGGACCAGTGGGATAGCCCAGGCATGTTCTTCTCACCGTAAAAGCAGAAGTGCCAAAGAGCAAGACCAGTTGTAGTAGTGCATTTTAAACTTTCTGCACAGCAGGCCCACTAACATTCCACTGGCTGAGGAAAGGGACAGCCAAGCCCCAAGTCAAAGGGTAGAGGAGTATACTTCACCTATGGAGGTCGGGATGAGGGGGCAGTGATGGGAGGAAGGAATACATATTTCTGAACAACAATCCACTAGCCCTCAGGTTTTAATTCACAGTAAATTCAGAAATTATGAGGAATAAAAGGAAAGATGCAGAAGGCAAGAACAAGGCTAGGTCTGACTCGATTGCCACTTTTGTCATACTAGCCACAAGTTCCTCAACCTCTCCTCCAAAACAACTGGAGACAGAAGTCCAGATTTTGATACTTACATCTTTTCTTCCCACAACTCAGACCACATGACCCCATTTAAACATTTAGCTTGCCCTGCACTCTTGCTGCAGTCAGATTTTAAATGCTTACCTCACTCTCACAACTTGAACATCCATGGAAGTCCTATGACACAAACTGCTCAGCCGTACCATCTGAATGGTTGGCCCATTTCCCAGAAATGATTATTCTTTAAGTGTGGAGTAGGGATACATTTTTTAAACTCAATTAAAGGTCAAGTATGAATAGGAACCAACATAAGGACTTCGGATCAAGATAACATAGTGATTAGTGCTAGAGAAATACTTTAGCACACTTGCTTGGCTCAAAATACTTAATGGTGACAAAGTATAGAAATAGTTAAGCCGAATGACTCAAAATGAAAACTTGAAATGAAACAAAAATCTCCATGGACCAGAAGTGGAACAGAAACCTAAGTAACAAACAGAAATGAAGTGGAAGACCTGCTGGGTTTTGGATCCAAAAGAAGACAGAGGTATCCAGGAACTCAGCTCACGTGAGGGTAACAGGGGTGACAGTTTCCGTAAGAAATGAGATAAGAAAAAGTGAGGTCACTGTGTGAAGTCAAGGGCTCCCATCATGCTTTAAAGGAGGCCGGAAAAAGCTGCAAGTGAATTTTCTCCTAAAGCTACTGTTTCATAGAAGGCAGTGGAGCTGCAGACATCTGGGCACAAGGAATAGAGACAAACTTCCAGTGGCTTTGTGGGTCCATCTGTGATAGCCTCACAATTGAGCTAGGGCCTTGAAGCCACTATAAGACCTGGTTCTACACCAGTAGACTAGAGGTCAGGGGGACAGGAATCACGTAGGGCCCATAGAAATACATCAAGATCATTAGACAAATAGGAGGAAAGCATGAAAAACAAAAATGAAACCAAATTAAAATTAAACTTCCCACTCAAAATAAACCTTCAAAACAAAATTAAAGTGCTAAGGAAGGTATCCACATTAGAGCATGACTTGGTGCAAAGTGTGGGGGCCTGAGTAGAGTGAGGGGGCACCTACATGAGGGGGAGGGGTCAGCCCAGCACAATGTGTTGGGATATGGACAGAGTGGAGAGGCTTGCACACACGGAATATGCAGCAAAAATAACCCCCAGGTAGGGACAAGAGAGAAAACCAAAATGAATCCTGTAATCTTATGTTGGATTAGAATTGAAGGTATAGGTGCAAACTCATGCTTTTCAATATAAAAAATAGGCATAGAAATAAATATAAATGTAAAAGCTTATAGAGATTTTAATATACATATACATGTATGTATGTATGTATGTCTCCTCCATCTGCTCTCTCTATTTAGAGGAACTAAGAACTCCAAAACCCCAATAGCAATGAGCACACAGATCTTGGCTAATAAATACTATTCTCCACTAAAGGGAACCAAGGCTCCTTAAAGAAATGACTGATTCCATGGCTGAGGCAGGAAAATATCAGGAGCCTGAAATATCTTGTTATCCTAGAAAATAAGGAGGTATTCAAAGAACAGTGGAAAGATGTCATAAGGGACAGAGAAGCCAGCTTGAGAGGGTCCCACTGTCCAAATCTGGCAAAATCTGAGCATTGGAATAAATAATGATAATAATGAATTATAACTTACTGAATAAAATAAGAAACCATGAGCCCATATGGATAAAAAGGAATCATTGAATGAATTGAAAATTTGATGAGGAATGAAACACAGCTTCAAAGTATGACTCCTTAGATACTTACTAGTTACAAAGAGTAAAAGAATAACTTGTCAGTCTAAAATTCCAGCAGACATCACCTTAATCAAATGATTAAAGTAAATATAATCAGTAACGGGACAAATTCAAATGGAATGCCACCTGATAGGATACAATGAAATAAACACAGGGTCATTTTTATCACATTTCTATCAAAAATGCATAACCTTGGGAATGCTTTCTTCCTTTCTGGAAAAGGCCTTCTTGGGTTATAATCCTCAGTTTGGCTCAAGTAAAATTCCCCTTATCTCTCCTGTCTACAGAATGGTTATTGGTTATGTGGGGGAAGAGGGAGAAAGCCTCCTCTGCCCTTTCCCTTAAGGTTCTTACGGCTGGCCAAATAATTAACAAGACAGGTTAGCAGGAGAAAATAATACCAAGTTTAATAACATGTATACATGGGAGAAACCAGGCACACTGCATTTCTCATCACAATAGCAGAAATTCTCATCTTAAATACCATCTTCAGCTAAAGACAAAGGAGGATGTTGGGGGTGGGGGGTGTCAGTTACAGGAGATTACCACTAAAGCACTGTAAACAAGGGTAAGGTTATTATGCAGATTTAAGGCCTCACCTTCCACACGGATAAGTTTCTAGAAATGAGGTCATCCCTCCTCTTCCCAATACAGAGAGGGAGATACCTTTACAAATGGAGATTTCCCTTATAAATGCAAATGTTTGTCTGGCAACTCCTTGCCGGGCCATCCAGAGAATGTGGCCAGAGAGACAGAACTTCTGATAAGATGGGCTTGTTGGTGTCTTTTCTATTGTAACATCTATTTGACCTTATATTACAGCCATCAGATAGAAAATCTGTTCCAGGAAGGAGTTACTATGTCAAATTCTTTAGGCAGTTAGTGGGGGAGGTCAAATGTCCTCAGAGAAAACAATCAAGGTAAAGAGATATATTTCAGGGTGGCCAAATCTTGATCTCCCACAGTTATTTTGAGTCAACATTTCTTGGCATAGTGCAGCAGGATTTCAGAGAAACCCATTGGAGACCACCTGGAATCTACTTTGAACTGGCGCTTGGTGCCACAGGGGTCCATTGAGTGCCTCTGGCTTCACGGCACTACCCAGGTGCCTCCGGTGAGTTTCTCCTGAAGCCTGGACCTCCTTATTTAAGTCGTAGGTCCTGACTTTTACTTGAGCTGTTTCACATCTTAAGACTAGGTTTCTTAAGGGAGTACCAGTACATTTCCTAGGTAAGAGAAACCTCAGGGGAATTTCCTAGGCCAGGGGAGCCTAGGGGAACTTTGGAGTGAACAGGGCAGGGTGACCTTTAATTGGGCTTTAAATTGGAAAGAATTGTGTCTATAATGTCTGAAGAAAGTGTTTAATAGAAACTGTTCAGACTTTATAATAAAACGAAACTGAAAGAAAATGGGAAGTCGTGCTTCTAAAAGCTGACCAGTTCCTGAATGGGCAGCTTCCCCCTGGAACTCTGGGTGGCTTCATGTACAATATGTACAGAGTGGATACTTGCAAGTATTTAACAAAATGGGGATAACTGTAAGTGGTTGGATCTTTGGATCAAGATAACCTGGGATAATTTAAAATTATAGTGGTCACTTTGGGGCTCCTTTGAGCCTCCAAAACTTGTACACTGGCCATTAGAAGGACTGTTCCATTTAGATAAGATCATTTAAGAAGTGCACTTATTAAGTCATGGCTTTACAGACACCCCCATAATCTACCTTAGAAGGAGGGCCCAATATGAGTTCCTCTCAAGGTTAACAAGATTCTGAGAGATTTTCTGGGAAACTGCTACCCTTAAACAGTCAAGGGGAAACTAAAATTAAAAAATTAATGGAGCTGTTTAATGCTGCCAGGAATAATTACTGTTTGTCCAGCTGAAACCTGACAAGATATTTGGAAGGGTTTAGTAACATATGGTCAGAAATTTGTCCAAATTGGAAGCTGATATTCAAAGCTTGATAGGAATTTTTTAGGGCTTCTTCCCTAAATTAAGATAAAACTATGTACCCAGAGGGAAAGAAGCAAATTAAGGATAATGTAATTGAATGGGTGTGTCAGTCCTTTGATGAGTAACTAACCTCCTCTGTTGATCTCAAAAAAAAACTTGTTACTTCTCTAGGAGTTATTATCCAGACTTTCTCGGATTCCCAAGACTAAAAGAAAGAAAGAAAAAAAAAAAACAGGAAAAGAAGCTTTCAGAGATGCAGGCTGCTATGAAAGCACCCTTGCCCAAAAATCTAAGGAAAATTTTAAAAATGGAGGCTATAAAATCTTTGTTGCATCTGTCTGTGCATTTATGCGTATCTATATATATGTTATATATGTGACATTTTCTACCTCCAGCTGGTATAATTTCTAAAAGAGCTCTATTTAATTAGCATAAAGTAAGTGCTTATATACATGTAATAGAAACTAACCCAAATGTCTTTCGAGTTAACGTGATAAAAAAATAATCTTTGGTAACCAAAAGCTTATTTAAGTTTGTTGGTTTGGTTGAAATAAGCATGTCTTCAGAGTTACCAGCATTGGATATGATGCACACATGCAACCTTCATTCTACCTGGGGTTATTAATCAAATAAGCTGATGTTATCTCTATTACAAAATTTGTCAGCAAAAATAATAACTTAATAGCTGATTTTGTCTAATGTCTCGTAAAGTTTTCGTGGGTAGTCTAAGCATTATTTTTGGGAGGAAATGATTTAGGTAGATATAAATGAGATAAGAGTTTACAGATAAACTTTTTAGTAATAATTATATTTTATGGCATGTGTACTTAAAATAGCTTCTAAAATCTCTTTGGTAACTGAAAACTTTAGAATTTTCCTAGGCTAAATTAAATGATGGAAAATTCATTGACTATCTAGATGATTTTCAAATAAGATAAAA
This sequence comes from Ceratotherium simum simum, assembly GCF_057802395.1. Lineage (NCBI taxonomy): Eukaryota > Metazoa > Chordata > Mammalia > Perissodactyla > Rhinocerotidae > Ceratotherium > Ceratotherium simum. Next base: position 96,358,297 of record NC_141902.1, on the reverse strand, counting down.
TACCAAACTATTAATTGATAAACAAGTCTAAGTTTACCACTTTTGTCTTCTTATTACAGAGAATGTAAAGATATTTGGATCTATTATTTTAAAAAATGTATAATCAAAGTCTAATGAGGAAACTTTAAATCAATTCACATTTGTCAAGAAAGACCGAGGAACTATTCCAGACGAAACTCAAGAGACATAACAACTAAATGTAAAGCATAATTTTGAACTGAAACACGGGGCATAAACGGGATAACTGATAAAACTATATAGAATCTATATAGTTTCTATCTATAGATAGAATTTCTACCTATAGAAACAATGATTAGACTGTAGTACCATGTCAGTGTAAATTTCCTGATTTTTGTAGCTGTTTTGTGGTATATAGAATGTTCTTGTCTGTAAGGAAATACAAACTACATATAAGAATATAGGAATATTCAGGGGTGATGGGGCATCATGGAAGCTCTGGAAAAGAATCTTTGTAAAGCACTTTCTTCTTTTCTGTAAGCCTGAGATTGCTTCAAAATTTTTAAAAATTATTTTAAAAAGTCAATAAAAATTAGGGTTGACTCATAAAGAAAAGACAAAGTCACAAAACACATGAAGAAATGTAATGCTTACAAGGAGTTAATAAAATAAGCCAAAACAGTAATTCACTTCAGATGGAACACATTTTTAGAAGAGTCTGACAAAAATATTAAAATAATTATGTTTAAGATAATCAAAGAAATTAAAAGGGTTCATTATACACAGATCTTCACTAAGACCAACTAGACAGGAAAAAATAACTAACTAATCAACTCTGGACATTTTAAAATTTTAAATTTTAAAAATTTAAAAATTCAAATTTTTAAAATTGAAATTTAAAAAAAATACTCAGGATATGGTCAACGATAAAATTTGTGGTTTAAAAGAGAATACTGAGGAATTTCCCCAGAATAAGCATAGAAAGACAAAGGTAATTTTTAAAAATCAAATAACATTTAAGAGACATAGAGAATGGAGAATCTCTGAAAAAGGGAATGAAAAGAATAGCATAGAAGCAATAATTAAAGGTATAAGAGCTGAGATTTTTCCAGAATTGAATAAAGTCATAATCTCTACAAATAGAGTGATGCTCACAGTGCTGCACCAAAGGCTTTACCTCATATGGAACAGAAATGCCTGAGGTCCAAGCTGGATTCTGAAAAGGGAGAGACACACGAGATCTAATTGTGATTATTCATTGGCTAGTGGAGTGCTCCAAAGAATTTCAGAAGAAGGTTAGTCTATGTTTTATTGACTATAGTAAAGCCTTTGACTGTGTGCATCGTGAAAAGCTATGGGCTGCTCTGAAAGAAATGGGCGTGCCTCAGCACTTGATTGTCCTGATGCGTGACCTGTATTGTGGACAAGAAGCCACTGTCAGGACAGGATATGGAGAGACAGAATGGTTTCCTACAGGCAAAAGTGTCAGACAAGGGTGCATTTTATCTCCCTATCTGTTTAATCTGTATGCAGAACATATACAAAAAACTGTGCTAGATTCAGATGAAGGAGGAGGGAAATTGGTGGGAGAAACCATCAACAAGCTAAGATATGCAGATGCCACCATCTTACTGGTAGGAAGCAGCAATGACTTGAAACAACTTCCTGATGAAAGTGAAAGAAGAAAGTGCCCAAGCAGGACAGCACTTGAACATCAAGAAGACAAAAATCACGACTACAGGACAACGACACAACTTTAACATAGACAATGAAGACATTGAAATTGTTAAAGATTTTGTTTACCTTGGTTCAGTCATCAATTTAAATGGAGATTGCAGCGAAGAAATCAAGAGAAGACTGAGACTTGGAAGGGGAGCAATGAAAGAATTAGGAAAGATTGAATGTAAGGAAGTGTCGTTAGAGACCAAGCCAATATTATCCACACCCTCGTATTCCCAATTACTATGTATGGGTGCAAAAGCTAGATAGTAAAGAAGGCTGACACCAAAAAAACTGATTCATTTGAAATCTGGTGTTAGAGGAGAGCTCTCTGGATACCCTGGACTGCCAGAAAGACGAACAAGTGGGTCCTAGAGCAAACTAAGCCTGAACTATCACTGGAGGAAAAATGATAAAACTGAAGCTGTCCTACTTTGGGCACATTTTGAGAATGCAGGAATCTTTGGAAAAGACAATAATGCTGGGAAAAGGAGAAGGCAGCAGGAAAAGAGGAAGACCAAATATGAGCTCGATTGACTTCATAAAGGAATCCACAGGCATGAGTCTACAGAAGGTGAGTGGGGCTGTTGAGGACAGGACATTGTGGACATCGCTCATTCATAGGGTCACCAGGAGTCAGAGCCGACTTAACGGCACGTAACAACAACATAATCCCTCAGAACAAAAATGCCTTCTCACTACCAAGAACATAACTCCATTTCATGATATATTTGATGAAACTAAAAGAACATCAATAGTGAAGAGAAAAAGTCATCACTGTTGAGGGGGAAAATCTATCAATTAAATTTCAACCCTGCTACGCTATTACTCAAAAGTGAGGGTAAAAGAAGAAAACATTTTCAGATACATAAAAACTTTTTATCACCCACAGAATTTACTGAAACAATTATTAAAGAAAATTTAGAGGTAAAATACATGTGAACATAACAGTGTACATAGAAAATAACATTTCTTTTTTGAGGAATATTGACCCTGAGCTAACATCTGTTGCCAATCTTCCTCCTTTTTTCCTTTTTTCTCCCCAAAGACCCAGTAGATAGTATGTCATACTTGTACATACTTGTATGTCATAGTTGTACATCCTTCTAGTTGCTCTATATGGGACGCTGCCTCAGCATGGCTTGATGAGCGGTGCATAGGTCTGCGCCCAGGATCCGAACCAGCAAACCCTGGGCCGCAAAGCATGCAAACTTAACTGCCACGCCACCAGACTGGCCCCAGAAAATAACATTTTTAATTAATAAGTTGAGCAAACAATTGAATGTAAAAAAAAAAAGCAATGATAATTTTCATATTAAAAAATAAGTAAGTTAACCTATAAACCCAGACAACAATATCAAGACAGTGGAGGAGGATATTTAATGGGTAAAATGTGTTAAGATATCTGTTATGTTCAGGAGGACGATATTGTTAGAATAATTTATATTTAAGTACACAGATTAAATGTAAGAGTAACCATTAAAATTATGGAAATGTACTCAGTAGTTTTCAATGGCACAGGAAAAAGGGGGATGTGGGAGTTACACAGAGAATTTTATCAGAAAAAGAGAATAAAGGAAAACAAAAAAAGAACCAAAATAAAAGTATTCATACAAAAAGTACAGTAATATGGTAGAAAGTATTACAAACACATCAATAACTCAATAATAATAATGAATTCAAATGTATTAACCTAACAAATTAAAAGACAGAGACAATCATATTGGATTAAAACAAATAAATGAAATCCAGCTACAGATTACGATACAGTAGCTTATAACAAACCAGTGTTCTCACTGAAAATAACATTTTAAAAAATATGTTTGAAAGCATCTAAGAGTGACCTATACAAGCAGAAATTGAGGAGACAGATCTTGAACAGAAGGGAAGTTGATTGAAGTTAGAAACTTTCTGCAATATACTGCTCCCTCCAGACATTTATCAATTCCTGGAAAGGTCAGAGTAGGATAGATAAATATGTGGTAATATAATCATACAATGGAATACTATATAGCAATGAAAATTAATGAATATATGCATCAACGTGGATGAGTCTTAAAAACATAATGATGTGTGAAAGAAGCCAGACACAAAAGTGTATGAACTGTAATGATCCAATATAAATAATGTTCAAAAACAGGTAAGACCAATCTACAGTGACAGAAATCAGGATAATGGATAACTTCAGAGAGGAGTGAAGAAGGTGGTGGCCATTAGGGGACATAAGAGTGATTTCTAGGGTGCTGTTAAAGTTCTACCTCCTGATCTGGGTGGTAGTCACACAGGTATATTCCCTTTGTAAAAATTCATTTACTGTGTACTTATGATTTGTCCCATATAATGTGTGTACACTATGCTTCAACCAAAAAGTCCACCCAAAACTTTTTTTTTAGTTTTGCAAGGATTTTTTATTATTATTATTTTATTGAGGTCATAATAGTTTATAACATTGTGAAATTTTAGGTGTACATTATTATTTGTTAGTCACCATATACTTGTGGCCCTTTACCCCTTATGCCCACCCCCCAACTCCCTTCCCCTCTGGTAACCACTAATCTGTTCCCTTTATCCATGTGTTTGTTTATCTTCAACATATGAGTGAAATCATGTGGTATTTGTCTTTCTCTGTCTGGCTTATTTAGCTTAACATAATACCCTCAAGGTCCATCAATGACGTTGCAAATGGGACGATTTTGTCCTTTATTATGGCTGAGCAGTATTCTATTGTATATATATACCATGTCTTCTTTATCCACTCATCAGTTAATGGGCACTTGGGTTGCTTCCACTTCTTGGCTATTGTGAATAATGCTGCAATAAACATAGGGGTGCATAAGCCTCTTTGAATTGCTGACTTCAAGTTCTTTGGATAAATACCCAGTATTGGGATAGCTGGGTCATATGGTATTTCTATTTTTCATTTTTTCAGAAATCTCCATACTGTTTTCCTTAGTGGCTGCACCAGTTTGCACTCCCACCAGCAGTGTATGAGGGTTCCCATTTCTCCACATCCTCTCCAACATTTGTTATTTTTCATCTTAGTAATTATACCCATTCTAATAGGTATAAGGCGATTCTCATTGCAGTTTTGATTTGCATTTCTCTAATGATTAATGATGTTGAACATCTTTTCATGTGCCTGTTGGCCATCTGCATATCTTCTTTGGAAAAATGTCTGTGCATATCCTCTGCCCATTTTTTAATCCAGTTGTTTGTCTTTTTGTTGTTGAGTTGTATGAGTTCTTTATATATTTTGGAGATTAAACCCTTGTCGGATAGATGATTTACAAATATTTTCTCCCAGTTGGTGGGTTGTCTTTTCATTTTGTTCCTGGTTTCCTTTGCCTTGCAGAAACTCTTTAGTCTGATTAGTTCTATTTGTTTATTTTTTCTTTTGTTTCCCTTGCCTGAGTAGACACGGTATTCGAAAAGATGCTGCTAAGACCAACATCAAAGAGTATACTGCATATATTTTCTTCCTGGAGTTTTATAATTTCAGGTCTTATCTTCAAGTCTTTGATCCATTTTGAGTTAATTTTTATGTACGGCATAAGATAATGGTCTACTTTCATTCTTTTGCATGTGGCTGTCCAGTTTTCCCAGCACCATTTATTGAAGAGACTTTCTTTTCTGCTTTGTATGTTCTTGGCTCCTTTGTTGAAGATCAGCTGTCCGTAGGTGTGTGGTTTTATTTCTGGGCTTTCAATTCTGTTCCAGTGATCTGTGTGTCTGTTTTTGTACCAGTACCATGCTGTTTTAACTATTATAGCTTTGTAGTATATTTTGAAGTCAGGGATTGTGATGTCTCCAGCTTTGTTCTTCTTTCTCAGGATTGCTTTAGCTATTCAGGGTCTTTTGTTGCATCATATGAATTTTAGGATTCTTTGTTCTATTTCTACGAAGAATGTCATTGGGATTCTGATTGGGTTTGCATTCAATCTGTAGATTGCTTTAGGTAGTATGGACATTTTAACCGTGTTTATTCTTCAAACCCATGTGCAGGGAATATCATTCCATTTCTTTATGTCATCATCGATTTCTTTCAATAATGTCTTATAGTTTTCATTGTGTAGGTCTTTCACCTCCTTGGTTAAATTCATTACAAGATATTTTATTCTTTTTGTTGTGATTGTAAATGGGATTGTATTCTTGAGCTCTCTTTCTGTTAGTTCATTATTAGGGTATAGAAACGCAACTGATTTTTGTAAGTTGATTTCGTACCCTGCAACTTTGCTGTAGTTGTTGATTATTTCTAATAGTTTTCTGACAGATTCTTTAGGGTTTTCTATATATAAAATCATGTCATCTGCAAACAGTGAGATTTTCACTTCTTCCTTGCCAATTTGGAATTTGCCAATTCCTTCCTTTTATTTCTTGTTATTGCCCAATTGGTCTTGCCAAAACCTCCAGTACTATGTTGAATAAGAGTGGCGAGAGTGGGCACCCTTGTCTTCCGCCTGTTCTCATAGGGATGGCTTTTAGTTTTTCCCCATTGAGTATGATGTTGGAGGATGTGAATTTGTCATATATGGCCTTTATTATGTTGAGGTACTTTCCTTCTATACCTATTTTATTTAGAGTTTGTATCATAATGGATGTCGGATCTTGTCAAATGTTTTCTCTGCATCTATTGAGATGATCATGTGGTTTTATTCCTCATTTTGTTAATGTGGTGTATTACATTGTTTGATTTGCAGATGTTGAACCATCCCTGCATCTCTTGTATAAATCCCACTTGATCATAGTGTATGATCCTTTTAATGTATTGCTGTATTCAGTTTGCCAATCTTTTGTTGAGGATTTTTGCATCTATGTTCATCAGCAATATTGGCCTGTAATTTTCCTTCTTTGTGTTGTCCTTGTCTGGCTTTGGGATCAGGGTGATGTTGGCCTCGTAGAACGCGTTAGGAAGTGTTCTGTCTTCTTCAATTTTTTGGAATAGTTTGAGAAGGATAGGTATTAAATCTTCTTTGAATGTTTGGTAGAATTCTCGAGAGAAGCCATCTGGTCCTAGACTTTTATTTTTGGAGGAGGTTTTTGATTACTGTTTTGAACTCTTCTGATTGGTCTATTCAGATCCTCTACTTCTTCTTGACTCAGTTTTGGGAGGTTGTATGAGTCTAAGAATTTATCAATTTCTTCTAGATTGTCCAATTTGTGGGCGTATAGTTTTTCATAGTATTCTCTTAAAATCCTTTGTACTTCTGTGGTATCCATTGTAATTTCTCCTCTTTCATTTCTAATTTTATTTATTTAAGCCTTCCCTCTTTTTCTCTTAGTAAGTCTAGCTAAGGGTTTGTCAATTTTGTTTATCTTCTCAAAGAACCAGCTCTTAGTTTCATTAATCCTTTCTACTGTTTTTTTGGTTTCAGTTTCATTTATTTCTGCTCTAATTTTTATTATTTACCTCCTTCTGCTGACTTTGGGCTTTGTTTCTTCTTCTTTTTCTAGTTCTGTTAGGTGTAGTTTAAGATTGCTTATGTGAGGTTTTTCTTGTTTGTTAAGGTGGGCTTGTATTGCTATGAATTTCCCTCTTAGGACCAATTTTGCTGTATCCCATATGAGTTAGTAGGGTGTATTTTCATTTGTCTCTAGATATTTTCTGATTTCTCCATTAATTTCTCCATTGATCCATTGGTTGTTCAGTAGCATGTTGTTTAGTCTCCACATATTTGTCACCTTCCCAGCTTTTTTCTTGTAGTTGATTTCTAGTTTCACAGCATTATGGTCAGAAAAGATGCTTGATATGAATTCAATCTTCTTAAATTTATTGAGGCTTGCCTTGTTTCCCAACATATGGTCTACCTTTGAGAATTTTCCATGTGCACTTGAGAAGAATGTGTATTCTGCTGTTTTGAATGGAGTGTTCTATATATATATATCTATGAAGCACATCTGACCTAGTTTTTCATTTAATTCCACTATTTCCTTGTTGACTTTCTGCCTGGATGATCTATCCATTGATGTTAGGGGAGTGTTAAGGTCCCCTACTATTATTGTGTTGTTGTTAATATCTCCTTTTAGGTCAATTTATAGTTGCTTTATGTACTTTGGTGCTCCTATGTTAGGTTCATATATATTTATAAATATTATGCCCTCTTGGTGGATTGTCTCTTTTATCGTTATATACTGCCCCTCTTCGTCTCTCATTGCCTTTTTTATCTTGACATCTACTTTGTCCGATATAAGTATGGCAACATCTGTTTTCTTTTGTTTGCCATTAGCTTGGAGTATTGTCTTACATCTCTTCACTCTGAGCCTGTGTTTGTCTTTAGAGCTGAGATGTGTTTCCTGGAGGCAGCATATCGTTGGGTCTTGTTTTTTAATCCATCCAGCCCTCTGTGTCTTTTGATTGGAGAATTCAGTCCATTTACATTTAGAGTGATTATTGTTGCATAAGGGCTTAATACTGCCATTTTATCACTTGTTTTTCAGTTGTTCTGTGTCTCCCTTGTTTCTCGTCCCATGTGTTTCTGACTGTGAGTTCAGTTTGGTGATTCTCTATGATGGTTTTCGGAGTTTTCTCTTTATTTATCATTTTTGTCTTTGTTCTGATTTTTTATTTAGTGGTTACCATGAGATTTGTATAAAGGATCTCATAGATGAGATAGTCCATTTTCTAATAGCCTCTTATCTCCTTAGTCTAAGCAGGTTCCTTCCCTTTCCTCTTCCCCATCTAAGTTACTATTTTCACAAATTATTCTGTTTTGTTTTGTGAGTTTGTGATTAAAATGAAGTGATTACAGTTATTTTTGATGCTTTCTCTTTATCTTTAATGTTATAATTAAGTGTTTGCTAACCTGTTCTGATAGAGAGCTGCAATTTTCTGATTTTGTCTGTCTATCTCCTTGCTCAAGGCTTTGTAAACCTTTTCTTTTTTTTCAGGTATGAGGGCCTTCTTGATCATTTCTTGTGGTGGGGGGGGGTCTTGTGGTGACGAACTACCTCAGCTTTTGTTTATCTGGTAAAGTTATTTCTCCATCATATCTGATGGATAGTTTCACTGGATAGAGTATTCTTGGCTGAAAGCTTTTGTCTTTCAGGATTTCTAATATATCATTCCACTCTCTCCTAGCCTGTAAGGCTTCTGCCGAGAAATCTACTGAAAGCCTGTTAGGGGTTCCTTCATAGGTTATTTTCGTCTACATTGCCACCCTTAATATTTTTTCTTTGTCATTGACTTTTGCCAGTTTTACTAATATATGCCTTGGAGAAGTTCTTTTTAAATTGATATACTTAGGAGTTCCATTAGCTTCATTTACACGTAATTCCAGCTCCTTCCCCAGGTTTGGGAAGTTCTTAGCTATTATTTCTTTGAACAAGCTCTCTGCTCCTTTCTCCCTCTGGAATACCTATAATCCTTATGCTGCATTTCCTAGTTGAGTTGGATATTTCCCGGAGAATTTCTTCATTTCTTTTTAGTCTTAGTTCTCTCTCCTCCTCCACCTGAAGCATTCCTATATTTCTGTCCTCTAAATTACTAATTCTATCCTCCATAATATCAGCTCTGTTTTTTAAGGATTCCAGATTTTTTTTATCTCATTCATCGTGTTATTCATCTCCAACATTTCTGATTTTTTTTTATGCTTTCAATCTCTTTTGTGAAGAATTACCTCTGCTCATTAATTTTATTCCTGAGTTCATTGAACTGTCTGTCTGAGTTTTCTTGTAACTAGTAGAGTATATTTATGATAAGTATTTTGAATTCTCTGTCATTTAGGTTGTACATTTCTGTGACTTCAGGATGGGTTTCTGGATACTTGTCATTTTCCTTCTGGTCTGGGTGTTAATATACTTTTTCATTCTGTTTGATGGGGTGGATTTGTGCCATAGTGGTAGTATCTGGTGGCAGATTCCACCTGCCACCACTAGGGGGGCAGGAACTGTGTTTTCTTTGCCTGCCATGACCCCTGACAGTTGTTGCCATCTGTTGGAAGTTGTACCAATAGGAATCTCTACATCTGGCCACCAATGTTTCACACAAACAGGCACAGGCATTCTGGTGGGGATCTCCTGCCCTGGCCAACTGGCTGAGCTGATGTGCCAGGTGGGATGGGAGGCAGGGGACACCTTCTTTCCCACCTGCACTCCCACTCTGCATTCACTGGCTGCCTGCCTGGGCTGTGTGGCTTAGTGAGAGCACCCCCACAGTGGCTTAGCTGCCTACATGTGGAGTGTTCCTGCAGGCTGGAAGACAATTCTGAGAGTTGTGTTCCCATGCGGGCTGCCTTTTCCCCCTTCTCCTCTCAGAGTCACAGGCTGGCTGCCACATGAGGTCCCATGTCCTAGATCGCTGCTGCTGGGGAGGGAGAGGAGATCTGCTTACCTCCTTCCACTGCATCCCAAGGGGTCCAGTACCCCACCTTCAGACTTATGGCTGCATGGATCTCTCTGACGTCTATTGTGTTGTGTGGATGTCCTCTGCTGGTTTATGAATGTCCTTTTCATTTTACCTTATGGGGGAGAGCCTAGGGGAACAGATCTCTCTGCCATGATGCTGACGTCACTCTCCCCAAAATTTTTAAATTGTAACCATTCTGCTTCCAGTAATCATGGACCATGTTATTTCAGACTAACCCATCTGCTGGACATTTTTTTAAAAATCTAAACACATCAGAAAGCTACCAAGGCAGGGGCTAAGATACTGGAGAGACAGAAATGCTGAGTGAGCTCTGGCTGAATTTGGCATTTCTTTCCACTTAAGGTAATTGCCGGTCCTGAAAGCAATAGCTGAGATGCTAAAAAGCTAAGCAGAGCTTTAGGCTGACTCCCCAAGCAGGAGGGACCAAAATTCGAGTTCAGGGCAGGTCAAGCAGGAGGGGTTCTGATGAATATATCATATGTTTAGTTGGAACCCAAAAGGGCTAGTAGTAAATGTGAAGTAGAAATAGCCCAGTTCTCACAGGAACTGATGCCAATCTAAAGTCATTTCAAACTCTAAGTGAAAAAAGGTGATGTTGTATTGCTAATGCCTCTACCCTGTCACAATCAAAAGTAAATTCTCCCTGAAGGAAGATATCATCCAGACCCTCAAGTTATCTCTACAATAGTTTGGTTACAATGTCTAACATCCAGTCAAAATTAACCATGCATACAAAAGACTGAAAATGAAGATAGAAAGAAAAAAATAAAGACAACAAAATCAGTTCTTACAAAATTCAGATAATAGAGTTCACAGATAAGAACTTTAAAAGAATTTTGATTAATATTTTCAAAGAATTAAAAACTAAGATGTAGAATTTTGTCAGAGAACTAAAAACTTTAAAAAATCAAGTTGAAATTCCAAAACTGAAAAACATAACAATTAATTTTAAAAACTTAATGATAGATTTGATAGCAGATGAGAAAGAACTGGAGAAAAAATTTACAAATGAATATGCATCATAAGAAAATATCCTGACAGTGCAGAAGAGAAAGAGAGAGACAAAAGGTTAGAACATACAGCAAAGAGAATAAGAGAAATGTGATACAAAATGAAAAGTTCTAACATAGGTGCAACTAAAAACTGAGGAGGGGAAAGAGAAAATGGACAAAGGCAATATTTTAAGAGAGAATAACTGGGAATTTTCCCAAGCTATTGAAAACATCAAGCCACAGATTCAAAAAACAATATAAATCCCAAGCAGGATTAATTAAAAAACAAAACAAACACCTAGGCACATGATGGTAAAACTGCTGAAATCAAAACAAGAATACATCTTAAAAAGAGCAATAAATCAAAACCTATTATCTTGAAAGAAGCACTAGTAAGACTGACAGTGTTCTAAGGGTATTCTGGTATCACAAAAGCGGTTAAAGTACTAAGTTTTATTATACTTCAATAAGTCAGGATTTCATGCTGTACACTCTAGAGTAACCACAAAAAATCTAATAAATGGATTGAATAGTCCAATCAAAAGACAAAGATTTGAAGACAAAAGTAGAAACAAAAAATAAAGGCAAGAAAGAGAAAACAGTAACAAATATGGTAGACATTAACTCAACTATACTAATAATTGCTTTGAAAGTCAATGGTCTAAATGAACCAATTAAAACACAGAGACTGTCAGAGTGGATCAAAAAACAAGACTCAATTATATGTTCTCTACAAGAAACCTGCTTTAAATATAAAGACACATACAAATTAAAAGTAATTGGAAGGAGAAAGATACACCATGCTAACACTAATCAAAGGAGATCAGAAGTAGCTATATTAATTTCAGACAGAGCAGACTTTACAGCAAGCAATGTTATTATGGATAAAGAAAGGCATTGCATAATGATGAAGGGGTCAATTCTCCAAGAAGACACAACCATCCTTAACATGTATGTGCCAAACAACAGAGCATCAAAATATGTGAGGCAAAGACTGACAGAAATGTAAGGAGAAGTAGGTGAATCATTATAGCTGGAGATGTCAACACACCTTTATTAGAAATGGGTAGATCCAGCAGGTAGAAAATCAATAAGGACAAAGTTGAACTCAACCCCACCATCAATCAACTGGATGTAATGGACATCTACAGACTACTTCATCCAACAACAGCAGATTACACATTCTTCTCAAGCTCACATGGAACATTCACCAAAGTAGACCACATTCTGGGCCATAAAACACACCCCAACACATTTAAAAGAATAGAAACCATACAATGTTTGCTCTCAGATCACAATGGAATTAAACTAGAAATCATTAACAGAAAGATAGCTAGAAAATCTCAAAATACTTGGAGATTAAACAACACACTACTAAATAACACAAAGATCAAAGACGAAATCTCAAGAGAAAGTTAAAAAATAGCTTGAACCAAATGAAAATAAAGCTCTACTTATCAAAATTTGTGGAATGCAGCAAAATCAGTGCTTAGAAGGAAATTTATAGTGTTGAATGCATATATTAGAAAAGAAGAAAGATCTACAATCAATCATCCAAACTCCCACCTTAAGAAATTAGAAAAAGACAAGCAAATTTGATCCAAAGTAAACAGAAGGGAAGAAATAATAAAAATTAGAGCAGAAATCAATGAAATTGAAAATAGGAAATAAATAGAGAAAATCAACCAAACTAAAATTGGTTTTTTGAAAAGATCAGTAAAACAGATAAGCCTCTAGGCAGAAAGAAAAAAGAGAGAGGACATAAATTACTAATATCAGAAATGAAAGAGGGTACAGGAATCTAGATTCTATGGATATTAAAGGGACAATAAAAGAATATTATGAACAATTCTATGCCCACAAATTTGATAACCTAGAAGGAATGGACCAATTCCTTGAAAGATACAATCTGCCAAAATTCATACAAGAAGAAATAAGTGATCTGAATAGGCCTATATTTATTAAAGAAATTCAATCAATGGTTAATAATCTCCCATAACAGAAAGCACCAGGCCCAGATGGGTTCACTGGTGAATTCTACCAAACATTTGAGAAAGAAATTGTACCAATTTTCTACAATCTTTCAGAGGATATAAGCAGAGGGAATATTTTCTAACTCATTTTATGAGTTCAGTATTACCCAAACATCAATACCAGACAAAGACATTACAAGAAAAGAAAATTATAGACCAATATCTCTCATGAATATAGTTGCAAAAATTCTCAACAAAATATTGGCAAATATTTTGTTTTGCCAACAAACCAACAATGTATAAAATGAATTATATACCATGATCAAGTGGGATTTATTCCAGATATACAAGATTGTTCAACATTCAAGAACCAAATAATGTAATCCATCATATCAACATGCCTAAGGAGAAAAATCACATGATCATTTCAATAGACACAGAAAAAGCATTTGACAAAATCCAACACTCATTCATGATAAAATTCTCAGTGAACTAGGAATGGGGGGAATCTTCCTCAACTTGATAAAGAATATCTACAAAAAACATACAGCTAACACTATACTTAATGGTGAGAAACTCAAAGCTTTCCCATTAAGATCACAAACAAGGCAAGGATGTTCCCTGTCACCACTACTTTTCAACATTGTATAAGAAGTACTAGTTAATGCAATAAGACAAGAAAAGGAAATAAAAGATATGCAGATTGGGAAGGAAGACATAAAACTGTGTTTGTTCACAGATGACATGATTGTCTATGTAGAAAAATCCAAAAGATTTGTTAGAAAAACTCCTAGAACTAACAAGCTGTTACAGCAAGGTTGCAGGACACAATGCTAATATGCAAATGTCAATCACTTTCTTATATACTAGCAATGAATACGTGACATGTGAAATTAAAAACACAATACCATTTACACTAGCAACCCCCCAAAAAAATACTCAAGTATAAATCTGACAAAATATGTACAAGCTCTATACAAGGAAAACTACAAAACTCTGATGAAAGAAATAAAAAAACTGAATAAATGGAGAGACATTGCATGTCCATGGATAGGAAGACTCAACATTGTCAAGATGTCAGTTCTTCCCAGCTTGATCTACAGATTCAATGCAATCCCAATCAAAATACCAGCAAGTTATATTTTGGATATCAACAAACTGATTCTAAAGTTTATAGAGAGAGGCAAAAGACCAGAATAACCAATATATTAAAGGTGAAGAACAAAGTCAGAGGATTGAAACTACATGACTTCAAGACTTACTAAAAAGCTACAGTAATCAAAACTGTGTGGTCTTGGTGAAAGAATAGACAGATGGGTGGAACAGAATAGAGAGTCCGGAAATAGACCCACATAAATAGAGTCAACTTATTTTTGACAAAGAAGCAAAGGCAATACAATGGAAAGAAGATAGTCTTTTCAACAAATGGTACTGGAGCAACTAGATATCTACATACAAAAAAAATAAATAAATCCAGACACAGATCTTGTACCCTTCACAAAAACTAACTCAAAATGGATCATAGACAAATGTAAAATACAAAACTATGAAACTGCTAGAAAATAACAGGAGAAAATCTAGATGATCTCAATTTTGGCGATGCTATTTTATATCCAAAGGGCATGATCCATGAAAGAAAGAATTGATAAGCTGGACTTCATTAAAACTAAAAATTTCTGCTCTACAAAGGACACTGTCAAGAGAATGCACAGACTGGGAGAAAGACAAGCCACAGACTGGGAGAAAATCTTTGCAAAAGATACATTTGATAAAGGACTGTATCCAAAATATATAAAGAACTTTTAAAATTCAACAATAAGAAAACAAACAGCCTGATTTAAAAATGAGCCAAAGACTTTAACAGACACTTTACCAAAAAAAATGCAAATGGAATATAAGCATACAAAAAGATGTCCACATCATATGTCATTAGGGAAATGCAAATTAAAACAACAATGAGATACCACTACACACCTATTAGAATGGCTAAAATTCAGAACATTGACAACTCCAAATGTTGATGAGGATGTGGAGGAACAGGAACTCTCATTCATTGCTTGTGGGAATGCAAAATGGTACAACCATTTTGGAAGACAGTTTGGCAGTTTCTTACAACCAAAGAAACTCGTAGGATCCAGCAATCACATTCTTTGATATTTACCCAAAGGAGCTGAAAACAGGTTCGCACAAAAACCTGCACATGGATGTTTATAGCAGCTTTACTCATAATTTCCATAACTTGTTAGCAACCAAGATGTTCTTCAATAGGTAAACAGATAAATAAACTGTGGTACATCCAGACAATGGGACATTACTCAGTACTGAAAAGAAATGAGCAACAATAATGTATTATATATTTGAAAGTTGCTAAAAGAGTAAATCTTAAATGTTCTCATCACAAAAATGAAATGATAATTTCTGAAGTAATGGGGGTGTTATCTAACTCTATAGTGGTAATCATTTCACAATATATAAATGTATCAAATCAACATACTGTACACTTTAACCTTACACAATGTTATATGTCAATTATATCTTAATAAAGCTGGGGGAAAAAGCCAACAATAAAAATAACCAGATGAAATTATAAATAAATAAATAATAAAAATAAAAAACAAAAAGAAATGAGCTATCAAACCATAAAAAGACATAGAGGAAACTTAAATGCATATTGAAGTGAAAGAAGCTAATCTGAAAAGACTACATACTGTATGATTCCACCTACATGACATTCTGGAAAAGGCAAAACTAAGGAGACAATAAAAAGATCAGTGGTTGCCAGGGATTAGAGGGGAGGGAGGGATGAATAGGTGGAGCACAGAGAAGTTTTAGGGTAGTGAAACTATTCAGTTCAATACTGTAATGGTGAATACAGGTCACGATACGTTTGTCCAAATCCACAGAGTGCACAACACTAAAAGTGAACCCTAGTGTAGACTATGGACTTTTAGGTGACAACAATGTGTCAATGTGGGTTCCTCATTGTAACAAATGTACCTCTCTGGTGGGGGATGTTGATAATAGGGGAGACTATGCATGTGTAGGAGCAGGGGTATATGGGAAATGTCTGTACTTTCTGCTTAATTTTGGTGTGAACCTACAACTGCTCTAAAAAATAAAGTCTGTTTTTTTTTAAAGACAAGTATTTCCAGACTAGCTATTTTTTTTTTAAATCCAGACTAGATGTTTTTTTTAAATCCAATTATGTGCTGCTTACAAGAGACCTTAAAAATATACAGGAAAGTTAAAAATAAAAGATGGAAAAAGATTTACCATGAAAATACTAACCCATAAAAGGCTATCATAGCTATGTTAATATCATGCAAAGTAGACTTTAAAGCAGGAAGCATGATTAGAAATAGAGAGGGCATATTTCATGAGAAAAGAATCCACAGGAAAGATTTTACAATTTAAATGCGCCAAGTAACAAAGCTTCAAAATATAGGAAGCAAAAATGAATCATAACCACTAACCTCATTTTTAAGAGTATACCTTTCAAACAAGTAAAGAAAAATTAACAGCAAGAAAATTTGATCAATTAATTAAAGTAATTTTTTCAAGCAGCTCAGCTTTCCAAATTTATTTTGCCTTTGGCAATTTCCTTTGTTTTACTTCTGGCCTAGCAATCTTTAAAGTTATGCTTGCTGTAATTTATGACCATCTAGCTGTATTTCAACAATGGAGGTTTTCAGAATATCTAGTTTACTGCAGTGCTAGAAGCAGAAGCCCCCTTCACAGCCCTTGTCATGTCATTCCTATTGTGATTATTTGATTAATATCTGTGTTTTCCACTATACTGTAAGTTCCATCAGCATTGAGGACCATGTGAGCTTTTACTCACTGGTATCTGTGCCTAGCAGTGATCAGCAATTAATATGAAAAATGTGACCTTTGCCTTCAAGAAGTTTAGCAGAGAAGGCAGTTATTAAACAAATGATAATACAGAATTAAATAAATTTACTTATGCCAAGTGATACAAAGAAGATGGACAGGTTGCTGATAAACACATAAAAGGGGAGCTGACCGGGCCGGCCCCATGGCTTAGCGGTTAAGTGCACGCGCTCCGCTGCTGGCGGCCCGGGTTCGGATCCCGGGCACGCACCGACGCACCGCTTCTCCGGCCATGCTGAGGCCACGTCCCACATACAGCAACTAGAAGGCTGTGCAACTATGACATACAACTATCTACTGGTGCTTTGGGGGAAAATAAATAATAAAAAAATTAAAAAAAAAAAAAAAAAGGGGAGCTGACCTAATCTGGAGGATCAAAATTGGATAGTATCTAAATAGAGGCTGCTGCCAAGTGCTCAATTCATGCCTAAGAGGCTAATGCTCCTACGGACGCACCAAGCACAGACCCCCCTCACTGAGTAAAGCTTCCATTATCTTACCAGGATGGGCTCTCATTGCCTCAAGCTTGGTGAAGCCAAACGTCCAGTACCTGCCCCTCGGCTAGGACTGACCCTGTCCCACAGCCCACGTGTTCAGGGATCAACCGTGCCTTGCCAAAACAGAACTAGTCTACACTTTGGAACCACTTTCCTACAAGCCTAGTCTCACACAGACAGGAGTCTTCCACAAGTTGAAAAGGGCCTTTGGCATTTAAAGCATCATAGTTCTCTGAAAGTCTAGCCACTTGACGCATTATCTACAAGCACAGGTTTTGGAATCTGACCTGGTTTGACTCCCCACTCTACCACTTCCTGTGTAATTTTGGTCAAATTGCTTCACCTTTCTAAGCTTTGGGTTCCTCTATTGAAAAATGGAATAATAATGGCACCTTGGCTTACAAGGACTAAATGAAATAACATGGGTCAAGCACTCAGCAGGGATTATAACTCTCTCGCTCAGCACTGTATCCCAGGCATTCAGCTCAATGCTTAGCACCTGGTAGATGTCAAATAAATGAATAACTTTCAGCTCCAGAGTTCTCCAATAACGTATTCTGAGCTTTGATTCTCTCTACCCTCTCCCCTTAGATATGAAGGAATCTCTTAAACTTATTTTTGGAGTTATATTTTTCAATATTTATCCCTGTAAGCTACAATGGGGTATGACAACGTGCAGTCCTGTCACCATTCAGAGCTTTGTCCACGATGCCTCGGTGTGTGAAGCAGTGAGAGATGGGAGGGGATGTATTCTCCAAGTCCAAGGAGGGAGGATTTGAGTGATTATTTCATTTTGCTTCATAAAGCTCACCCAGGCAACATCATCAGTTGTATTTCACAGATTTGGATTCTCATTTGGGTAGGGAAAAGAAAAGTAGTGACTATAGTTAACAATACTGTATTATATGCTTGAAAGTTGCTAAGAGAGTAGATCTTAAATGTTCTCACTACACAAAAAAAAGTTAATTACATGAGGTGGAGTTGTTAACTAACCTTATTGTGACTCTCATTTCACAATATACACACATATCAAATCATCATGTTGTATATCTTAAGCTTACACAATGTTACATGTCAATTATATCACAATAAAGCTGGAGGGAAACAAGTAGTAGAGACAGGAATATATGTGTATACGTATTAGAATATAATCCTAAACTACTAGCTCGTGGTAGGTCATCATTTATAGAAGGAAGGTAGAAAACACACATAAATGGATGAGTGGATGGATGGATGGATGGATCGATGGATGGAAGGAAAATGTTTACAGATAAAACTAAAATTTTTCCATGTGAAAAATGATGCACTTAGGACTGTCGAGGGGAAGGCTTGCAAGACACATAATGCAAGCTGAGGATTCAAGAGTTTAGAATGTTGAGAATAAAAGATTTGACCACTAGGTTACACTGTCATTGCTTGCCTGTGCTGCAGAACCATTTTTACTGAGCAGTTTGTTGATTTAGTAATAGATAGTTTCTCCAAGCACTAAGGAAAAATGCCCTCTAGAAACATTTCATTGACCCGTGCAAGAAGGACAACTGTGCTTTCTTTCATTCAGAGTGGACCGGGAAAAACATCAGGAGAAATTACTTCAGAGAGTATTACAAAATGAAAACTGACCCTACCTGATCGTGTACCACGGAGGAAGCATAATTCATGACTTCTGCATGTGTGAAATGGAATTCAGTGTGGCACCAGCCATCTCTCTATATAATGAAACAGCATGAATGCTGTGGTATTTCTTATGTAGCAGAGACATTTTCCACACGGACTGCGGCACAGGAGCATCGAGATGCTCTTCCTCTAAAGTCATTTGGGGATCGTGGGCACATCAGGTGCCTGCATGCAGGGCATAGTTTAAAATGTGAAGTTTGGCAATGGGATAAATCCATCAGGACAGGTTCAACAACCACCACAGCCTATTTATCTATCCAAGCTCGAATTATTTTGACACCTTTGTGAAATATCCATACATCTCTTTTCAAAGTGCTTACAATTCTAAACAAGACTAATGTTAAAGAAAGAAAGTGTAGCCCTTGTTTCTCTCCTCTTGCCACCCAGCCCTACTAATGTGGGATTGTAGCCCATGGTGAAATCTACCCACCTCGCCCCCACAAACATCATAAACATATTTGCACACCCAAACATGCTCAGTTAATTTTGAAAGAACCCAGGAAGGTTCTCACACGCCTTTACAAAATATGCCATATGTTACCATGTGCCACCTGCAGTTTTATTCCTCCTACGAAGAAGAAGAACCCTCTCTCTCCCTAACTCCGCTGTGCTCTCATATCTGTTTCTGCACGCACCGTCCTGCAGCACTTTCACACTTTATAGATGGCCCTCCACATTCCACCAGAGCACTCAGTGGAGTGAATCCAGGTGAGGCTGGGCTGGGAAACAAGCCTAAGTAAAAACACAGCAGGATTGACTCAGGATGGCCTTTCCTCATTGATGATTCAGTTTTTGTTACTTGGCCAAGATTATTCTCTTTCTTTAAATCTGACTCTCTTCCATTAGGGTGCGTTTTATGCCGGGGGCTCCTCTATCCCTCGTGCACATCAGCTCCTGCCAGGCCCACCCTGCAGTTCCCCAGACAAACACAGACAGGTCTGACCCCCGGCGACAGGCACCGCGGAGGCTCGGAGTGGAATCCTGCTATCAGTGATCATTGCCATCATCAACCATATTTGTTTTAAAATTAGGCAAAAAAAAAAAACAAACAAAAAATTAATGAATTGTTTAGGGTTGCAATCTTAGTCTTGAAAGCATTTAAAATACCTCTGGTGGGAAGAATGAATGTTTCTAAAACCTAAAATAGACAAATTGCACTGGCCTACTTTACAACAAGTCCTAACAAGGCACTGACAATAAAACTTCCAGTTTTCTTTTGGTCTTAACCAAACTAGGAAAGAGTTGAGGTTTGGTTTGCAATTTTCCACTGGTCAAAAGAGACCACTGTCTTAAATCATAGCCCAGAGGCATTGGCACCTCTGGCGGTCCCATGCTCTGAGTCTCCCCTGACTCCAAAAGAGGAAGGGCTGCAAGTGATCTTTCTGCTTGTGGCTAATAAATTTATCATCCAAAAGAAATGCATCTTTGTGGATAGGATCAATGACTTCCCTAATGAAAAGCACATTTCTATACGTGTTGTTACAAGATCTCATGGAGGGCCTGCGAATGATGAGGCAGCCGAAGCCTGCCCCGCTGTCAAAGCCAACTGCTTCCAGGTGCCCGAGCACCATGCCTCGAGCTCAGCCAGTGCTATTTCCAACCTAATGCCTGAGTGTCTTTGTTCTTGCAAGTGTCAAGTTTCCCTCGTCCCCCTTTTTATGGCCACAGGTTTCTGGGTTGCATAACACCCAACAAGAGAGCACCAAAGGGCTTAGTTTTATTGTTTTGTTGTGTTTTATTGACTACATGTTTTATTCAGCTAATGTGTGCCGGATAGGCAGGCCATAACAGCTCAATTACACCACTCATGTTCTTCCTCTCCTCCAAGAGCCCAGCAACCCAGCACACTTTTATTACATCCACGTGTAGATGTTAAAAAAAGAAGAAAGGAACGAGGGAGGACTGTGAGGCGCTCTGGTTAAAGTGTTAAAGCTGGAACCACTCCTTCCCCAAGTGATCCTTGAAGGCCAAGAGTGTTCCAAAGAATAGCAATCTGTTCCTGCTATGGTCATGGAGTCAGTCACAGGATCTCTTCTTGGGACAGGAATGCTGTTGCTCTTTGGAGAGGAGCCAGAGGCAACTTTCTCCCCCTCTGGAGGACTGGGACCCTGGGATTGTGCCGAGTGCCCAGCAATCCCTGGCCTTGGAATCAATGGCATTTCAGCAAAGGTGGAGGAGCTCACTCACACTCCCTTAGATTTTGCTGTTATTAATTTTCACGATGTTTTAAAGTAATTCATAACAGGTCATGTAACCAAAGCTTGAGAATCAGAGAGACCAGGGTTCAGATCCAGGCACTGCTGCTCTGAGTGCTGTGAATGTGAATAAATTACTTAATATTTCTAAGCTTCAGTTTCTTCAACTATAAAATGGGCATAATGTACTTGCCTCAGGGTTGCTGTGATATTTAATGAGATAATTATGAAGCACAGGGCATATCACCTGAATGCACAGCAATTGGTAGCATGTTATCTTTTTTACATAGTTATAAACAAGTGCACTCATTTTTATAGTTTGCTTGTTGTCACTCGTTGCATTAAAAGTATATCTGTGGTTTTATACATGTTTGTTGACATCTATGTTAACATCATAATGTTCCACTGAGTAGAGGTACCATAATTTTTTAGCTATTTCCACATTGCTAAATATTAAAGATTTCCCCAATACCCATGTAAATGATGCTATTATGTATATCTTTGTGCATAAATTTATCAGCATTAATTACTGTGTCCTTAAAATAGACTAATAGATGAGATTTATAGGGTGAAAAGACAGGAACTTTTTTTTTTTTGCTGAGGAAGATTCACCCTGAGCTAACGTCTGCTGCCAATCTTCCTCTTTTTGTACGTGAGTCACCACCACAGCATGGCCACTGACAGACAAGTGGTGTAGGTCAGCACCTGCAAATTGGGCCCGGGCCACCAAACCGGAGTGCGCTGAACTTAACCACTAGGGCTGGCCCAAGATAGGAAAGTTTTTAAGACTCAATACATATTGCTAAATTATTTTCCAAGAAGGATCCCCTTACATTTTACAACAATGCTAATAACATCTCTTATTGGCTATCAGAAATGGGAAGAAACATCCCAAATTTGACTTCTTTTGTGCAAGATTCATATTTCGGCATAAAATTCACATTCCCTTCTACATAATAAAGGAAATGGAAAATAGCAGTAACTATTCAGCTATCAAGAATTATCAAGAAAATTGAAATAAAATTAAAATTGTGTTGTTTGAATATTTTCTTAATTCTCCACATTGCATTTCCAAACATCATCTCAATAGTGCAAGACTATTTTTTCTACCTTTTAAGGTCCAAATGTTTTTATCCTAAAGTAAAAGAGTTACAAACTAAGACATCCAGCCACTTTATGAAGTCTTTAATTCTCAATAGGTAGAACGTGGGTGCCCAATTAATGAATTCTGAACAATTCGAAGGTTGCATATGACACAGTGTTTTCAACATGACCATTAATCTAAGGTTAACACCACAGTGAGAGAGAGCTTATGGCTGATCTAGCTTAACAGTATCATTTTTGTCAGCGAGCAAACTGAAACCAAGAGAAGTTAAGGGATTTGCCCAGTCACCCAGCTAGGAAGTGGCAGAACTAGGCCCAGCCCACAAGCGGTGCTTGCCCTGTGCTGCCTTTCTGCCCGTGCAGCATCTACATGACCAGCAGTAAGGCAGGCCTAGCGACGGCCCGGTTCCCAACTCCAGTGACCACATAGGGGCACATCCTGACGGGAACTGAGAAACGTACCCTACCTAACAAGGAAAAGCAGGAAACCATTAGTCAACATGTCTGCATGCGAGGATAATACACTGTTCGATTCTGTTTCACCAACAGGAGTAGGCACAAAAGTTGCACGAGTTAGCCAAACACCCACATTCAGGGGCCTGCTCAACACTCCCTTCATCACCCCATGTCAGATACCCTACCACCTCTATGCAGATAAGAGAAGAGGAGGACTGTTTTCCAATGGAGCAGAGACCCCCAGGCCATCCCCGTCAGGCAAATTCTTGTCCCACTAAGCTGGGAAGCACCGGCTCTCCTGTCTTTATTGCTCAGTGGTCTAGCAGGCCCGCAGCCTAATCTAGCCAGCAGCCTGTTTTCATATGGCCTGTGAGCTAAAAATGAAGTTTACATTTTTTAAGGGTTGGGAAAAAAAAAAATAAAACAGAAGATGCAACAGAGACCGCGTAGCCTGCAAAGGCTAAAATATTTACTATCGGGCCCTTCACAGAAAAAGTTTTCCGACCCCACTCTAGACGATAGCTCAGTGCTGATTTATCAAGCATGTTTTCAAGGCTCTGACTATATTTTTACACTTAAAATTCTCCCTTGTCTGCTGGACCACCTATTCTCAAATATTGTAAAGGGTGGTATTTGGAAACAGTATGCCCAGCGGTTAGGGCCATGGCTTTCAGAGTCAAACAGGTCTGAGTTTGACACTCAGTGCCTCCATCATCTGTGGGCTGTCAGACTTTGGACAAATTGCTTGACTTCTTGGAATCATAATTTTCTCACCTATGAAATGGAGGAAATATTAGTAACCACCTGATAGGGTTATAGTGAGGATCCAATGAGACCATATATATGTAAGTTTTTTAATAACCTACAAAGTCCTATACAGACAAAGGTATTTTTACTCATAATATTGGATCTGAAGTGAGATTTTATTTTAAAGCAATAAAGAGCATGATTATTTTCAGATCACCTATAATGACTTATTGTCCTTTGAACTGAAACAACGTAATAAAGGCGAATGTACCAAAGGATGCATATTTTTGCAAAACTCAAAGATATCCCTACAGTGTTGAGCCCACGGACAAACTAAAGATATTTGTGGTAAGGGGAGAAGAGTCAAGAGATAATATGAGATCCCTGCGATAATTACCACTTACTGATTCATCCGCTAGGTAACAAATGAGCTTTGTATCTGATAGAATTAAAGTAGGCTGTAAACAATGACAAGCACAGACGGATTTGTTTTTAACTTTTACCAAAAATTGGCAAGCTACCCAGAAGATGGCTACTCAGGTACCTTCTCTGTCCCAGCTCCGTCACCGGCTGCATCAGGCTTTCATGCTCAGGATCACAGGATGGCTGGCTACTCCATCTCCAGGCATCAGGGTCCTGCAAGGGCAGAGGGCAAAGAGCCAAGTGTCCTAGCTGCAGAGTTTACTCTGTGACCTTAGAATACATCTCTCCAGGAAGTACTTCACCTGATTCCTCCTGCTAAGTACAGCTAAAAACCTTGGACATTGTATTGAAAACAAATAGAGAAGACTCTGAAACATGGAAAGAAGAAGACAGACCAGCCGGGGACCTCAGGACCCAAGGAACAAAACAGTGGTGCGTTCCCTGGATTTTCTTCCGGCCTGATATATCCTAGACTTGGAGCTGAAAAAGCTGGCAACCAGAAGACACCAACAGGCACGGACAAAAAGCCCCATGAAAGCCTGTTCTCTCTTGCCAAAGGTAAGGGGCAGCCTAGAAAAACAGAAATCTTTTGTACAATAACCACTCTGCTCCAGCCAAATACCACAAAAAAGACAGTGCCTCCACTAGGTTATAACGAAGCACCCCAACACACACACACTCACACACACCTCAGATGGGGTCAGAGAAGGCCAAGTGGGGAGCCACAGTTTTCATCACGGCCAGCTGGTCAGGAGTGGCCACACCCCTGTGTGAGAGGAGACCATGTGGGGAGCCGGAACTCCCCTCCCCACCCAGCAGCAAATAGGAGCCCCTCCATGACCCCTGGGTGCCAACAGAGGCTGAAGGGGGAACCTGGACTCCTGTCCTCACCCGACTGTAACAAGGAGTGACCCCTTCCCCTGCCAGAATGGTGTCAGAAGAAGACAGCTGAAACAAATTCAAATAAGACCCGCTTCTTGTAACATAATACAACAATGCCCAGGATTCAGTCAAAAATCATTTGTCATATCAAGAACCAGGAATACCTCAACAAGAATGAAAAAAGTCAATCAACAGAGGCCAACCTTGACATGAAAGAGATGTTAGAATCATCTGACAAAGATTTTAAAGCATGATACAAATGCTTCAGTGAGCAGCTGTGAACACACTTCAAACAGATGAAAAACAGCTTCAGCAAAGAAATAGAAAAACCTCAGCAGAAGACTTCTCCTTGACCAGAATGGGCCACACAGCCATCCCTATCTGCAAGGAAGTCTGGGAAATGTTTTACCCTCACAGCCTCTTGAGGAAGGAAGAAAAGGGAAAACAGGGTCTGTAAGTGGTTTGGGATGACCAATCTATAGTGTTTTCTACAAACCTACTTGCAAAACATTTTTGCAGCCTGCTGCTTTATTTTGATTCATCAAACTGGAGTTAGCGTTTTCTATGTATTATCTGATCCCTCCTGCTGGTGTTTGTTTTGTGTGTGTGTATGTGTATACGGCCCCTAATCTTTTGTGAAAATAACGATAAGTAAATGAATTAGTCCTTCACAGTTGAGCAATGATTGATGGTTATTGATAAATGATCTCTGCAGGAAAAGACTGAAGATTGGAATCCTTTCACTTTTACATTGATATTTTAATTACTGGTTTTAAGTAAGCTATAAAAAGGTTAATGTATCAGGGGAAATATAAAAATGTTTTGTGGAATTGCTGTAATACCAAAGGCTATGTGTTTTCTATGACAGTAGATGCCATAACAAAACCTTTTTTCCAAAATGACTTTGAAACATATGCACTCAAACAAATTAGCGTTCCCTCGAGTAACTCCTCTTGCCAGAAATGATGCCACAAGCCAATCTGGAAAGAGAAGGAGTGGATGGCACAGGAGGGAGGAACTAGAGAGGCACTTTACCACTGTGTAAGACATGCACAATGGCACATCACCGAAAAAAAAGAAAAGCAAAGATGCTCTGCATTACTAATATTTAACCAAAGGAGTGGGGGCTGGGTGGCAAGTGAGAGTATAGCTGAATGTCTCTCAGAACAGAAGGAGCCCTCCGTTCCAGACTGAGGCCCTGGTTTCATGGTGTGACATGCTGTTCCAGGAGCAGAGTGAGGTGGGGCCCAGAGCAAGAAGGCTGCTCATTTTTCAAAAATTTTAACAGTAATAAAGGATGCAATGAAAATATTTCGCTGATTACATATCTTACTGGGTTCTGTGTTAACGCGCCTTAAAAAGTTTTTATTTCGAAAAACATGTATTTCTAATATATGGTGATGTAATACAAGTAGCAGGGGAGGGGTTGCTGCAGAGGGAGAGGTTAATAAAGAATGGAAATCAGGCAAAGGTTTTTCTACGGAAAATAAAACAAAACTAGAAAGACAGGTAGGTGGAGAGAGACTTCTAGAAGGGGAAATACCAGCTGCTGAATGAGGGAGATCATGGTCCGAATCCAGGAGCATTCCCACCTCCCTCTGGTCTTCAGAGTCTCTGGCCTCATGCTTAGAGAGAAGGAGAGCTGGAGGCCTGATTCTGGTTGTGTCACTTTGAGTACAAGTTACAGAAACAGCCTCTAGCAACGGAAGCACTAACGGGACTTCAGTGGAAGGGCCCTCATCTGAATAAATCAGCTCCAGCTATCTTCCTTCAAGACTGAAATGCCCAGAAGAGAACCTAATCAACCTCGTGTGGGTCAGATGGCCACCTGCTCACCAAGGACTCCTGGTCTTGCAATCCCATTAAGATGAAGAACAATTGGAGCAGCGATGGCCAAAGACGGGGTCACTCATGCACGGATGTCCAGGGCACTAGTTGAAGTCTCAGAGGAGTGAGCTAGTTCTGGGAAAGGTAAAATCACAAAGTTTTCAGTCAATGGGGTTAAAAATGAAGAGTAGAGGGGCCAGCCCGGTGGCGCAAGCGGTTAAGTGCGCGCTTTGCTGCGGCAGCCCGGGGTTCGCCGGTTTGGATCCCAGGCGCGCACAGACGCACCGCTTGTCAGGCCATGCTGTGGCGGCGCCCATATAAAGTGGAGGAAGATGGGCACGGATGTTAGCCCAGGGCCAGTCTTCCTCAGCAAAAAATGAGAAGGATTGGCAGATGTTAGCACAGGGCTGATCTGCTCACAAAAAAAAAAAAAAAATGAAGAGTAGAGGAAGCGGGGAATGATCCCCGTTGAGAAAAGGGGGAACGCAGGCAGCCTATGGCCTCACTCTGAGGGCACATGCCAGGCCCCATGCTGAGAAGTTTGTGGGCATTACCTCTTCCATCATTACGACAACCCAGCCAGTGAAGAACTAATATTTATCCCCATGTTACAGATGAGGAAAGTGGTGAGGAAAGTGGGCTTCAAAGCAATAACAGGATTTTCTTAAGATCACACAATGGGCGAAGGAAGGAGGAAGGTAGAGGTCATGGAGCTGACTCTCCCTGGGGCGAGAGTGGCAGAGCTGGCAGGCTGCAGAGGAAAGGCACAAACCCAAGGGTAACCCCACCCCACAGCCTCCCACATCTATCCCACAGACCCGGCCCCAAGCCACTGCATCCTAGGATAGATTTCTTCTCGGAAAGCAAAAGTGGCTCTGCTGCTACATACACAACAAACAAACGTTTTCCAAACCACTCATCTATGTACACAGTATAGAAACTTCCAGATTCAGGCTCGTGAAGAGACGATAGGCATCGCACAAGGAGTCCGTAATGTATTGCTGAAATGTATGGGCAGAAGCATTTCTTTGACAGTAAGCACAATAACCAAAAACCGTTTCAGCAAGTATTTTATGCCACAGTGGCTGGGGAAAAAAATCTGTAATTGTTTAAACTTCTGTGTTAATTTCTTACAATTTGGCCATTGCTATAGTACATGAATCATTGAGCATATTTTAGTTTTCAATCCTAAGCATAGTAATGTATTATATAGTTTAAAGTTGAAGCTTTTAAAGACAGAGTCAAAATTAAAACCATTTTTAATAAAAAGGCTGAAAATTGTTACATGTCATCTTGATGCTTTAAACTATATATTCAATGTTTTAGTTCTTATATCAATTATTGGTATGAAATGTTATTTATTTGGCACTTCTTTTCAACTCAGTGCACCCAAACTATATTCTTTAGTCCTCATATTAATTGGAAATATCCCACTATATCTGATTTTGTGTGCAGGAACTGTACTTTTGTAACAATGACAGTATTCAATTTTAAAAACTCTACTCTATTATTGTATAAGGTATAATTTGCACCCAAAAGCTTTTGTTAATATTTCTACAAACTGTGACTCTTTTATGTGGGTTTCATCATACCATTGCTCTCTAAAAGCTGAAATGCTTGTCCGTGTCTCCCCTGCCTTTACTAAACAATTCAGCTTTCAGAGTTACTATTCCTGAGTCTAATTCAACCAAAGGAAAGCCTCTTCTAGCTGTGACACAGAGTGGCCCACACGCAGCCTCAGAGGAATAGGGAGGGGAACAATAGGTCTGTGCCTCCTGCATTTTCTTTCTGGAGTCTCTATGATCATTTCTAAATGTGTGATGTGGTAGAGAAAACATGACTGAGGGTTTGAGACCCAGATCCCAGAAACCATCTCCAGGGCTAAGCTCTTTGGGCCACAGTCACTTCCTCTGTGAAATGGGGATAATGATTCTTACCTCTCAGCTCTCTGGAGCTCTGTTCTAGCAGAAGATCTAAGGCTTTTGTAATTTTTTTTTTAGGAAAGTGAGTTATGAGAAGAAACTAAAATAAAGTTGAGATGCTACATGGTTAAGAAAAATATTAAAGCACATTTGCATGATGCTTCACAGGTGACAAAGCAATGTCACATGCATGCTGTAATTTGAAGGATTCAATAATCTTGTGTGGTAGAGAGGAGAGGTAGCTAAGAACATGGGTTCATACTCATCCTCCACTGTTAACAGCATCATAACTTTGGGCAAGTTACTTAACTGCTTTGCACCTCAATTTCTGCATCTCTAATGAAGATTATAACAACATACGTGTTTTTGTTGTGAAGATTAAGCGAGTAAAGACATGTGAAAGATGTCAAACAGCACATGGTACATGCTAGGTGCTTAAATAAAAGTCAACCATCATCACCATCATCATCACCATCATGACGAACCCTGCTGTGCTCATAAGGAAGCTGAGGTGCTGAGTGGTGGATTCTGTGGATGGCCTCACTCGATTTCCATTTCAACCTACTTCTGGTATGTCTCCCTGAAGTAATAGTCTGAAAAGCTAAAAACACTTCCCAGATTCCATTAGTCTCGAGTCCTGAGTATGCTTTTGGTTCGACCATCCAAATGAATTTACAAGCAGGGAGAGAGGCAAGGCTCAAGGCTTTCATTTTCCTGGTGCAAAGTTTAGCAGAGGAACGTGATTTTTGGAGTGGGCAGCTGTGGTGGAAACTTTCATATCGGGCAGCTTCGTGATACATAAAGGCAGAAGCTCCTTTGGTGGCTCAGTTCAGTGTATGGTTTTGGGAGTTGTTCCGAGAAGCTCAAGCTAAAATCTGTTTCTTCCACACTCCCTGTGATATTATGAGCTATGTATATTTCTTAATATATCTCACTTTCTTAGACCAGGTAGAGAGGATTCTGTTGTCTGCAACTAAGAGGATTTGTCAATGTGGATGGTACAAGCCACTTTCCCTAAACCATAGGACTAAACCGAAGAAGACCTGGTTAATGACTCCAGTGTTGGTACTCATTTCACTCAGCACAGGAAGGGAAAGGAAAATCAGCCAACTTTATTCTAAATTCATTCGTTAAGTCTATAAAACATGATTCTACGCCCACTATGATCTAGGAACTATGCTACGTACCACGAATGTTTCTGAGTTAACATGTAGCTAAATGACTTGTCCTCAAGAAACTTTTAATCAGTGGAGGAAACAAAACAAAAGCAAATAATAAAAATTATATGTGATGTAAGTGCTTTAATAAAGGCAAATGTTGTACAGGAAGAACATGATGGAGAAAGCAACTATCTCAGGAAGCGATAGTGTGGGTTTCTCGGGCGAGGAGGCCAGAGAGGATGGGTGGGGAAAAAGTAATTTCAGGCAAGGGGAACAGCATGTGGAGGGGCACAGAGGGCATAACCTCTCATGTCATTTTCAGGGTAGTTTTAATATTCAGATAAAAATCAATATGATTTTATTTTAAAGTTGGGTTACTTTAAAATTATTATACTTCAGGGCCGGCCCCGTGGCTTAGCGGTTAAGTGCGCGCGCTCCGCCGCTGGCGGCCCGGGGTTCGGATCCCGGGCACGCTCCGACGTACCGCTTCTCCACCCGTGCTGAGGCCGCATCCCACATACAGCAACTAGAGGGATGTGCAGCTATGACATACAACTATCTACTGGGGCTTTGGGGGAAAAAAATAAACAAATAAAATTATAAAAAGAAAACTTTTAAAATTATTATACTTCATAACTGTTTTGAACCATCTTGGCTAGGGTATTTATCACAGGACATTCAAGCAATCAACATAGAAGCCATAGGCTATGGATGAACCAAATAAATGCATATAGCTATAAAGCACTTTTAATCACATTAATATAAACTGTTCTTCTCTTTGGAGGAACACTAGAGGCCATTGTGCATTATAGTTATGAAGACATTCGATTCAGTCCGCAGTATTCCTAAGCACCTGCATTGCGTCATGTGCTGTGCTAGCCTGAGAACACACAAGACTCTCGTCCTGCAGAAACTGACACTCTGAAATTGAAGAGGAAAGAGCTTTTTCTTTTATTTTGTTTAAAATATCCATTGACCATTAATAAAAAGAAAATAATTTATAATTCCCCCTTCACATTCCTTTGCCTGCATATAACCCTCATATCTTTCCCAACCCCTGGGGTCAACGTTCACCTGCTAACAGGCTTCCCATCCTTCCCTTTCTACCCTCTTCCCTACCTGCCCCCAACCCTTGAGCATCTCTCAAAAGCGTCCTTTGGTTCCTCTGCCCTACTCTTTTATACTCACCTCTTGCTTAAGATCTCAAAGGACTCCGTAGCATGATGTGGTAGAAATAACAAAGAAACGGGAGTCAGGAATTCTGAGTTCTTACATCTATGAGTCCCCGGCAAAGTCATGCCCCTCTCTGGTCCTCCATGCCCCCAACTGTAAAACAAACTCACTGAGATAGATCACCTCCCACGTTCCTGTTCCTCCAGTACCGACAACTTGACTGTTTGTGCCTTTTCAGACGAGGGAAATTTCTTTCAGATGCAGATATAATTGTGTTTGCTCAGGATAATTGAGACAGAACAGGAGTAGCAGAACATTTGTTTTTTAAACTTGTTTATAACCAAATAACATTAAACTAAGTATGGAGCTTCTCCACCTCTGATTTAAGGAATTTAGGGAGAGAAAAACAGACAAATTCTGAAAATTCCCACTATGGAAGCATATGGTGGTCAACTGGATGGAATAAATTATATGTACAATGCCTATAGAATAAATAACTTAAAAAAATGATAACTATTAATAATGAAAGATAAATGTAATTTTATAATTTGGCCAGCTGGCTGTTACAGGCTTCTATCATCATCTTGAGAAACAGAACATTTTTCAAATCTAAAGCTGCATAACAGAGGCTGAAATTAGATTACGAGCGCCGTCTGGACAGCGTGACTTCCAGGGACTGATGAGGACAGGGAAGTAGTCATAAAATCTGCTTCTGCTTCTGGTTCCTGTTGCATCCTTACTTGTTGGGTAATTCCAGGTGAGCCACCCCAAGGTCTTTGACCTCAGGCCAGCCCTAATCACGGGGCTGGTGTGGGGTGCAACAGAGACCATGAAAGTGAGAGCATTTTGCAAGCTGTAAAGCACTGTACATCCTTGGGGAATTCTTGCTGTCTGAGAATCCTGGACATCTACGTTTTCTCTTCTACTTAAAAGGGACCTTACTACATGATCTTCCAGTGTTCCAGATATCGAGCTAAGTGCTTTAAATATGGTTTATTTTCATAACAATCCTCCTATCTCCATTTTACAGATGAGGAAACAGAGATTCAGAAAGATGAAGTAATTTGTCCACGTTTGCACAGCTAGTTAGTAAAAGCAGAACCAAGACTCAAACTCAGATCCGACTGACTCTAGAACAACAAGAAGTTTTATTTATGGAGGTATATCCAATAATGGGGAGGCCTCTTTATCAGAATAAATCATGAGGATTCTTTATCAATTTCCAAGCAATAAAGTAGGCAAGAGCTATTATCTGTCTATAGACGGTCCAATTTTCTGGCATTTTCCAGCCTGCCCATTCCCATCATCTCCTCAACTACAGAAAGTCACTATTACTTCCCCTCAGGTGTCAAGGGTACTACTCTTGCCTGGGTGTCACAAGGAGATTGCAATATGACAGCCTCTTAAGAGTGCCCTCTGGGGCTGGCCCAGTGGCATAGTGGTTAAGTTCGTACACTCTGCTTCAGCTGCCTGGGGTTTGCGAGTTTGGATCCTGGGCATGGACCTACACATCACTCATCAAGCCATGCTGTGGCAGTATCCCACATACAAAATAGAGGGAGGTTGGCACAGTTGTTAGCTCAGTGACAGTCTTCCTCAAGAAAAAAGAGGAGGATTGGCAACAGATGTTAGCTCAGGGCCAATCTTCCTCACCGAAAACAAAAAGAGTGCCCTCCACATGATATCCGCTCAGTACAGGGTTGACATAAGGGAAGCCTTATTGTAGAGGGGAAACCATATTGTAACTTGGACTGATCTATGACTAACTCTAGACTTTATGGCCCCTCCCAGCTGCTATAAATTGATAACTTTGTCCTTTTGAGTTCCTTAGGAATGTGACGTGATGACCCCTGAGCAGAGAGTCTATGCTGATAGCCATCATCAATGACAACTGAAAGATCTGGGTATAGGGCGTTGCTCCTTCTCTGATGCATATCAAGTAAAACAAAAGACTGCCACTAACTAAAACCAGATGGATGCCCCCACCCTGAGACCAGATGCCTCCACCCAGTAATCAGATGGATGCCCCCACCCTGGGACCAGATGCCTCCCCCACTTGTAGACCAGCCCTCTATATAACCGGCCTGCAGTCTTTGTTCTGTAAGATGGTTCTTTGAGACGTTAGTCTACCATCTTCCCCCTCGCTAGCAAGCTGTAATAAACTGCCCTTTCTTTTCCACCATCTTGCCTCTTGACGATTGGCTTTTGTCTCGCGATGAGCAGATCTTGCCCTTTGTGTGGTAACACACATTTCCATGCCTGGTCTACCATATTGGTTTGAGGATCTTCAGCTCCCTGGATTGTTACCACATTAGATATCTCCCACAAGCAAAGACTTGGCAGAGCAGACCTGTTGGTAAATAGTTAGGGAGAGTCAAGTATGCTCCAACTGAGTGAAGAGAAGCTAAGGGAAGCCAAGGGCCAATATAGCCAGGTTTCCCTTTTAGTCATTCAACAATTATTTCCCCAGGCTGTCCCCATATTACGGGCTCTGGGGAGAATGCGAATTACACCCAGCACCAGTCTCTGCCCTCAAGGAGGTTACCCTCAAGTAGTAGAGATAAGACAGATAATCACTCTTCAAAGAATGCAGCAAATTTCTGGGTGGGTAATGCATCTGTTTTTATACAAGTGAAGACCTGCTGTTAAAGGTGTGGTAAGGAAAGTAGAATGGAAGAAGCCATTTGTTTTCTAAGCTGACAGACAGCAGTTTGTCTGGGCCAGGGAGCTGGTCTGACAGTCTTATTTCTGCATGGTTTAAAACCGAACACAAGGATTTACAGCTCTTCCTACAGATTGGAGAACAGTGTATGTCCAACATCACTTCCCATTTGTTTTTTTTTAATAATTTTATTTATTTATTTATTTCCCCCCAAAGCCCCGGTAGATAGTTGTGTGTCATAGCTGCACATCCTTCTAGTTGCTGTATGTGGGACGCGGCCTCAGCATGGCCGGAGAAGCGGTGCGTCGCTGCGCGCCCGGGATCCAAACCCAGACCACCAGCAGCCGAGTGTGCGCACTTAACCGCTAAGCCACGGGGCCAGCCCATCACTTCTCACTTGTACCACGGAAAATAGGAGGCTGTAGCCTCAGGGAATCCAGCATTATAACTTCCACTGCTGGTATTTCTTTCTCAGAATGGTAGGAGTCTTTAAGAGAGAGAGTGGAGAGGAAAAGAAAAGGATAAGAAATCCTGTTTCTAGAATCATAGCGTCCTTCCCTGTTGGAATGTTCGTAAGTAACACTACAGAATGCCTGGTGGCAACTTCTCATTTGGCAAGTGAGGAAACCGAGGCTCTGGGAGAGGGAAGGTCCTGCCAAAATCACACAGCTAAACAGCCAGGACTGGAAAATCCTGTCTATTTGAATTCAGGTGGCCCAAAGTCAGTTTCTGTCAAGCTGAGGAGGAGAAGAAAGAAGGGAAGGAGGGAGAGGAGGAGGGACTGATGGGGGAAGACCGTTTGGCCCTACCATTTTAACAATCACCAGTAGACACCCACATACGGAGAAGATGGGACTTTTGAGGTCTGTATGATTTGCAGTTCCCCATAGATAAGGGGCTTTTATTGGAACTTGTAGCTTGAGGCTCATTTAGCCTAGCTTGCTGTTGTCTTGTTAAAGACTAAATGCAGTCTACCCCCACCCTCTGTGTCCTACTCCTGCCCTAGCCCCTAACCAGTACCACACTTAAACCCAGGAAAGAGGGGCCCCTGCTTAGAGCCCTGACCTTTAGAAAGGCCCTTCCAGCCTTTCTCTAGCCACGCCCCTCCCTATGAGGACAGGAGTCCACAGGACCACAGGGACATGTCCCTATCTCAAAACTCGCACTCCCTGTTCTAGACCATGCGCAGGGTACCCAGGACCACAGAATTCTCTGACCAAGTGTCCCCGAGCCTACATGCCATCAGCGTGCGAATCACCAGGCCCTAGGGGTGGCCAAAGTGGGGCCGTGTCTGGGGTGAACTGAGCTTGGAAGCACAGGTTGGGACGTCCAAACACAGACACATGAAACCGCACAAACCCAATGTGTGGGAGAGCAGAGCTGGCCACAGGGCAGGATCTGGAGACCAAGCTTGACTACCATGTTCCAATGACAAAATCCAGAGAGTCCAGATTCAGTTCAAATCTAAATTCTAACTTGGCCTTCCAGTTCATTATGAAGGTATATTTCCCATGGTAGGAAGAGAGAACACTTTGATTTAATAATGTGTTAGCTGGTCTTATAATGTTTAAAAGTTGAGACATATGCTAAACGGACCTCCATTTGTATTCTTGCCTCGGGCCCCATAAATGAAATTCCAAGTTGTGTTCTACCTGAAAACGCCTTCCCCACTGTGCAGCAAGCGTTGACTTTATGCAAATTCCGGATTTTCTAGCAAGGCTGAAACCAGCCACAGTGGAGGGGAAGGGGTTTGGGGCATGTTTATTCCTACTTGGTGTTTTCTCTCGTGAAGAGAAAGCTCCATTACTGTAATACTCCTAGTCACTCTCTTCCCTTTAAATCAGCACAGCCCAGGGGAGATGGGGTGAGTTCTCTGATAAATTTAGAAAGAATAAACTGTGCATTCTTGACTCACCTCTTCACTTTTCCTATTGGGATCAAATTTCTCAAGAGGAACAGGAGTCCTGCTCTTTCTTCCATACATAAGTCTGTCATCTATGACTGGTAGGTAGGTCTGCTTAATAAACTACAGAGCAATATCTCTTATAAACATAAATACAAAAAAAAAATCAAACAAATTGAATCCAGATGTCAAAAGCAGGATACAGAACCAATGTAAGGTCTATTCTGGAAATGAAAGGATGATTTGATATTGGGAAACATATCAGTTATATTAGTAGGCCAAAGGATAAAAATCACATGATTATCTGGATAGATGGCCATTTGACAAAAATCAAAATTAATAATTGATAAAAGCTCTTAGTAAGCTAGGACAGAATGATACTTCCATAACACGACACAGACTATTTCAAATCAACATTATCCAAAAAGTGAAACACTAGAACAGCGCTTCCAAAGGTAGGCTCTGCTGAGCAAGAGTTCTGTGAGGTGTTGTCCACACACATTCCCACTCCCCACTTCTCCTTCCCCCCAAATTTGGGGGAAACAAGAGTTCCATATAAAAGATAAATTTAGAAAAAATTTGCATACTACATCCTTATTTTTTAGTATGATAATATTCAGAATGATGGAATACAAGATAAAAAGTTTAGAAAATGACTACAATAAATAAAACTTTTAATCTATTTAACCCTAAACTATTTGACCACGTAAGCTCTTAACATTAACATCCCCAGGAATGGAGTACCATTGAACACATTTTGTAAAATAATGTGCAGAATATCATAGCATCAAAAATAAAGCAAATGAGCCCATTATTCTACTGTTATTTATCCACTTCTAAATAAAACAAGAAAGAGTAATAGAAATAAATACTGGAAATTAAGAGACAAATTATTGCTTTTTGGAGATGATGTGATTGTCTATCTGGAAAACCAAGAGAATCAACCAGAAAGACTAACAGGACTAATTAGAATTAATGAGCAAGTTCAGCAAGATGGCCAATTATAGAATTACTATGCAATAATATATATAGTGCTCCTATAAGCCAGCAATAACCAGTAATAGCATAAAATTCTTTTAAACTATATGGCAACAAAAATATATATTAATACCTAAGAATAATTATAACAAAAATAGACTGTATATATAAAAAGTAGAACTATAGACTTTTACTGAAAAAAGCATAGAAGACTTGAAAAAAATTAGAAGATATACTGGATTCCTCTTTGGGAAGAGTCAAAATGTAAAGAGATCAGTTCTTCTCAAATTAACTCATGAATTTAAAATGATTTCAATCTAAATATCTAAGAGATTTTTAAAAATTTGTCCAAAAGCATTCTAATATTTATTTTGAAGAGTAAATAAGACTAAAAATTTTTTAAACATTAAATAAATCAAGGCGATACACTGCTAGATATCAAAATCTAATATAACTGCAATAATTAAAACATTGTGATAGCGGTGCTGAACCAGATGAAGAACAAAGACCAGAAACAGAACAGCAAACACAAAAACAAAACTAAGTATAATTAAGAACTTTATACCACCAAAAGATTTCATTCAAGTAAACAAAACAAAACAAAAAAGGAATATATTCAATTCAGTATAGTGGGGCAACTGACTAATCATTTGGAAAATAAGAAATGCAAATCCTTCTATCTCCTCATACTTTTAAAATAAATTTTCAGTGAATGTAAGATTAAAATACAAAAAATAAAATATACTTATATAAATTTCTAGTAAAATTGATTTTTAAGCAGGATACCAAAAGTAGAGATAATAAGGAAGAAGATAAATCAATGAAGATTTAATTTTCATACAGAATTTATCAACCGTCTACTGAATGTGCACCGTGTGTCAGGCATTGTTCCAGACTCTGGCCTCACCACGTTTGCTCAGTGGGCTACATATAAGTAAAGAGTAATAAGTAAGGAGACTATACTCTCAGCTGCTCTACATCGGGATGGGGCCATGGGACCAGTTTAGACAATCAAATGTGGATGGAAGTGATGAAAGCCATTTCATGTGGCTGGCTCCATTTAAAAACAAGCAAACAACAGCAGCAGACCTCGCAATCTTCCTCTCTCTTCCCTGTTCACAGCAACCTTAGAGGCCACATGTTGATAGTGCTTTGACATGATAGAAGAAGCCTTGATCCTAGAGTCACCACTTGGAGAAGGATCCAGCCAGAAGAGCCTCCTAACCGAGAAAATCCACATGGAACTTGGCTTGAGCAAAGCTGAAACCTTTATTACATTAAGCCACTGAGATCGGCGCTGTTGGTCACACACTTCTCCTTGCCTGACTAATCTGAAAGTTATTATTGAACATGGAACTGGCTGAGCAGGCAGTGGCAGTGAGGAAGCATATGGGGGCTGGAAGGCTGGCTATCCGTGTTATACAGAAGAAAAACATTCGGAAAGAGTGTCATCTGAAGTGACTTGAAAGGCAGACCAGGTGCCTATTGATCCTAGAGAAGAGGATGGAAAATAAAACACTAGCTGTGCTTGTTGGTTGTTCACTGCCAAACGTGGTGAGGTATCACAGGGAAGGGCTGCCCTCGGGAAAGAAGTGGCTGGTTAACAAGCAGAAACAAAAGAGAGCAGCAAGATTTCAGAGATTTGCAACGAGGAGTGGGAAAGCCAACTGCTTCTAGACCCCAAATAGTACAAGACGGGATTTAACAAAGTCTTTGAGTGGCAAAAACCCAGTAAAGCTTCTCAGGGGAATCAAGTGACCCCAGGCGTAAGGCAGTCAGAGTGTACCTTCTCAGGTGCGGCTGTCGATAGACTTGAGGGAGCTGCCTGCATCAAGAGTGTGCATGGGGTGGGGCGGCCAAGAAGCCAAAAAGAAATCAGGGAGGGTTGCTAGCACATAGTGCTGAGTGAAAGCAAAGAAACCAGAAGTCTTGCAAGTTTTAAAGGAAATTATGAATTGCTAAGGAAAGTAAAATTAAAACAAAAAATCAAGATATAAAACTTGGGCTTCACATTGCAGGAACAGGAAGAGGGCAGCAAAAGCTGTGTGGCTCCCCTAGAGGGTGATCGCTTCCTCACTCACTTCCAATATGGTCAAGGAGAACAGAAAAAGAAGTTTCCGGAGAGTGCAGCCAGGGGCCACGGAGAGCAAGTCTCCAGCAGTCTTTTCCAACCGGGTTCCCTTCCAGGACAGAATTAAGCCCGAAAGCCCCAAGGCACACCTTGTAATTAAAGAATTAACTTCTTTCCCGTGTATCTAGAAGGGTTCTAGCTATGTACCAACCCTAGGAGAACTGGGAATAGTCTCTCTAGTCGTTTTCTGTATGGCTTCATTCTCATGTGGAACCCTAATTGAATACAATTCCAGGGAGTCCCTTCTAGAAAGCCAAGCCAGTGTCTAATTAGGAAACTTCCTTCGCTGCCAAGGCAGGAGACTTCAGAATTCCAGCATTGACAGGCACCAGAAACTGCTGTGTGGAAAATGAACACTCCTGAATTATACTGATGGGTGTAAAAATTAAGTCAACATTTTTTTTTTTTGAGGATAATTTAAAAGGCCTTTAAAAATATATATCTTTTTTAACCCAGCAATTCCACTTTTAGGATTGCATCTTAGGAAAGAATCATAGATACATGCAAAGATGTTCACTAAAATGTTAGTCATGGAGCAAATTTCTTACTGCGCAGATTTGAGTAACTTTTAAATCAAAATAGATATAACAGCATCCCTATCTAAACCAGGCAAGTAAGAAATCAGTCTTGGCTCTTTTTGGAGACTCCTCTCTCTCCCCGGAGCCTCTAGTGAAAGGAATCAGGGAGCTTACATCGGGTCCAGTCTTGGACACAGATGGCTTCCTGTTCCAAGCTGCCAGGGCCCCCTGTCGGCGGTGCCCCCTGCTTCTGTGCCTTGCCTGGAGACAGGAATATTCACCAAGGCTGAGAGCCCCCTGCCCAACGCCAGCCCTCAGCAGCCTTTCCCAGTGAGGTCCTGCGGCCCCTGGGGCACTGCCAGGCCCAGTCTCAAGTCCTCCCACCCTCTCCCTCCTTTTGTGACTCCAAAAAACTCGTCTCCCACACAAAGCCACTTTGCCCTTGCTCTTTGCATAATCCCCTCAATAAACTGAGACTTACCCAAACAAAAGCCAGGAAGAAAGACCATCTTCACGCCCCTGCCACAAAGGAGCTCAGAGGCTTTTGGCTCCCTTCTTACAAGGAGGGATAGCGAAAACTGGGGAGAAGGAACACAAAGAACTCCATCCTTTCAGAGTCTCCACAAAGGAAAAATAAAACACAAAATTGTCTTTGTAAATTATTCTGCACCTTTACCGATAG